>NC_072856.1:33023939-33326969 GCF_028858705.1 Grus americana
GGGGAGGGAAGGGGTAAAAAAGGAAAGAAACAGGGATAAGCTGTGAGGAGCCTGAGTCTTACACCTGACCTGTGGGCTGCAGTCATCTCAGCACATCAGTGCTGGGCTGATGCAGTGACTCAGCTGTGAGTATGGTTCCAAACTTCACCTGCTGGGTCACCTACCAGCACGTTGCTACAGCAACCACGATGCTCCTTAAACTGCTGATGTTCTCGTAACCAAGACTAAGAAAAAGATTATTTTGAGGAGAATCAGAGGACTCTCCATAACTCAGACCTAGTCAGTCTTTACAGCTCTGCTACACCTTCCCTGACTGACATTTTGGAAAGCATTTGCTCATATCTGCCCCTAGGTTTGTTTTCCACCCAAGAGAAGGCTGGAATAATTTTGCCCTCCTTTGAGGGCAAAACACCAAGTGCCTGCATAGCACGTTCTGGCTCCTCAAAAGGGAGGTGTGGTTGAGGTACAAGGAGTTGGGAGAGCACATTATGTGCATCTTTGCTAATTTGGGAACTTCTTTTTGTGTCTGGGAAGATGGGTAGAAATATTTCCTCCCTCAGAGCATGCTCATCAGTAGAGAGGATGGATGACTGACTTACTTCTCAAGTTACTGACATCTGCTTTCATCTTCTCCTCCTTCTCCTTGTTGCGATCCAGAGAATTTAAGCCTTGCTCCAAGCTCTGCAACGCTTCCTCAGCTTCTCTCAGTCTCTTCTCCAGATCCATGCGCACCTTCACCTCAGCCTGAGGAAGACAATAAGCATTGCTGAAAAACAGCTTGCGTCTCAATAACCATCCTGCTAACTCACAAGGTCTGTGAGGAACCCACCAAGCAGATGAAAATTAAAAGAAAACAGTAAGGAAACCCAATAGAAATATTGTAAGACCACATAAAAGTTGTTCCTCATGTCTCCAGACAGAATCTGAATTTGAGGTCCACATCATTTTAGTAATTCTCCTTTACTCTTTCATTTTCACAGCTTCCCTCTCATTGTATGAACCATGTGGAATCAGAGATAGTACTTCAAGACATAAATTTGTGCTCATGTGAGTACTTGCAGCTGAGCAGGAACAGGAGGACATCTTTCCAGCTGAGAAGGACTTGAGATAAAGGCAGGCAGTTCCCACAGAGGGGTGTACAGTACTTCGTTTCAGAAATGAAACACAAGAAAAGTTAGAAATGAAGGATAATATCAGTAGTAGCTTAGCAAATGAGAATAACTAATACAGCATAGGTCAACTTAGCTTTAGTTTGGCCAAGTGGAAGGTTACAGGATAAGAAAATCTTGGAGGTGCAGGAAAAGAATTGGGGTTTTTTTTGGACCAAATATTAGTAGAAGGAGGTTGAGTGTCAAACAGCTAATCATAAGCATAACCTTTACATTATTTAGATTAAAATAAAATATCATACTTTGTCCAGTTACCTTTGCGTGGATTAGGGTATCTTCCATTACTGGGATAACGAGGAGGGCTGGTACCTCACCTGCATTCCTCTGCTTTTGAATCTAAATTCATGCAGAGGTTCCTGGAGATTTACAAATCTTAAGATTGATTCTCTAAGCACAAGTGAGGAGGGAAGATTTCTGCTCAGTTCTGCAATGTCCATGTTAGCTTTTCTTTAAAATAATCTTTATTCTTGATTGTGTCTACTTTCCTCTTTTACTTCCCTCCATCTTTAGATTATGCTTTCACAGTAGCAGATGAGAAGACTTTTAGTGAATGGGTTAATCAGACCTCAGAAAGAGAATAAATAGTAGTGCTACATAGATACAACACAGCAACTTCACATGTAACCATGATACGAACAAAATAAAACCAAGCCTCCCGTTTGATCGAGGATGAACTGAAAGGGAAAATGAGAGAACTCTGGGCCCAGGTACAGCAATATGCGACATATCAGGGGATACCTTGAGGTCTCTCTCTGTCTGCTGCTTCTCCGCAGTCAGCTCCGAGAGGGAGTTCTGCAGCGCTTGCGACTGGGAAGAGTAAAACTCCCGCTCCTCCTCCAGCGCTCGGGACCGCTCTTCATTCTCCTTCAGCCTGGTGCACAGCACAGCAAAGGAAGATGACCATTCCCACCCTGGCACAACTCACAGGAAGGAAGGGGCTCAGTATTGTGATGAGGCATGCTTAACTACCTGGCTGCTCTGAGCAAAGAGGCGCTAACGGGAACACTGTCTGTGTTTCACTTCAATAACACAGGCATTGCTGGAGAAAGCCAGGTGGACAGTTCTTGAATGGAACATTCTCAACCCCCAGATGAGGTCCAGGAGCATCAAAGAAGTCCATGAACACCAAATGGATTCACGTGCCTAAGTCCCGATTTGAAAGGAGCAGCCCCAAATGGCAGCAAGGAGTTCAGCTGCGCTGCCTCACTCTGTCCGCTCTGAAGCATTTATAACCTGAACTCCTGCCATGGGAACCAGACAAGCTTCCAGACTTGTCTTGTGTTGGCAACCAAAAAGCAAGTCAGCAGATAGTCACATCATTTGGCACCACTGAGCGTGAGCAGGGCAGAAGTGTCCTCTTCCCTTTACTGCACCCAAGAATGGAAATTATAAAGGATCTTGCCTCTCTGCATGTCTCGGGAAAAACAGGGGAACAGTTTTGAAGTGATCCTAATTTTAAGCCTGGAAATACTTAGCCATACCCTTTCTGATTGCCTCCCACTGCGAGGGGGAAAACTACCTCTTTTCCCACCATCCTCTTCACACCAGGTTGCATCTTGTCCCACATCCCTGTCTCTGGCACCACTGTAAGAGCCCCTGCCCCCACTTCACCTCTTCTCTGCCAGGAGTTTCTCCTCCAGAAGTTGCTGCATCTTCTCTTCAATCTGTCGCAGGCTGCAACGCAGTCCCCAGACGGAGCTTTGCTCCTTGCTGGGGCTGGTTGGAGGTGGGAGCTGGCTCTCATTTTCTTCCAGCATCTCCAGCATTTGCTGCTTTTCCAGGGAGAGCTCCTTGAAGAAGGACAGAGATTGTGAATATCAGCCAAGTCTAACATTTTTGCTCCTGCTACTGCCTGGCTCCTCCCTATTGAGTCCCTCCATCTTTACATCCACATGCCTCATTCAGGTTAAAAACAGGAATAACAAAATCTGGTTTTCATTTCGTACCTGCCTTATGAGGAGCAAGCCTCCACCATAGCCTTTGCTACGCAAGGGGGCAAGAACCTGCAGGCTCCTGTGACATGATGTGCTAGTAAGGACCCAGCTCAGGGACTGCAGCCTTGTGCTTCTCTAGTGCATCACAGATGCAGGCAGCTTCCCCGCCATTCCCTCCTCACCATGAACTAGAGGGCATCCCCGCTGTGGTACTTCTAACTGTGGGGCGATAGGACATAACATGCTGTTTTCCTGTGAAGGGTTCTGTCCGGTGTGCAACTAGGGCATGAATGGTCTTTCCCTAGCTTTCCAGTTCTTTTTTCATACCCATAACTGCAGGCAAGGAGAAGAGCTCAAAGGAACATCAGCAACAGATTTTTTTTTTTGACAAACTTGCAAGATCTGACACGAACACTAAGGATGACATTGAGGCTTCAGGAGGACAGCTGTGTGGAAATTTCACAAATGATATATATTTAGAAAAGCCACTTTTCACCAGTGCACCAGAGTGGTACCAAGTAAGGAAAAGGTTTAATACATCAGCACTCCATTTCCTAAATTCCCATGTGATACCTGATTCCCTGGGAACCATGCTCCCTCCTGTGAACAAGGAATGCCTCTCTGCTGCTCCAATTTCCACCAGGACTTAGGGAGTTGCAGTTAAAAAAAAAATAATAAAAAAATCAGAAAGCTATCACAGACTTATAGCCATGTTGGCTGGAAGGGACCTCTGGTAGGCTCTAGTCCAGTCTCCTGTTCAGAGCTGGTCTGTCAACGCAGCAAGATATGGTCAGCTGTAGCTTTCTACAGTTGAGTTGTGAAAATCCTTCAAGATGGAGATTCCTTAGCTTCTCCCACTGCCTGCCTACGTGTCTGGTGAAAAGTCTCTCCCTAGTTTTCAACCTGAGCTTCCCAAACTGCAACATAGGGTTATTGTCCTACCTCACATCACCTGGTACTGCTGAGAAAAGTTTGGTTCTGCTGGGCTCCATGTCACTTCATAGCAGCTACTGAATGAACCTGTTCATCCGCACAGGACTTAACTCCAGCACCAGCGGATGTTTGATTCATTCCATGGGAGAGCATTGCTTTCAGCCCTGGTCAGTTCTCATGGATCATTCCCAAAATGCTGTCACTCAGAGTGGAGAAGTGGTCACTCACCTCTAGGTTTTTCTGTAAGGACTGTGTCAGGCTTCGCAACTCTTTCTTTTCTTCCTCCACTCCTTTAAGGGAGCGGGCTGTGAGCTCTAGCTCCCTAAAGAAGTAAAAAGGGTGACAGCTATTGCAGGGGACCACCAGCCCCACAGACTGCGCTCAGACTGCGCAGCCTGTGGACCTCTTAGTGCAGGACCTGTGACCAGGGGTTGGTACAAGCGGCCCTGGAGAGTCAGGAGCTTGCCAGGAAGTATCACACCTTGAAGACACTACAGGTGTCCAGGAACTTTACTGCACCTCCTGATCGTCAAACCAAAACCAACTTCTTAGTTAGTATGCTTCTCTAGCAAGGGCAGGGCCACGGTTGCAACTGGAAAAGCTCAGACAGGGCAGTCATATCTAAGCAGATGTAGCGTCTATGAAAGCAAAAATGGTTTGCAAAATCACACTGGCTTTTATCTCCTTCCTACATGCACAAAATAGGTGAATTTTATGAACTGTTTTGATTCACCACCACGGCAGCACTTCTGTCCAAGTGTGGGAGTTTGTGTCCTGCTCCTGCCCTGCGCAGTTTGCTGACTTACCGTCTGATCTGTTCCTGCTCCAGCCGCAGCTCCCGTACCACCTCTTCAAACCGGTGCTTCTCTGCTTCCAGGACCTGGTTCAGACGCTCAAGTTCCTGGACCAAAAGAGAAAACAGAAATGTACTCTGCTGACACATTTAATGTAAGGAAAAGCTTCCCTGTTAACAACGCCTGAGACTTTTAACCTGTGCTGTATAGAGCCATGGGATGTCTGATTCCACCACACTTTTGTCGGGGGGCAATTAGAAGGGTTTGAGGGTTGGTTGCGGATTTCCAGATATCCAGAAGTCCCGGCCAGGTTACCAGGCACCTGGAAATCCCAGACATGCTCCCTGCACAGATCAGCTCTGTTGCACATATACAGAAGGTCCAAAGCTCCCTGGGAAAGCTGGACTCAACACACACGTACCACTTCTGGGCACCCACACGTGCGGGTACAGAAAGCCCAGATGAAAACATGACAGCCCCAGCGCTGCTGCGCCTGAAATGTGACGTTTCTACTAGCTCAGCCTTGCTTCCCATCACCACTTGGACAGGAAAACACAAACTGCACAGTTACAGCTCTGCACAGTTTAATCAGCCTGTCACTATCTTTGTGCTAATGAAACCATGCTAAAGAGCACTGAATATCACAAGCTGTCCTCCAGCAGTGAAACAGTCTCTTTCCCTAGTCTGGAGGAAGCAGTTGTACCAAGACCTACTGTAGATGGAGGGAGACGGGGACAAAGTACAGCAAGGGTCCCACTCCCGATCAAGTCCCCTTGCAGCCTTAGCTGCTGGGCAGAACTCCTGCTGCAGGCCCAGGCAGGTCACAAACCGGCGCTGATGCCACATAAATTCCTAACAAGACTCTTGCTCCATGGTGCAGGTACATGGTTCAAGCTGCTTTCCCAACAGATTGCTCTGAAGCCTTCAGGCTCCCAGCAGGTCAGACCACCACAGCTCAGTGAACTGTCTATTCATTCCTTCATCAGCACCAAACTCCTTCAAACTAACCTGGCCCCATCTGCTCTTGGTGGGCAATGGAGATACCGTGCACGCCTTTGTAAGAGCAAAGATCTGTCCCAGGGTGTTTAGACAAGGGCATTTCCCTCCCTATGGCTGCGGGTTGTGCAGGAGGCTATCTCACCAGGAAGGGATGTCTCCTTGCAAAGGCAGAAGTAGCTTAGCCCTAAAGGACTGTCCAAGCCACCTTTGGACTTGTATTGGGTCTGGCTGAGATGGAGTTAATTTTCCCCCACAGCAGCCCCCATAGTGCTGTGCTGTGCAGTGGTAGCCAGCAAGGTGTTGGTAACACACCAGAGTTTTGGCTGTTACTGAGCAGAGCTGGCACAGCATCCAGGCTGGCTCTCCAACATTTCCCCCCCACACACACCAGTAGGCTGGGTGTGGGCAAGATCTTGGGAGGGGACAAAGCCAGGCCAGCTGACCCAAACTGACCAACAGGATATTCCATACCATATGATGTCTGCTTCTGCAATAAAAGCTAAGAAAAGAGAGGAGGAGGAGGGAGCGGGGCATTTGTCATTTACGACATTTGTCTTCTGGAGCAAGCACTATGCCTACTGAAGCCCTGCTTCCCGGGAAGTGGCTGGACGTCATCTTCTGATGGGAAGCAGAGAATAAATACATTGTTTTTCTTTGCTTCCACATGCAGCCTTTGCTTTTACTTTACTAAACTGCCTTTATCTTGACCCATGAGGGTTTTTTCCATCTTACTTTCTCCCTCCCCATCCAGCTGAGGACGGGGATGATAGAACGGCTTGGTGGGTACCTGGCATCCAGCCAAGATCAACCCACCAAAGTCCTTCTTGACGCCCAACGTGGGGCACGAGGAATTCGAGATAAGGATAGTAATAAGGAGAGGTAATGGGCAAAACATGAACTGAGCAATGTTAGAGAGCAGAATAATTGTGGGGAATTTCGGTTGTAATTGTGGTGAAGGGACGAGGGGTGGATTATGTGTAAATTGTCCACTTTCATTGGGTGTTGTGATGATGTTATTTTGATTTTGGTGGGAGGTATTTTTTTTGTTGATGTGAGTAAAGTTAGTGAATATTGTGTGATGAATGTGGATTTTAATGATAACTCTTAAATATCTGATTTACAGAGCCGAGGGGTGGAATGTATTTGGTTTGCATGGTCAGGTTTTGGCGGGGGGGAGGAGACCTACAGGGGTGGCTTCTGTGAGAAGCTGTTAGAAGCTTCTCCCATGTCTGACAGAGCCAATGCCAGCTGGCTCCAAGATGGACCCGTCGCTGGCCAAGGATGAGCCCATCAGTGATGGTGGTGCTTAACATAGCTAAGAAGGGGGAAAAAAATGTCCAACTGCAGCCAAAGAGAGGATTGAGAAGATGTGAGAGGAACAACTCTGCAGACACCCAGGTCAGTGAAGGAGGGGGAGGAGGTGCTCCAGGTACCAGAGCAGAGATTCCCCTGCAGCCCGTGGGAATTAGTTTTTCCCCTAGTTGACCATGACAGTGATTGGTGAGTGATCTCTCCCTGTCCTTATCTCGACCCAGGAGCTTTTCATTACATTTTCTCTCCCCTGTCCAGCTGAGGAGAGGAGTGATAGAGCGGCTTTGGTGGGCACCTGGCCTCCAGCCTGGGTCAAGCCACCACAGGACTTTAGCTGTGCAGAAATGTACACAGGAAGCCTAGGTCAGCATTGCCATCTTCTGCTAAAAAGGGGCGACAGTCATTTTGGATTAGGTGGAGAAGAGAGCATGTGGCAGTTTGCAAGATTGCAACGTGGTGGTCTACATCCATGCAGGCTTTCCTACATGTAATAGGACAATCCATCTGCAAAGCTATGTTGCAATAACTTTATGATAGTGTTATAAAAACCAGTATAGATTTGGTGTAAATATGAGAATGAGATACTTTTATTATATTAAGCAAATATAAGTTAGGAATAGTTTGGAAAATAATAAACTTGATAAATTAATTTATAATAGTCACGTCTAAGGGAGTGCTCTTTTGGGCTTTCCCTAGTGTAATGTTTATTATTTTCCCCATCTCTGGTGCATCCAAAGAACAAACCACATTGCTTTTTGCTGCTCCTTGCTTCTCACAACAGTATCTACACACTAGAACAATGTCAGGTCTATTTGCTTTCTAACTGGGGAGGTGGACAAGTTGATTACCAGAGTCCTCTTGACTTTACAAAATAACAAGTGTTTAATTCAACCCAGTGAATATTAATTTAATCTGATCTTCCTCCCTGGTCCTCCTGGTGACTTAATCACAAGCACACTGCATGGAAAGTGTCTGGGAAGGGGAGCAGGGATACACCTCCAGGACCCATCCCATGGCACAGCTCTTATTTCTGTCTTCATCCACAGGGCCCAGAGGTTGGCCAGAGACTCTTGTGGCTCCGCAGCCTCCCTCCCTGAAACCTGGTGTGCTACCAAACCAACAACTCCTGACCTCCCAGTCCTGCCACGTGGAAGATGAAGGGAATAGGCTTGTAATGAACACTAACCTCTTTTTGCTCCCTCTGCAGACACAGCTCTTCTGTTTCTTCCATTAGCTTATCTGCAAAACACACACACACACACACACACACAAAGGCCAAATGCAGAGAAAAGCAATTTATATCCTGGGGATATTTATGAGTATGAAACACTGACTGTTTGGAGCTTGAAAATGCAGCATTCCCTACTGCTCTGTGTGTATCTGTCTGGGAGGCTCCAAAAGCTGAGATGACACTAATGGAATGGTCTGTAATTTCCCTCCTGCCAAATAACTTAATAAAACTAAACAACCATATTGCTGTGTACTCCTTCTAAGGTTTCCTCTCAGTGTTCTTAAAGAGCATTAACAAACTAACCTTTGCCATCCTCTAGCTGAGTCAGGAAAATATCCTTATCTCTGCTTCGCACACGAGGAAGCAAAGGCACAGAAAGGTTAAGTGGGTGCACAGGGTCACACACTGCGTAGCAGCAGTCAGTTCTCCTCCTGCAGCTTGGTGCCCCATCCCTACCCGCCAAGCACATCACCGTCTCCTTCAGACCCCTGGGCGTCACTGCCAGCTCCCTATTGTCATCTTGGGATGTCCCAACCAAGCCCAGAAATCAATCCCCTCAGCCACAAAACTTTTGGCTGTGAGAAATAGTTCCCCTCAACATCAGATGCTCTTGTCTACTGAGAAGGACACATGCCCACCAGAGGCTCTGCTCTGATGCTGACACTGTGACCTGATGTACCTACATTGTGCTAGGCTCTAACTTTAAACAGAGGCTCTGCCTTAGGCAGCTCTTAGTCATGCTTACAGGAAACTAGACAGGAACACATTCCTCATAGTTAAGCCTAGGATTTAGCTCTCTGCTCTGCCACCCAGTTCCCGTGTGAGCACGGGCAGGTTCACTGTAGCAACTTATGATTGAGTGCTCCCTGTATCAGGTGAGGAGGATGCTACTGGTTTCCTTTGTACTAGGCACATGAAGGGATTACTACTGCTGGCAGACTACTACTGCTTGGAGAAATGCAGACCTCTACCTCCTGCCAACGGCAGGGCTCCTGGAGCCAGAGCAATAACATTATGTTACTAAAGCTCTGCTGAGCACCGCTGCTGCCTTTCCTTCCCATCTCACCCTCCTCCTCCTTGCCAGGCCCCAGCAGAGCTGCACTGCAGTTACGCAGAGGCTCTCCCACCTTCCCTTTTGTGCCCTTCCTGGGGGGACCAAGCTTGATGGGCTTCTGCAATGTCCCAGCCTGAGAGAGAAACCTGGATCCCAGCTGGGTGGGGGGCAAGTGGTAGGTAACTCCAGGAGGATTCAGGAAATTCCCCAGAGCAGTTTTTGCTTCCTCCAGAGAGCCTTGACCTGCTGCCAGGAGCAGTGCCTGACCTCAAAACTTAACTACAGGATGGACACAGATCATTGAAGGTAAGGCTAACGAGGCAGAAGCCTCAGCAGTTATATAGGAATAAATAGACAATTGCTGTCAAAAGAAAATAACCAGCTGTGACAATTGACCAGCTCTGAATGTTCTTGTCATGGACCAAAGAACCTAGTGAAATATGTATTTTATATTCCAAATATCTCCTGTTTGCCACACAATGTATATTCCTCTATTCCTCCATCACCTTGTCTTTTATCGTACCGTGGCCTTCTTTAGTCTCTTAGGCTCTTTAGTCTGCACTGGTGGTTGCAAAATAATGTTTTGATAAAACTTCCCTGTTTCTAATTTTCCTCCTGTCTCTCCAGGTCCTCCTCTCAGCACTCTCCATTATCCCTTTGTCAGGTGTGAACCACTCCTCCCTGCCTGCCCACCTACGAGCCCATCCATCAGCTCACACATGTGAATGGCGCTTAGATGGCCAGAATGAACATGCCTTGATACTTGAATTATGATCACTGTTACGCGCGAGACCATGTATTGAGATCACCCTGATCAGCATGGATGCAGAAATGCAAAAGGCTCTTCAAGATTCCTCCAGTGGCTTGATAATTAGGAGTAGATACCACGAGCCCCTGCCCAAGGCATCACCAACCTAAAGCACCCAAAGTTGCTGCTAGCTTGTTAAAGCAGATGATTGTCCAGATGTCACTGGGATCATACATGTGGCCAGCAGCCCCTGGGTCAGAAGGGCTCTTACGCCTTGGGGAATGCTCTAACTTAGGAAGCATCTGGGTTAAAAAGGCAATGTGGGGAAAAGACAGCTGGACCTCCCAAGGCGGTCAAAGCACCCAAGGTACTGCCATCCAGAGGCTGGCTTCTGAGTAGGGGACTGGACTAGATAACCTCCAGAAGTCCCTTCCAAATTAAATTATTCTACGTTCATCTGGAGCAATTGGAGAGAGCAATGACAAATGAGCCACTGGCATTAGACACCTCAAACAAACCCATGTCAATGCTCCCACTTTCAGCATGAGCAGTGTAGGCAAATGCAGACAAAGACTAAGTAGAGTAAGACCAAAAGACAGCTAGGAGAGGAAAAATCCATGTATGAAAAGCTGTGATCAGCCTCAGAAATACCGGTCCTGTGTGATTCAGGGAGACAAGGGTATTGGCTGTTTGCCTGGTGAGCAGCTGAAATCAGCACGTCCAAACTTCTCAGGGGCAGCAAACATTTGTACGGTCCAGCCATCTGGAGCTGCAGGACTGCATACAACTCCAGAAAAGCAAAATGGCTATTTTGGGGTTTATGGCTTTTGGAAGTAAGAGTTACCTACCTAAATACTCCTGTTTTTCCTTTGCCAGCTGCAGTCCTTGGGCTTCCAGGCTCTCAATCATGGCTTCTCCCAGCTGGGCATTCTTCCAGGTCCTAGGGAGAGCAGACAATGTAAGAGAACTAAGGGTCCCACCACAGAGAGAGGCAGGGGGACTCAGCCTAGCTATCCACCAAGGAATTCCAATACGCAGACTTTCATCAGCTGGGACAGTGATTCTCTAATTTTTTTCCACAAATGACTTAGAGAAATTTCCCTGACATTCAGTAATTTTATTTATTTATTTAAATACAGGAGCTGTAGATCAACACCGCACAGCTATTCAAATGTTTGTCCAGTGTTTTGGACATTTCTATACTGAGGCTAGTCCTAAGGGCTCTCCAGACAAACCCAGCACATGCACAGCCTCCAACTGCAACAGGATGTACCTGGAACACATTAAATGGATCCCAACAGACTTAAGAACCAGATTTTTAGCTTTTAACTCAGCTAACTTCCCATCTGCCAGTGACATTGTCTTCTGCAGCCTTTCCAATATTTTTTTGCTACAGCCACTCTTCCCCTTCAAACATTAACTGTTTATTGACTCCTTCCCACAGCCTTGTATCTTCAGCCTTTCTGGTATCCATCATCCATCCTGGAACCAATCAATCTCTCCTCCGCCAAACTTGTAAGCCACTAGGACTTGGTGTCTGGCCCTATGCTGTGAGTTAAGTGCCACTCCCTGTAAAAACAATGGAGAACCAGAGATAAAAGCCAGACGAGATGCTGGCAAGTAGGCAGGTGTATTCAAAGAGTACCTTGTGTTATTGTAGCACCACTGGCCAGAGGATCTCAAGGTTTCTTGAAAACATTATGAAACTAAGCTCCAAAAATGCCTGTGGAGCAGATGCCCATTACCGATTGAGTTGATGGACAGGGTAGGCTTTAATACAGATATTAAATAACCAAGGACAAGGACATAAAAATTGAAAACAGAATCAGAAATGGAGTTTGCCGCTTACTTCCAATCGTGTTCCATTAGAAAACAGTATCTACACACATAAAATGCATATGTAAAATTCATCCTAATCTATTTATATAGGTGTACATAGAGGAACAGCAATTGCTGCCAAGAAATCCTGCCATCTTTGTTAAATCCTAAGGGAGCCTATTAATTCTAAATACCCGTAAGCCTTCCTATACCAGACCTCTTTGTGAGCCATTTGAAACTGTAGCTTTTTCGAAACAGTAAGTTGGCGACCTCTTATAAAACAATTTCAAGGCAACTTGTACTTCATCTCTTACAAAAGCCAAACATATATATTAAACACACATCACCCCAGGGACCAGGCAGCTCACAGCTCCAGCAGCCCAGCACTGCCTTGTGCTCTGTGCAGGCAGGTGCGTTTCTTTTCAGCTAATGAGCATCTAGGATATTTCTAAAGTGCAGAGGAAATTAGAATGCTAATTAAAAAGGTGATGTTTTGCCCACAGGTAGACATCTTCATCTTGAGTGAGAACATGTGGGTGTGAATGTGTTTTTCCACTAACATTCTCTGATACAGGATGAATCTGATCCCGGAGAAACCAACAACAAACAGCTCAGAGGGGCAGAGTTTATCATATGATTACTTGGAGGGTTTCAAAACGGCTGTGGCCTTTAAGGTGCCTGTTTATTAGATTCACTTTTTCAGCGCTCCCTCCCTTCCCCAGCCTAACAAGATGTTTCCCTGTCTGTAACTCAAAGGTTACTACACCCACTGCTGTATAACTTACAAGAGGCATCTGTATCACTGTATAGCATTTAAGCTTTTATTACTTTTATCTGCTGGAACCAGTGCTGGTGTGTAACTACATCTGCGGGGAGGTACAGGCTCTGACTGCAGCTGAAGAGGCGAGCAAGTGCTTTTTTTTTATTTTGTACTTCTTACCAAGTGAGTTTTCATCAGAAAAAGCCACATTGCTTGAAGTGCTGGAAAACACCAGGTCAGGAAGGCTCTTGAGATAAGTAGAAAGTGCCCTTATAATATGCTTTAAAAAAACCCAACAAAACCCCAAAGTATCTCCATTTGCTGTACAGCTCAAACATCATCTGTTCCAGTCCTTTTGCAGCGCTGGGAACATCTCTCTAGCTTTGCATTTTACCGTTCTCGCGAGTATCCGCAACCAATTTCTGGAGACACTTAGCACTTCACGGTCCACAGGAAGTATGTGCTATGTTGCCTAGTTCTCTCTAGGTAATGGATAATCATCTCCATATTTAGGGGGATGAGAAAAGAGGGGACACAAAGGTATGGCCACCCAGGGAGACAGGCAGCCCTACCTTCATATAGCCTAAGTAGAGGGGGTGAGGGTCGAGAAAGAAAAGAGCATAGTTTTGCCAAGGGCCTAAAGGAGTAGAGACAGGGAAGGGACCTTTGCTTGGAAGACGACAGGAAGCAAGTAGGAAATGGCATCCTGAGTGATTTCACACATACTGGGTCACTGGTAGAAAATCCCAAGTCTGAATTGGTTCTTTTCCAGCAGCAGCCACAAATATCTTCCAGACAACAAGAGAGAACCAGGACAACCCAATTTTTCCTCCTTCCCCAAATGTCAGGTCATTTTTATAATGCCAGTCACAAAATGGCCCCAGCAGAGTGTCATGGGTACACATACGGTGTGGCAACTGGTAACACGTTTCTCAGAACAAGCACTCAACTTTATTCTCAGCTGAGCTCAGTCGTGTCCCATTTCATGCCTTTCTCCTGAAAAAAAGAGTTGGTGATTTCCACCCCCCCCACAATCGCTCACCAAGTCTACTTCTAACCGGTGCGGGGAGTCCCACTATGGGCATAGAGAGCGTACGTGTGCTCCTCTCCCCGACTAGCTGCAGCAAAAGCCTCTCTGGGTGGGAAGAGAGCCTGGCCTGCCGGGAGTCAGGGCTTTGTGCATTGCCCTCCTTTCTGCATTTCCGAACAGCTTTCAGGGTCTGGCAGGGGTGGCAAGTCCTAGCCGCAGCACGCTAAAAAGGTGGGGAGACAATCAGCTCCCCTCCACATCAAATAAGTGCTTTCCCTATCAAACCAGGAGGCTTTGAAAGGAGCGAAGGGCTGAAGATGTGATGGTGGAGGTAATAAGCAGTTGCACAGGCAGGTACAAACACACCGCCCAGCCTCAGATGTAGAGGCAGCAGACAAAATCGAAACAAAGGAGAGAGAACAGAGGATGCTTCCCATCCTGGGTTCATTTTTAACTCTTCCTCTATTTAACAAGATCTCAGTCTGTGAAGCTGGGTTTTTTTCAAGGTGAGGTTTTGTTGGGTTTTTTTGCTTTGGTTGTTTTTAAATAATGAGGGAGACTGTAGGATGATAACAATAAACTGTAAATGCTGCAGTGCCACTGGCAGTACAATCCCCATCTAGGAACAACAGGGCACTAAAACAGGTTGCCTAGAAGATTTCAGCTGTGTCCTTTCAGCTTTCCGAGTCATTGCAGACCAATCTACTGGCCCATGCTGTGCCCTTCTGGCTGCTGCTTGGCTCCCAACCTGACCTTGTGAACGTAAATCACATAATCTGTGCTTTTCCTCACATGCAGGCTATCATCAGCACTGATTAGGCTGGCACTGGAGCTGCATCGCTCTCCTCCTCTGATGCAAGAACAGAAGCAGAGAGGGGAGGGAAGGGGGTGTCTCAGGCAGATTTTCGGCTAGGTGCAGGTAGCCTGATGTATGGCAGCGCAGCCACCTCTCTAGCTCCTGTTTTAAATACTAGCGCAGGAATATTGGAGCAAGGACTAGAGAAAAGGCTGGCTCTGTGAAATAAGCAGCCGCACAGGGCTTGCTTGTGAGAACCCTTCCTCCCCCCCCAACACACCTGAAAGATTAATTTGGCCCCCAAATTATTGCCCTTGGCAATAGTTAAATCTAACATTGGTGAGGGCAAGTGCAGACCTGTGCTATCGAAGGACAACAGCCAAATTACTCAAGGACTGAATCGGGGTCCCTCCTCCTCCGCAGCGGTCAAGCCTCTCGTGCTGAGTGGGTGACAGACCTCTGCCTTGGGTGTGTGTCCCACGGGGCTCGTGCTCCCGTGATGCTTTAATGGACAGCCTTGCGTTGCAGTTCCTACAGTACTGTGGAGGTCACTGAGCTTGCTCCAGCACCAAAGCCAGGCTCAGTGCAGCAGCACAGAGCTTGGCTTGGGCTGATCCACTGTAACACTGTGTTCCCCATTAATGACAAATGAACTTTTTCAGCCTCGTAGTGTTAGAATTAACTGAGTGTTGGAAGGGCAGAGCAAGGTGCTTGTTGCTTTAGGTCTTATAGCTGAATAGTATGCTCTGCTCTACAGTTCTGGAAGTTTCTACCTGGCTTAGGAAAGTCAAATCACTGTTTAAGTGTTACCTCTTCCTGCATCTGGTGAAATTTAGAAAGAGCCTGCTCTAGTTTTGCAGGACAGCTGCTCATTGTACCATCAGGCTCCTGGGTGCTAAGGGACTGCAGAACTGGTGGCCAACAAACTTCAAATCTTTCCGGCATTGTCAGCAGTCTGTAAACTCAGTACTGTACACATTCAGCAACATGACCTGGTTTCAGCAGGGATAGAGTTAATTTTCTTCCTAGCAGCTGGTATAGTGCTGTGGTTTGGATTTGGGACAAGAATAATGTTGACAACACACTGATGTTTTAGTTGTTACCAAGCAGCCAAGTACTTTTCAGCTTCTCATAGTGCCCTGCCAACGAGAAGGCGGGGGGTGCCCAAGAAGCTGGGAGGGGACACGGCCAGGACAGCTGACCCAAACTGGCCAAAGGGATATTCCATACCACATGATGTCATGCTCCATATATAACTGGGGGTTGGCCAGGAGGTGGGGCAGCTTGGGAACTAGCTGAACATTGGCTTTGGGTGGTGAGCAATTGTGTTGCTCATTGCTTGTTTTGTATATGCTTTTATCATTATCATCTTCCTTTTCTGTCCTATTAAACTGTCTTTATCTCAACCCATGAGTTTTACTTTTTTTTTTCCTTTTCGATTCTGTTCCCCATCCCACTGGGAGGGGAGGGCGAGCAAACGGCTGCGTGGCTGTTTTAGCTGCCAGCCGGGTTAAACTTTGACACAACCAAACCCTCTCACCCCTCTGGGTGGGCTGGAAGTGCTCTGCTAACACCTCCTCCCCTAGGATCTAGCCTGCCTCTGTATTTCAGAATTAAACTGTCTCCAGAGGCCAAATCCTGCTGCTGCGTGGCCTGAGCGCCTGAGGATCTGGGCAGAAGACATGCACATCCCAAGGTCACACAATTGCCTTGGGGCCATTACTGACTTCTCAGCATGACCAGTACTGCTCAGGAGAGCAGGGACAGGCTTGTGATGTCCTGCTCACCGGCACGGTGTACAGCCACACGGACAGCTGCTCACTAGCTTTGTGCCTTGCCTGTTTTGCTCTTACCTTACCCCAAATTCATACATCTGCAGCATAGGGAGGTTTTCTGCAGATGACAGCCTGGGGCTGTTAGCAGAGTCACACTGCACACCAACGTGGGAAGCTTGGTGTCAGCTTTCCAACTTAGGGAAAGGATGGGTCCAAGAGGCAAGTAAAGGTCTCGCTAGTCTTGAGGAGCTTCTCTGCCTCCTTTTAGTCCTTCTAGTCAGGATTTTCCCTCTTTATAGAATCTTTAAGGTTAGAAAAGACCTCTAAGATCATCAAGTTCAACTGTCAACCAAACACCACCATGTCTACTAAACCATGTCCCAAAGTGCCACGTCTACACGGTTTTTGAACACCTCCAGGGATGGCGACTCCACCACCTCTCTGGGCAGCCTGTTTCAATATCCTTTATACATCTACAGAACAGATCAAAGAGAATAAGGAATAGAAAGAAGCTTACACTTTTCCAGATTCCTGTAGCATCTCCAGCCACTGAGCCTGCTCAAACTCTGATTCAGCTGCTAGAACAATGTTACCCTAGAAGAGGGGAGGGGAAAAAAACCTGGATTAGAGAGGCTGGTGTCTTACACCCCTCTGTGCACTCAGGGCATGAAATGGGCACAGCTAGCACAGCTATGGTGGGAGGAGCGTTCACTGCAGGCTTCCACCTCCGTGGGAGGCATCACATGGGAGCAAATATGACCCAGACGTACCACACATTGGAAAGAGATGCACATGGCAAGCAGTCACAGTAGGAATAAAATGATAGGGCGACATGAGCTCTATAGCTCCTGAATATCTGTCTACTGGTCTGCTAGTATCATAAGACCTGCTGTCAGAAAGAGCAAGTTTCTTTGTTGGTTGCCAAAGCAGGAGCAGCAGCAAAGCCTTGAGGGGACTTGGGATGCTAAGCCACTCTCTCTCTCAGGATAGGCTGCCCAGAGAGGGTAGGCACACATTGGTGGGGTGGGAAAGACTGCCAATCCAGCTCTGCTCATCAACGATAAAATGTTTTGTGGTGGTGGGTTTTTGGGGGGTTTGCCTTTTTTTTTTTTTTTTTTTTTTTTTTTGAGAAGGAAAGAAGTCAACTTACATGGAAGTCTTCATGAGAGATCTTTATGGCATAAGGCATGTTGGGCTCTTCTTTGGGCTCCACAATGCAGCCTCCCAGGGGTATGACACCCTGGGGATGAACCAGAGCACTCCAATCAGTCAGCAGAATCAAGCATAACTATTCACAGCTAACCAGGAGCTGAACTTTCATCCCTGGTCACTTGTGGACCCCTGCCCTGCCTTGGCTATCCCAGGAGAGGCAATACACACAGTTCCTGAAAAGCTGAGTGACTCCCACCACCACCAGGAGACCTTCAAGTGGTATCTGGAAGGGGGTGAAGGTGGCTCTTGTGCATTTGGCTTGGAGGGAAGGCTGCTAGCTAGAACACAGAAGTGGGAGCTCTTTGATAAAAGAGGACGTGATCTCCCAACAGTGGCAGATGTTGCAGAGTCAGAGTGAGGTAGCATGGGACAGGTTGTGCATCTGTTACCTGTCACCACCAGGAGGTCACCACCCCACACATGCTGTGTGGGGACAGATGGGTGGCCTGCTGCCCCTAACCAGGGAAATCAGCATCTTTGGAAGCACACGTGCTCCATCAGCCTCCAGTGACTACAGAGGGTAAAAGCAGACTTAGAAAGAAGAGTCCCTCCGTGAGAGTTCCAGGTAGCAGAGCTATGGAGACTGCTTCTTGGGCCTGAGGGCACATGGGTTAGTGGGGGCTGGCTGAGACAGCTTATCAATGTGAGTACAGGTAAGGAACAAGAAACAACCAAAGCTGTTAGCCCCACAACTGGCTTTGCCAGCATGTTCTCATAGCCACAAGACTGGTTGATCATGAAAACTAGGGGATACATCTACTAATAGGAAAAAAAATATTAAAAGTCATGTACCTGCTGAATCATTAAGGAGCCTGAAGAGGTACTGACATGATTCTCAGGGGTTTTTGAGGCTTCCCTGGATTGACAGAATCATAGAATGGTTTGGGTTGGAAGGGGCCTCAAAGATCATCTAGTTCCAACCCCCCTGCCATGGGCAGGGACACCCTCCACTAGACCAGGTTGCCCAAAGCCCCATCCAGCCTGGCCTTGAACATTTCCAGGGATGGGGCATCCACAACCTCTCTGGGCAACCTGTTCCAGTGCCTCACCACCCTCACAGTAAAGAATTTCTTTCTAACATCTAATCTAAACCTACCCTTTTCTAGCTTAAACCCATTACCCCTTGTCCTGTCACTACACTCCCTGATGAACAGTCCCTCACCATCTTTCCTGTAGGCCCCTTCAGGCTTCAGAGAAGTTTGTGACTTACCTCCTCTTCACTTGCTGGCCTCAGGGTTGGGGGAGCTAGAAACAGAATAACCCCCCCTCCCATGCAAACGCTCCTCACCTTGGGGTGGATATTGAAGTATTTATTGCTTTCAAAACTCTTCTTCTCACTCTCAGCATAGTAGAGCAGGAAGCTTTCCTTAATGATGAAGAACCTTTAAGACAGAGAAAGGAAATAAATTCTGCTAGAACAGCGGTCCTGGTTCACAGCACAAGAAAATCTCTGCCTAACTAAAGCTGCTTTTTAAACAGAAGAGTTTATCATTCCCATCTAAGCCTAAGGTGAGGTGCCTCGCTTCTGTTCATAGCCAAGAGCTAGGGCTTTACACCAAGTGCCAAGTTCAAGTGCTTTGTGCTTCCAGTTTACCATGGCATGCATGCCTCAGTGTTGAAGGTAAACCGTAGCATCGTTTACTCACAGGGGAATGGGACGGCAGTCTGCGTCCAAGACAGGAGCACAGCCAAAGCCTTTGGCAATTTTACCTGTGTGTGCTCTCTCTAGCCCATGTGTTGGATTCAACCTCTTGGAAGAGACGTGCTCCTTTTTTTAAGGGTCTCTCTCACATGGGCTAAGAGCTACTAAAAGCTTATTTTTGCAATTTACTCCCTGCCACCCTCTTGCCTCCCATCTTGGCATAAGCCAGAAGGGAAGTGTTCCCACCTTAGCAGAGAGTCATATGGCAGGCAGAGTCACGGGCTAGCATCCCCAAGTGACTCTCGAGGAAAAAGATTGTCCATGAGAGCACTCAGGAGCAGAAATAAATTTTAGGGATATTTTTAAGCAGAGCTCCTGGCAAAGTCTCCTGTTGTTGACCTTTGTAAATACAAAGAAAATTGAAATCCTTTTTTTTTTCCCCTCATATATGTCACTTTAAAATGTGCCTTGTTCTACTCAGTTAGCCTTAGGTATGCTCTGGTGAACACTGTATAGTAGCCACAAACTATCACAGCTTCTGTAAACCAAGCCTCTAATTTACTGGAACGTGTCCTCAAAATTGTCATTAAAGGAGTGCCACTTTTAGCTTATTTGGATGTTTAAAATGCCCCTGGGAGAACCCCTCTTAGAAAAATGAGGTTGCATTTACCCTGCAGGCAGAGATACGCGGGAGAGATATCTGACTTGGCTTAAATTCGGTCTAAATCTGCAGCACTCAAAAATGCCGAAGAGCAGCTGAAAAGATGGGGACTAGTTTAGTAGGGAGGTTTCAAAAGAGTAAATTACAAAGAAAATGTGCTGCACTGTTCTGTACATATTTTATGATATGAGAAAAGAGGGATTTGGAAAGAAAGTGAAATGCAATAAGCTGAAAATTAATAAAGAATGCCTTTTTACACTGCACAAAACACTGCTGTGTAAATCACTTTCACGTGGTCCCGAGGACAAGAGCTCGTGAGGAATCTGGAAAGGATAAGGCATTTCTGTGAATAATGAGAACATCCCCAGGAAACTCTCCTACTTCTGGGCAGAAAGCCTCCACTGAGAGGGATCAGGAAGGGACTTCTCTGGGCAGCACTTTCCAGTTGTGCAGCCCCCGGATTCCTGCACCTTCCTCTGAAGCCACCATTAAAGACGGGCTGTGGACCTAGGGGTCTGATCCACAAAACAATTCTAATACCTCCACATGCCCATCCCACCCCCGTCCTCTCCTGAAGCAGAGGCCCCGTCAGATGGAGCCAAGCACCACCACCAATATAGACGAGCACAGCAATTTGGTACCAGTTTAATTTCTAGAGCTAAAGAAAGAATTTGATACTGGTGGAGAATTATCATTATACTTACAATATATTATAATTAATATTTGCCATTATTATACTTGGGAGAAAGCTTTAGCACTTCCCCTAGCTCCTTATCTCTTGCTCTTCTACTGTGGCTCTGGCAACATAGATGAAATTGCCACATGCCGTGGAAATGCAAGCCATGGGCTCACAGAGGGACTGGAAGACAGAGGACATCATAGAACTATAAGCTTCTGAATGCCTGCAGCAAGCTCAAGCTCTGTACCTACTGTGTGCCCGCTCCAAAATGTCATTGAATATCTGCATATTTACATCCAGAAATCTTCAGAACATACAAAGACCAGCAGCAATTCATGCGCCCCAAATTTTTCCTTCCCTTTGCCTGCTCATCTATACCTGTTTGTGTTGACATCAGAGGTGGGGAGAAGCAGCCAGCTTGCTGTCTCAGCAGGACACTGTCTTCTCACTTGATACTCCAGGAACATGATGGTTGTCTGCCTAGCCTCACCTCCTGTTCCTGACCATAGCCTGGCAAAATCTCTCTAGACAGAACAGCACAGCTCAGTGCAAAAATCACTCTTCTGCACTGAGCTCATTTAGTTAGAGGACCAAAAAGGTACTCATTCACAGTGCAGCCTGTCCAGCAAGTTACCTGAGCAGGAACAATTACTATTCACCTTCCACCCAGGGGACCATCTTGCTTCCATCCCGGGCTGAAGTCCCAGTGCACTTCCCAGAGGAGCTGCAGCTATGTCCCCTCAGCCGGGAAAGCAACGCACGACCCCACCTGCGGCAGCCGTCTGCATTCTCCCTGTATTACTGTAAGAGTTGCCTGAGATGGACAGGGAGATGAAAACAACTTGTTTTCTTTGTAATAAGAACCTCCATCCTAAATCTCTTTCCATTGTCACAGATCAGGGACCAGAACAATTTCCTCACGACAGGAGGCAGGGGTGGGAAGGAGCGTCCCAGAGAAGGGGGGCGGGGGCGAACCACTCACACAACTTTGACACACTGGCGAACAAAGCCCATGTAGCAGATGAATGAGGCATATCTCTGTGGGACACACTCCTGATAGAGTGGATTCATCGAGGTCCCACCTCTGTGTGAAACAAGGATTGGTATTTTCTGATACAGCTGCATTAATGGCAAAGGCAGCCACGACCCTTGCAGCAGGGGCAGAGCTGACCCTGGCCAGGGCAGATATCAGAGACACCTCCACAGAGCAGACAAGGCTTGGTCCCGGTTCCTCCTGTCCACATCATCTCTGTGACCAGCAGCCTTCTGCCTTCCTGTTTCATTTTTTCTCCCACGTCTTGTCATTAACTCTATGAACAAGTCTTCTTATGAGTGGCTGCATCTTCACCACATGTCTCTAATGCCTAGTTCAACAAAGACTTGATTTTTTTAGAGGGATATATTACCCCATCTGCACAATAAATACAGAAATAACACCTTTAAAGAACAAACAGATCCTTCCTGGCCAAAGGACTATGCTCGGACCAGTGGGTCAGAGTGAAGCAGATACTGTGGGCACAAACATGAAACTAAGAAATAAAAACCAACACACCACATGAAATGGAGGAAGTCTACTTATCACTTTCAACAGTCTTTACAGTCTGAACATCCTCAAGAAACAACTGCAAGACAGATAAAGATACTGATCTTTAACTGTGTGATTTTTAATTTAAATGTTAACCCTCAGTTGAAGCCAGGGCTTAGCTTGTTACATAGTTTTTGTCTACTCAGTGCTCCTGATAATCCCCATAATATAGATTATACTCCAGTGGAAAACAAAACAAAACAAAAACAAGAACAAAGCATAGCACAGATCTCTCAGAACTGATGTGCCTCTGGCAGTTTAATGAACTTTTAGATCCCTGACCTCACAGATGTGGAGAGAATCTGTGGGGATTTGGAATGAAAATATACAAAATGGGAGTTGTGGTGGGTTGACCCAGGCTGGAGGCCAGGTGCTCACCAGAACCGCTCTGTCACTGCCCTCCTTCAGGAGACAAGGGAGAAAAGGTATAATGAAATGCTTGTGGGTCGAGATAAGGACAGGGAGAGATCACTCACTAATTGTTGTCACGAGCAAAACAGACTGAACTTAGAGAGGGAATTAGTCTGATTTATTACTAAGCAAAACAGAGTAGAGCAATGAGAAATACAATCAAATCTTAAAACACCTCCCCCCACCCCTCCCCTCTTCCCGGGCTCAACTTCACTCCCGGCTTCAACCTCCGCCCTCCTCAGCAGCACAGGGGGACGGGGAATGGGGGTTACGGTCAGTTCATCACATCTTGTCTCTGCTGCTTCTTCATCCTCAGGGGGAGGACTCCTCTCATTCTTCCCCTGCTCCAGCATGGAGTCCCTCTCATGGGAGACAGTCCTTCACGAACTTCTCCAACGTGAGTCCTTCCCACAGGCTGCAGTCCTTCACAAACTGCTCCAGCGTGGGTCCCCCACGGGGGTCACAAGTCCTGCCAGCAAACCTGCTCCAGCGTGAGCTTCTCTCTCCACGGGTCCGCAGGTCCTGCCAGGAGCTTGCTCCAGCACGGGCTTCCCACGGGGTCACAGCCTCCTTCAGGTGCCTCCACCTGCTCCGGCGTGGGGTCCTCCATGGGCTGCAGGTGGAATCTCTACACCCCCTCATCCTTCCTCCATGGGCTGCAGGGGGACAGCCTGCTTCACCATGGCCTTCACCACGGGCTGCAGGGGGATCTCTGCTCCGGCGCCTGGAGCTCCTCCTCCCCCTCCATCTGCACTGACCTGGGTGTCTGCAGAGTTTCTTACATCTTCTCACTCCTCTCTCCGGCTGCAAAAGCTCTCCCTAGGTTGTTTTTTTCCTTCTTAAATATGTTATCATGGAGATGCTACCACTGTTGCTGATTGGCTTGGCCTTGGCCAGCAGTGGGTCCGCCTTGGAGCCGGCTGGCATTGGCTCTATCAAACACAGGGGAAGCTTCTAGCAGCTTCTCACAGAAGCCACCCCTGCAGCCCCCCCCCCCCCCCACTACCAAAACCTTGCCACACAAACCCAATACAGGAGTTTAAAAAGTAGTAACAAAACTCTACAGCAAATGATGAAGAGAAAACATTGAAAATCTGATTAGCTGGATGGATGTAATGTATTTATGCTATATTCCCTCATCTACCCTTACCTGGAAGGCAACACCTAAACAACTAAGGTCACCAACTTTAACTTTGATTTTCAGTATAAAGTCTCCATACAATGACTCAAGAGCACGATGAAGGCTGAAGCAGCAGCCAGGTGAGCAGGAGCAGAAAGGGCAAAGATGACCAAGGGAGAACAGGGAGAGACACCCAGTTAGGACTGGGACTGAGAGAGAGACACTGAACATGTATCTGAATTAAGTACAGGTGTGCCAGCAAAAGAAAAGGGAGTGCTGGAAAGACAGGGGAAGATTTTGGATAAAAATAAGAAACTAAAAACCAGATCAGTATTCAAAAAGCCTGAGGAGGAGCAGCAAAGGTGAGAAGACCCAGTACACCCATGCACGGTCCATGCACAGTACAAGGAATACAAGAGCCATTCAGACATGGTCAACTCCTTTGAGTCGCCCATCCCCTGTCGTTAAATCCTGCACTAAGAAACCACGGAAACCGTAGTGTAATTAAACTGGAATAGCGGAGGAACAATAACAATCCGAGTGACTTGGATGTAAAGCCAGTGATCTGCCAGGATTAGGCACAACAGCTCCATACTGGACAAGTACAGATACCTGATCTTTGGGGATAAAGTGCTTCTTTGTGTCACAGAGGGCTAATGAGATTAATCAGCTAATCTTTGTAAAATTTTTTGAAGTGGCAATGGCTTGCGCTAACTATTTACATTATAAAACTGCAGCGGTCTCACTGGTCCTTCCTTCCAATGGCGGTTGTCCGGGCACCAGTCCAGGAGCACAGGCAGCGAATCCCCAGTTCAGCCCAATTCTCTCTCTCCCGGGGACAGCTCAGGAAAACAACAGGTAAAAAGATCTCTGTCAGCTCAGAGAGCGCAGTACCTGTCCCTCACTCATCCTGCCCCGGCGCCTGGCAGCTGGTGCGGTGCCCAGCCGGGCAGGGAGCAGGAAGAGGTGGATGCTGCCGACAGCAACCGGCCAAGTGGGAGGTTTGCGAGGACGAGAGGGAAGCACGCGTTCCGCTCCACTCGCCGCCCCGCTGCCTCAGCAGCTCCTGCTACCTGTGCTGCACGCAGGCACGCACGCTGCTCTGCGGCGGGAACCGCGCTGCGTGTCTGCTAGGTTTTTTAGAGCA
Organism: Grus americana; assembly: GCF_028858705.1. NCBI lineage: Eukaryota > Metazoa > Chordata > Aves > Gruiformes > Gruidae > Grus > Grus americana. Next base: position 33,048,749 of record NC_072856.1, read on the forward strand.
GAAAACAGCCCTGAACAATTATCCTTTCCATCTGTCCTGCGACCGCGTCCAGTGACTGTTGGTAGCCACTCTGCTGGACAAGAAGGTTACGAGCATGCTTTGCAGTGCCACAGACACCTCTGGTCCAGGAGAAGATAAATTTCTCTAACAGTGTTGTGTTTCCCTCCTTCCTGCAGCAGCCCGGCATCTCTGATGGATTTACTCAGCGGTACAAGCACATTTTGTGTCTTGTTCTCTACTCTTTTCAACTCCTTGTGTTCCACCTTGCTTTCTGACTCTGGCTGACCACTGAGCAGATGCCATCCTGGAACTGTCCCCCTTCGCCTCGAAGTCTCAAACCCAAATGGTGAGAGTCAGATTAGAGCCTGACATTTCTAGGTGGGGCTGGGATTATTCACAGTAGAGAAGGGTTTTTCACTTCCTACCTGCAAAGCTACAGCGCCCCATTCATGCCACATCCAGGGCAGGTACGTGCATTCCTTCCAGACTCCGTGCCAGGCTGATGCTGTTACCAGTACAACTTTTGTAGTAGGGAAGAGGCAAAACTCCTTGTTGCTAATTGGAAGGAAGAATGGGGTGCAGCTTGGTGGGGAGAGGAGGATCAGAAGTCAAGGACAGAGAGTATGACTTTCCAAAACCACTTCAGCAGTGACCCAAGCTTAGACTGGTCAAAAGCACCAGTGAACTCAGCAGATGGTTGCGTGTCTCTTGGAAGGATATTACTGTACGAGGACAGGGAGTAGTACTATTGTCCAGTGCAAAATTACCTCACAGCAAAGGTACTACCTGTAGTTACCAAGCAGATAAAAAACAGTAATCCAAGATTTCAGGACAAAACATACATTGCTCAGAGATCAGATCCTCAACTATATCTAGCAATAGTAAATTAATTTAATCTTAATTTAACTGCACTGGGAAACATCTCCTTTTCATAAAACAATGCACTTGACCAGCTGTGTCTTGCTGGGCATGGGGGGTAGGTGGGGGGAATGGATGAATTGTTCCTTTTCCCCCCATGACTGACTTCTTATAACATGCAATATTTTTTACTTTGAAGCAAATATCTCCTGTGATTAAAAAAACCCTTATTGTTCCTCCTGTTCCAGTCCTTTTACTCTGGAAATCCGTTCCTTCCAAACCCTACAGATTCCCTGTGTTCATCTCCCACTGACCTGTCTCTGTTCCCCCCAGGAGCCCCAGCTGCCGTGCTTGCAGCTAACCTTCCACATCACCCCTGCCCCACGGTCACCTCCCCATCGCTTCCCACCTACTATCACTAAAATATTTACCACTTGCTGAAGATGGGGGCAACTTCTAGGAATAGAGCAGCACTAAATAAGTAATGACAGAGAGAACAGAGATGGGCCATTTGCCTGCAGGAAATTTTGATTAGGAAGAAGAAAGCCTTTTAAGAACATCTCCTCCATTGCAAATTACCTTTGCCTCCGTTATTGTGCCCACTTCTTTTCTGTAACAGTCACATTAGTTTCCAGACATAATTCATTTAAGTATCAATGTTTGGGAGCAGAGTAAGGAGCATCAGCACAAATTCTCTCCTGGGTGAAAAAAGGCCATTGATTTCAGGGGAAAAAGTAGTACAGAATAAAACCTGCACACAGGTCAAAGATGACCACAAACACAAAGCTGCTTCCCAAGCAACATTTAACTATTTTTCAGGCCATGCCATCTTCACAGGTTTAGACTGGACAACACTGTGGTTACTACACAGAGTAGGACTGGGAAAGCTGGCTTTAGGAATGGATTTGACACGTCGTGTCTACACTGCAGACTACAGCAAAAAGGTAAGTACTGGAGGTAGACAACAGATGTTGCTCGCATGCATGTTAACTTGTTCTTCCAAAAAGCCCTGAGACACGTGATGCTACAAAGGCTACAAAACTGCCTGTCAGCTCCAGAGGTAGCTCAGGCTTCCTGTGTTGCCTTTTGTTAATGACTCATTTGTGCCTTTCCCCACTGGAAAGGTGGAGGGGGGGGGAAGAAAACAACATAACTTTGCTTTTCTGGCAGACTTTTTCATCTGCAGATATCAGAAGAAAGGCAGGTAAATACTGCTATCCTCCTTCAATAGATCATGACGCCAAATCCCGGGTCACAAAACATATCTCTGGCAGCGGTAGGGTGAAAATGCAAGTTTCTTGGCTGCTAGTCTTCTAACTGAATCATTTGCCAATGACGTCTATCAGCACTGACATTAATCTGCCATCCAGGAACGCTGGAAGGTTTAATCCATCGGATCGTGTACCCCCAGTGAGCAGTGAGAAAGAGCCGTACCATGTTTCTGTGCGAGTACCCATCCATAAACAGTCACGTCTCATCATTTGACAACCAGTGGAAAACTCTCCTGTGAGATTCAGCGATTCACATAAAGAAACTATGCCAACTTTAAACCTCAAACTGACCCAGTATTTCAGTATTATAAAACATACTTCCGTCCTTGGTAAAAGGTTATAGCAAATGCTTGCCAGCTCCAAACGTCCTGGCCGCTGATACGCAACACAGAGCGGCTCACAACTCCCCGGCACCAGATGGGAGAGAATTCAGAGCCACCTTCCCCCCAGGGAAGAGAGTCTGCATTTGCTGTTCCCAGTGTGCCGTCACCGCCCCGCGGCACAGCGGTACTGGTGCTGGTCCACAGAGCCCTGCAGACCATACACATGCATGCACAGTCCCGTACACGCAGTCGGTTCAACCTAGCCATCTCACACCCAAAGAACTCAAAGAGCTTTAACAAATACTAATGAACAAAGTCAAGCAGTTTGGGGGCAAAATATATGAGCTGACTCTTCTTCTTTCATGAAACGATTGAAGGGTGATTATCCAGAGGCAGCTCGTGCCTGTGCCCACCCTAAAGCGCACATAGCACAGCGTCTGGCTGGGTAAAGAAGAAAGCACGCTGGTGTGTAAGGCAAAGTCAGAACAGCAGGGAAGCTATGCCCAAAGTTTCACTCCTCATCTCTGCCTGGCTAGCTGCACGCAAAGAGCTAAGGACTCAGACTAACTTACCCCAGCACCCTTAGGCTTTGCGTTTCACCTGAGCATCCCTCAGCGACTGTGGCTTACCTCCTGGACCATTTGGCCGACTGCCTCCCGAAGGGTCTCTTCCAGAGCACGCCGTACAGCTGCACTTTAGTGCTGATGTCCAGAGCATCTGAATCTGCCTGCTCCATGGATGGAGAAGGGGATACGGAGCTGGATTTTGAAGCAAACATTATAGATGGATCTGGTTCTAACTCTCCCCCTCTGCGCGGTAGCTCAGGGAATCCGATTAAATGCAATGAACCAGAAGGATATAACCCACCGCTCCAAGCGGCAGACGGAGAGACTGGGCTATGGTTTGAATCAATAACTTGACTGCTCAGCACTCAGTCAATAATTCTCTCCCTGATGCACAGATGATGAGAGTTTCCTCATTGCGTATTACTTCCTGATGCATTACAGACAGAACACGTCCCAGCCCAAGACAAAAAAAAAAAAAAAAAAAAACAAAAAGAGCAAAGAGAGCCAGAGATCTGGAACACAGAGAGGCAGAAAGAACTCATCAGAGAGAAAGCTCCCAGCAATAACATAAGCCTAAATACCTCTGCACCAGAGCCAGCCTGGAAGGTTATTTCACTCGTCATTGCAGCATCTCAGGCAGAAATCAGGGCAGGACGGACGTTTTACTGTCAGGCATCTCTTACTCTGACACGTACCCCCAAAATCTGGTGCTTGGAGTCAGGTTCTTCTTATTTGTCCCAAGGAAAAGGGGAGCAGAGTGCGTGGGAGCCAGCAAGTTCAGTCAGATTCCCTCTGCCATGGGGAGGCTTTTGCTGTGCCAGCCTGGCACTGCCCACCCGGGTACAGTTCACGTGGCTGCTGGGTTTGGACTGGGCAGCGTCCACGCTGCACGCCTTGCTCAGCCTTAAAGGGCCATTGCGGATCAAAGTTAGAGCATCGAAATTCTGCCTGCCTCCGTGCCTTGCTTCATCTGGGAGATGTGGCAAGCGCAGCCTCTGCCCTGCCTCTTAGGTACCAGCTCCGTCTTGGCCAGAGCACGGAGACACAGGAATACGTCACACAGCCCAGGTGAGTCTCCATTCATCTCCTGTTTAGTACTCCCACAACAAGCTTTTTATTCTGGTTCCCTAAGCCCTTGTTCCTCTCTTGAAACCCTCCCTCCCTGCCAAAAGAACCCCTGTCTTTTGTAATGCCCACAGGAAAGCACATTAGCATCATATTGTTCCTTCCTGCATCCTGCCTTCCCTCCAGGATTAGGATTTGGGGAAGAACTGCCTACATTGTGCCTGGTAAAGCAGCCGGAATTTTGGGGTATTGTGTAACCAACACAGACACATGCATGCTGTGAGGCATCTGCTCCTGTTTCAACCTGTGCCGTCCTACGTGTATTGATTTTGATGCTATAATTTCCAAACGTCAGCCCTTCCCAACGCAGTTATTCAGAAGTGACACGCTGCAGACACACAGTCCTTTCTCGTTCCCGGAGATGAGGAAGCTGGGATGTGCCATAGGCAAATCACAGCGCTGCACACAGGGCCACTGAGCTTTACGTGGTCACGGGCACTTGCAAAGCATCTTAAACAGAGGAAACCTCAAGCTCACAGGCTGCATTTGGTACTAGGCAAATTACAGATGCAAGTCCCTGATAAAAGTCACTATCGATCGCTAGACGAGAGAGTCAGCAAACCCCACGCTTTGCTACTTTCTCTCCCCCGGCTTTGACTGGCCTTTTGGTCCCAGACAGGACACGTCCCAAGCAGCAGTGAAGCCCATCTCAGAGTGACATTGAGGGAGAGGGAGGAGAACAGGGGAGAGCAGCAGAGATGCCTCCATCTCACCTGAGCCCCAACTCTTGAATACAGTCCTGCACTGCAGAAGAGAAGTATTAATGCTGTAGTGGCCACTCCACGCACCGCACTGAAAAGAAAATACTACTCATAACCAGGGCTTGGGAGAGGGAAAAGTTTTCCTGGAATTATGTTGCATAAAGGGTAAAAAGGATTCTGGACCCAAGAGCATCACCTTAATTTATAAATGTGCAGTGAGTAGCCACAGAGCTCCCGTGTAAGGATGATCCAGTGCCCCTGCCACTGTACTGCACCAGTGATGCAAAGATCTGATAGCAGCGACCTGCAGTGAGGAAAGGCAGATTTTTCATCCTTTGCTTCTTCACTTATTTTTGTCTTGCACAAACCAAGAGAGAAAAGAGGTCTCTAGCTTTGAACATCAAAAAAAACCGGAGATATTGTCTCCTCTGGAGACCTCTAGGACAAGCAAGGGACTGAGTAGTCACAGCTAATTCTTTAGAGTGGGCAGCTCTGGGGGGGGAAAGAGCAACTTGCTTTGTCAAGTGACCGAGAGTTAAACGTGGGCAGGAGTCAGCAATACTGGGGCAGTAAATAGCAGCGGAGTGAATTTTGTAACTGCTGGTGTCTGGACAAAGTAATTTGTAATAACAGTGGTTATGTTAACATTTCCTTTATGTGTGTACTAATCTAAATAAATTGGAGGCCTGTCTGAAGGAAAGAGCAGGAGAGCAACGCAACAGGTCTAAGTAACTTGCCTCTCTCAATCAGAAGGTAACGGCATAAAAGCCAGCTTAAAGGTTCTTCAATGTTACTTCTGTCAGATGCAAAACTTACTTCAAGTGGCCAGGAACTTCAGGATCAAAAGAACAGTGTCCTAAAACCCAGCCAGGAGAAAGGGGTCGACCACAGGGTGAGTAGGAGAGTCGGGTCCTGCAGAAGTGCCTTCTCCAAGTTCCAGGAGACAGAAATCCTTAGGGAAGCACAAGCAAACAAGCAGATACAGTTTTTTGCTGTAAGATCTTGGTGAAATCTAACAGCCCAAAAGCACATAGACATTTATATAGAGATAATCAATTTGTATTTAATCTGGCAGTTCATCATTTCATAAGAACAGAGGAGAGAGACCCGAGCATATGAGACCTTAGCAGGACAATCGTGTGACACCAGTGCAAAATGAAAAACGCAGCCACGGTCTGCATTACAGGTGAAGGCAGACAAAAGCCCTTGTACCAGACCCACGCGAGATCCCTTCTGTAGAGTTCTGGCAGATTGCCTGGCCCTGAAGAGATACAGAACAGGACCTGAGGGGTGATCACGGGTCAGGCTAGCCCGCAGTATGACAGGAGACTAAAAGGACTTCACTTGTTTAAGTGAAAGGGAAAATTTGACTGCTCTCTAGTTTCAAGCGTTCTTTCCCCTCTTAACGTATTGGTAAAGGTCGATGCTTGCAATAAAACAAATGGGCCTAAATTGGCCATGAATAAATGAGAAGGCGTGTAACCGTCACAGCAAGGGAGCTGTGGAATGGCCTCGCAACGAGAGCAGCAGCGGCGAAAAGCCACTACTTGGTTGGATCCGTTAACATGCACAGCAACCCGAGGTGGCTGTGCCTTCCAGGGATACAGATTAGGCTCACCCTCTCTCTCTGAAACATTTTTTTTCCATAATAATAATAATGTAAAGATTTTAGATGGATGTTTTGTTCTTGTTGGCTTGTAGGGGGAACACATCTGTACAGCCTGGAGAGAAAGCACTGGAGCTTTACTCAGAAAACCTTCCTGTGGAGAGGCAGGTTGTACTGATACAGGAATTATTTTGCTAATATGTTGTCCCTGTTTTTCCTACGCATCAAGCCAATAAAATTTTGCTCAAAAAACCCTTTGAAGCAGACAGCAGTGCAAGCTAGTACAGAAGTAACAATCCATCATCACGGGCCACCCTCCAGCTGGAGGACGCTCCCTTTCGGTGTAAGGATGCACATACTGGCTAACTGCAGCCAGTGAGGAGGTTTGTATTTTTTTTTATAAGTGGACAGTTATACCTTTATGTTCTGGGCAGCCTTACAATAGGACTTTAAGCAGAAAAGAACAAACTAGTCTTTGGGTTGGGGCCAGGAAATAGACATTTGGATCAGAGCTGCTGCAGAGTTGGAAAGATTCAGATCTTGCCTTCCGCTATGGATTCCCTTTCTTCTTACAGCTTCTGATAGGCTCTGTAGCCGCTTTCAACCCAGAGAACCATTAGCAATTATGGGAGGTATTAGCAGGTACCCGGAACAATGTGGAGAAATAAAAAGAAAGTCCAGCTCAGGTTTCATTTACGATATATCATTCTTGCGAAGATAAAATGTCACACGTGCCTATCAAAATGATGCTCCAGCTTCCCAAATGTACAGTTGTGTGCAGAGGCTATTTTAAATAGAACAAAAGCAACCTCCATCAATCCATCTCTAGCGTGATACATTGGCAGATTATGTTTCTTTCGCACATGATTAAATTTTTAGTGTCAGATGGGAAGTCAGAGCTGTTCTGCACAGCTCAAAGAAAAGAATTATTCAGCAAACAGGCATTAGAGTGAAGAGCCTTTGTAGATTTATAACCCCATCTGACATCATCTTTGTGGATGTATAAGCCCATCTGACATCATCCATTGGTGAGAATCACGTGGTCTCAGTGCCCCTGCTCCAGGCAAAGCCCTCCACCAGTCCCAGCCCTTCAAACCCACCCAGATCCACGTCAGATGGCCCATGAGTCGTATTAATCAGCCTGTTAGCTGTGGATACAGCACCACTTCAGGAGACTTACAGGAAGACCGAAAATAAAACGCCACTTTACTGAAGCAAAGCAGCAGCCAGCCCAAAAGCCTTGTGGACAGTAAGCACTCACAGCCCCCAAAAGGGAGCTGGCTTGCTCGGGGACTGAGCGCACCACAATCAATGACTGTTTATCTCAGCATCTAAAGGAGATAATTTATTATGGGGTTTTTTTAATTCTACTAAGAGATCTCTTCTGGAAGAAGACTCATTCAATCTGGTGCTTAAAAAAAAAAAAGGTTTCTGCTAAATAGGCATTTTTTAGGGACTTTAGAATACATCAGAGTGCTCAGCTACATTTGAAAAAGCTTCCTCCAGGAGATAGCCCATAGGCTTCCGGCAACACACCAGGTTTTCCCCATCAAGCCTAAATACCACAAAGCAATCACCTGGCTTACATAAACAGAAAACGCATAGTACTGGAATAGTCAAACAGGCTGCTTCCACCCAGCAGCTTGTTCCACAGCAGTAAATCAACGGCTCTGCTTGCTTTCTTTTCTTAGGTTATGAACACACCAGCACACGCTCCCTTCCCTTCCCTTCCTCCCTGGGGAAGGGCAGTGGTGCATGTCTGCAGTGACCGCTGCATGTCCGCAGTGACCGCTGCCCAACCAGCCGCACTGCTCGGGCAGCCCCAGCCGGCCGAACCCCGGTCCCATTTCTGAGGCTGCGGGAGGGCGCAGTGCTCGTGGGAGCGCTCCTCCTCACAGGGAGCGGCTGAACCTCCATGCACACAGAGAGGCAAGAACAAATCTTTCCCCAAAGTTTTACAACAGTGTTCAGAGCTGGTAAGCTCACAGCTTGGCATGCACGCCACCTGCATCTCTATTTACCTTTCCTAGAATGTTTTGCTTTATCCACATCTTACCTGCTTGCGGTCAACGTTATTCAACCCAATTCCAACCACAACAGTAGCAACAGTAGAGAGTTACCCAGGATGTGGTTTGACCAGCTGACACAGCTTAGCAAGCTCTGCAGGAAGCTTTCTGCATGCAAAACATCCAAGTCAAGTCAAGGGCTACCTATGACACGCACGTACGCGCCACATCAGTAGCACGGGCTGCATAAAGGCCAGCTCAACAATTTTAAAAGACTTTCTTGGCCTTTGCACCCTGTGGTGCCAGGACACTCAGAGATCTAGCAAACGGAGCAGAGGCAAGGTTTAGAGCAGATATTCTGGGGGCCAGCACAGAGTTTCAAAGGTGCAACTGCTTACTGAGTTCTGCTTCTGAGCGCAGAAAAAGCGTTGCCTTTGTAATGAGGGCACCAAAGCAGGCTTCGGTACACCGGGGCTTAGCTTCCAGCCCTGGCAATGTCCCCACCTGTCTTGAGCATGTAACTTGATTTCTCTCAGCCACAGTTTCTCATCTATGACACCGGTACTAAATCCAGAACATCACAAGGACACATATACCTGTGTGGTAGTTTGGATACAATGCCCGGCCGAAAAAAATAAATCTGCAATAGAGAAGGATTTGTTAGACTTTCCCTGGAAGAATAACAGAGGGGGAAAATGTAATACCTCTACATAGTAACAAAGGCCAACAACTGGAGCACCATCAACATTTTTAAGATCTGACAAAACAGCTCAAGAAGACAGACAGTAAATGAGATCCAGGGTCGAGGGCTGCCCACTCTGGAGAAGCACGCTCCTTAGCTGTTTCAACACCAGTCAGTAGATCTGAACTCTCCAAGTTTCTAAAATCGGGTTAGGTGCAGGACTACTTTCTCCAAGGTGATTCGCAACTGCAAAAGTTTAGATATTGATTGCAGGCCACTGATTGCTACCCACTTTGTTCCCTCTAGTCAAAAGAGGGAAAGAAGTCATAGGCTTCGTTTTTAAACAATAAATATGTATCCAGTAAACAGGATTGGCTAAACCATGTTTTTAAGTTAATCTAAAGTCCCTAAAACGCCCAGCACATGCACACAGAGATGCAATTGCTCTTGCATACATAGTCAATGTTCCCTTTACCCCTAGCATTCCTATGACTGTCAAAAGCAAGGCCTTAAAAAGCTAAGGCCACTACAATTAGGACTTCATTCAGGGGTGGTGTGGTGGGTTGACCCTGGCTGGAGGCCAGGTGCCCACCAGAGCCGCTCTCTCATTCCCCTCATTCACTAGACAGGGGAGAAAAGGCATAACGAAATGCTTGTGGGTCAAGATAAGGACAGGGAGAGATCACTCACTAATTGTTGTCACGAGCAAAACAGACTGAACTTAGAGAGGGAATTCATCTGATTTATTACTAAGCAAAACAGAGTAGAGCAATGAGAAATACAATCAAATCTTAAAACACCTCCCCCCACCCCTCCCATCTTCCCGGGCTCAACTTCATTCCTGGCTTCAACCTCTGCCCCCCTCAGCGGCACAGGGGGACGGGGAATGGGGGTTACGGTCAGTTCATCACATGGTGTTTCTGCCGCTTCTTCATCCTCAGGGGGAGGACTCCTCACACTCTTTCCCTGCTCCAGCATGGAGTCCCTCTCATGGGAGACAGTCCTTCACAAACTGCTCCAGCGTGAGTCTCTCACGGGCTACAGTCCTTCACGAACTGCTCCAGCGTGGTCTCTCCCACGGGGTGCAGACCTTCAGGAGCAGACTGCTCCAGCGTGGGTCCCCCATGGGGTCACAAGTCCTGCCAGCAAACCTGCTCTGGCGTGGGCTCCTCTCTCCATGGGGCCACAGGTCCTGCCAGGAGCTTGCTCCAGCGCGGGCTTCCCATGGGCCACAGCCTCCTTCAGGTGCCTCCACCTGCTCCGGCGTGGGGTCCTCCATGGGCTGCAGGTGGAATCTCTACACCCCCTCATCCTTCCTCCATGGGCTGCAGGGGGACAGCCTGCTTCACCATGGCCTTCACCACGGGCTGCAGGGGGATCTCTGCTCCGGCGCCTGGAGCACCTCCTGCCCCTCCTTCTGCACTGACCTGGGTGTCTGCAGAGTTTCTTACATCTTCTCACTCCTCTCTCTGGCTGCAAAAGCTCTAACTGTTTTTTTCCATCTTAAATACGTTATCACAGAGGCGTTGATTGGCTTGGCCTTGGCCAGCGGCGGGTCCGTCTTGGAGCCGGCTGGCATTGGCTCTATCAGACACAGGGGGAGCTTCTAGCAGCTTCTCACAGAAGCCACCCCTGTAGCCCCCCCCACCAAAACCTTGCCACGCAAACCTAACGCAGGTGGAAACTGCAGGGACCACAACACGGACATTCTTCACACCCTTCACCTGCTACACCCCTCAGCTCTGATCTGCAGCAGCCTCCACTCCTCTCTCTCTTTCCTGGTCCTGCTCGCAGCCAGTCTCTGCGAGGTCAGGGCTCGTGCCGCGTGCACACGCAGGACAGGAACAAGACATACTTCTTACCTCCTTGCTATCTGCACTCTCAAGCGGTTATCTAAATACAGAGGCACAGAGATCTGCTGGTGCCATCTGTCACAGCAGGAGACCACGACAGCTCTACTGCACACCCTGCATGTCGAGGAGAGCCACCAGCCAGGCGAAAGATAAACTGCCTGGCAAGGAAGGACACCGAAAACATTGCTCTCCACAAAATACAGCAGGTGAAGAGGGCCATCTCCTCCCTTCTCCATCTCCATTTACCCTCCTGCGAGCCATGCTGCCACACTGCTTTTGCAGATGAGGCCTCTTTCATACTGGTGAAGTCCAGGCTGCGGGGATAGGCACGGAAAAACTCCCAGACAGACCCACGGCTTAGCCCTCCGTGTGCACCAAAGCACGTTCACGTGAAGCACCTGCACAGAGCAGATCCCAGGAGTACAAAGTTTTGTTCAAGATCAACCGCCCCTCAGTTTCTCTGTCAAAAAGAGAAAACAGAACGTGGGAAATCCATTGCGCTCCTAAGACGCAACTCATTCTACTTGTAGCTTCACCCGCTGGAGGCGAGCAAGGAGAGCTTGACTAAGAGGTGTTACAGCAAGAGTGATTCAGGTTAGAACTAAGGCTCCTAAGCAGGGTTTTTAGCAGCCCTCTTCAGCCCAGTGCAACAACAAGTATCTCATTTAAAATGTTTCTTTGGACCACAGAAGCCCATTGACTTCCACAGACTCCAACGTAACTATGGTCATATATCATAAAGTAATTACCACTTCAGATGCTGGCTGGGCATACAGGTACAGAACGAGCATTTTTCCCCTTTCTAATAATTTCACCTCGCCTTTTAGATTTTCTAAATACTATATAGGTTTGGTGTCAGCCATCATGATACAGCTTACTTTTAGTTAGCTCTAAAAGTTTTCCAAATGAGGCACTTTTCTTACCCCCTTCCATCCACCGTAAGGGTTTGTTAATCTCTAGAATCTCAGACAAGAGGGTGAAGTGCTGCGACAAGGAGGGTGAAACGTTGTGCAATTCCGCCTGCAGGGATATTTGGAGAAGGCTTGCACATATCAGTAGAAGAACGGCTTAATTTGTAAGCTGGAACAATAGATGACAGCTCATTCTCTTCTTGCTGCTGTGCTCATCCCTAATGAGCCTCTGATAAAAATGCTGATGAAATTTTTTTTCCTGAACAAATGAAGGAACACTCTACAGCCATCATCAGGCAGCCGGCAACACCACAGCTCCTCGATGGTTACGTTTTCAGTGGTAACTGTTGTAACATAAATGCACAAAAGCACTTCCTCACGTCTCCAACAGGATTTACAACAGACTGCAGCGGTTAAGTCTCCAGTTACCGAGATGACATTTTTATTAAATGCGCTAAAAGAATGCTAATACGCTGCATAATGCTTCACTATTAAAACTGAATTTTACTTGCCGAAAAAACAAGAGCCTATCAGGCAAAATACTGGCTTCCCATCCTTACTGCCTTGCATCGGCCTGTACTAGCTACAATAGCAACACCGTCATTTGTTTCAGTTCTCCTACAGACCTTACGTTAATCCTATTCTCTTGTGATTAAACCAGGATAAAGAGATTACACTTTTCCCTAACCACACAAGTCCTATGAGCTACCAGAAAAATCAAAAGTAAGCAATTGGCTGAGAAGATTGCTTATTGCTCGAGTGAAATAGCTAAACCACTAACTGTTAAAGTGACGGAATCTGAGGTAAGTCTGTGGATAGCAACTGCAGGAGAAAAAAATAAATCCTTTTTTTAATTAATTGCTAATAAATGATCTCCATCAAGGGTATCTCGTAAATGGATGCATGAAGCTTTTAGGGAATGCATACATCACCCATCCTACAACAGCATCATTCCCCTTTCTCGTCTGAAAATATATGTCTAAAACCCAATCCTGCTTACCAAGCAGCTGGAGAGTATGGAAAGCAAGAGTATCTATAAACTGTGTCAATTCGCCAGCTATAGGAGGGATCTCATCAATGTATACAAATACCTGAAGGGAGGCTGCAGAGAGGATGGAGCCAGGCTCTTTTCAGCAGTGCCCTGTGACGGGACCGGAGGCAACGGGCACACACTGAAACACGGGAGGTTCCCTCCAAACAGAATTAAAAAGCTTTTCACTCTGAGGGTGCATTGGGCTTGTGTGGCAAGGTTTTGGTAGTGGGGGAGCTACAGGGGTGGCTTCTGTGAGAAGCTGCTAGAAGCTTCCCCCATGTCTGACAGAGCCAATGCCAGCCGGCTACAAGACAGATCTGCTGCTGGCCAAGGCTGAGCCCATCAGTGATGGTGGTGGTGCCTCTGGGATAACAGAGTTAAGAAGAAAAAAACCAAACCAAAAAATAAACACCACCAAAAAAAACCCCAACCCAGCAGCATTTGCAGCCAGAGAGAGGAGTGAGAAGATGTGAGAGGAACAACTCTGCAGACACCCAGGTCAGTGCAGGAGGGGCAGGAGGTGCTCCAGGCACGAAAGCAGAGATTCCCCTGCAGCCCATGGCGAAGACCATGGTGAGGCAGGCTGTCCCCCTGCAGCACATGGAGGTCCATGGTAGAGATTCCACCTGCAGCCCGTGGAGGACCCCATGCTGGAGCAAGCTCCTGGCAGGACCTGTGGCCCCATGTACAGAGGAGCCCACGCCAGGGCAGGTTTGCTGGCAGGACTTGTGACCTCATGGGGGACCCACGCTGGAGCAGTTTGCTCCTGAAGGTCTGCACCCCATGGAAAGGACCCACACTGGAGCAGTTCATGAAGAACTGCAGCCTGTGGGAAGGACTCATGTTGGAGAGGTTTGTGGAGGACTGTCTCCCATGAGAGGGACCCCACACTGGAGCAGGGGAAGAGTGTGAGGAGTCCTCCCCCTGAGGAGGAAGGAGCAGCAGAGACAACATGTGATGAACTGATCACACCCCCCATTCCCCGTCCCCCTGTGCTGCTGGGGGGGGGAGCGGGCAGAGAAATCGGGAGTGAAGTTCAGCCCAGGAAGATGGGAGGTGGCAGGGGGAGGTGTTTTAAGATTTGGTTTTATTTCTCATTACTCTGTTTTGTTTGGTAATAAATTAGTTTTTTCTAAGTCAAGTCTGGTTTGCCCATGACAGTGATTGGTGAGTGATCTCTCCCTGCCCTTATCTCGACCCAGGAGCCTTTCATTACATTTTCTCTCCCCTGTCCAGCTGAGGAGAGGAGTGATAGAGCGGCTTTGGTGGGCACCTGGCCTCCAGCCAAGGTTAAACCACCACAGAGGGTGACGGAGCACTGGCACAGGTTGCCCAGAGACATTGTGGAGTCTCCCATCTTGAAGACATTCAAAAGTCATCTGGATACAGTCCTGGGCAACCTGCTCCAGGTTTCCCTGCTTGAGCAGGGGTGTCTTTGAACTAGCTGATCTCCAGAGGTCCCTTCCAGCCTCTGCTGCTCTGCAATCAGTGCTCTAGACTGCATCCAGTGCCTTCCCACCGCGTGCTAGAGAACTTCGCACACTGTCACGTACCCATCCCCATACCGGGGAGGTGAAGGCGAGTCCTTAATTACCTATCTGCAAGCTGTAAGATTGCTTTAAACCACTAACATTTCCTGAATGCTCCAGCTGATAGTTTTATCGCGTAAGGTCTATGTAGCCTAGGCAGGCGTTTCCTTAGGGACTGCCTTGTGACAGGAGTCAAATTCCTAGTTATTCCTTAGTTATTGCAAGGATCCCAACTCCCATTCTCATCCTTGCACTAAATCCTGGCATTAGCCATAGGATGCTGCAGTCGTGTTAACAACTTTCTTCTACAAACCCCTGAAAGCATACACACAGCAGGACAGAAACCATAACTCACATGTGCTTTGGCAAGACACAAGCACCTTTCTGGCTTTTATACAGCATTTACTCCTGCAAATTATTCATTTATTTGTGCCCAACGTGTATTAAATCTAGTCCCACCAAGTCTGGTAAAGTAACATTTTTAGTCAGAGGTGTCTAGCTGTGGCCATTCTTTGTACAGTTGCATGTTTAAAAAAAAAAAAAGAAATTCAATGTTGTATATGAAAAGTTTGCCCCTTCTACAATCACAGTACACAATGGGCAACTCACTGGATTTTTTGGGAATCTTTTAATAAAACCTGAAAACCCTAAAAATATGGCCTGAAGTGTCCTATACAAAAAAAAAACCTGTCCTGCAAGTTTTTGCTCAGATAACAAAACAGAATTAATTTTCAAAGCTCTCCTCATATCCTCTACCCGACCACCTCTTAGACACCACTACTAAAATTTAATTTCCAACTCAAAATTATGTCAGAGCCAAATAAAACCCTTCCAAAGAAATTCAGGAGCCTGAGAAGACAATCTTCCTTCACAGCAAGAACGCAATCCGCTCTCAGTTACAATGACCACGACTACTAGCATTAGCGAGTAAACTTAAGGTAGCTACGGCTTAACGCGGGCTTTCATTTCGTCGCACGCTGCAGGAAGGTGGTGAGCTGCTTTCACGCAACACTGCGTGAATAGCAATGACTGAGAGCAATAGTGAAGAGCTGGGCACAAGTAGGCAGTAGGATCACGGGGCAATCACTAGGAAAGCTGAGCTGTGACTTGGTGCCTGAAAACAGCGAGAAGATGGGAGGAAAAACCAAGCCACAGAACAGGGGCAAGAAAGATTTCACCAGCAGTTTTTCCCCGTAACACAAGAACAAAAAGCAGGCTAGAGTTTTCTTCACATCTTTGCACACAAATTTAAAGGTGACTTTTAATCCAAATCGCAGAGGCACACATATATGCGAAAGGCTACCTGGTCACAAAATCTCCAGAGAATGGAGGGGTTTGGGGCTGACGTGATTGTTTTCACTCCATCCCGTGCTCTCAATTTTCTTTAGCCCAAACGCATCCTCTCACCTTTTAACAGTAGCCTGGAACAACCTTGAGCCTATCATCACCTTATGGCCCTCCAAAGAGGTCTGCTTTGTAGGCTTCAGAGATTTCCTTGGGGGTAGGGTGGGGGAAGAGTGCTTCAGGGCAATGCCAACTCCTAAACACCCTGTGAGAGACGGTTGCAATCAGATGCCCCTCTCAAGCAGAGCTCTCAAATCCCTTCTGTATTTGTACTTCTAAACCCATTCATACCCACGGCCCAATCAACCTGCTAGACTGCCTCCCAACATGCAGTTTCACACTTCAGGTTTCCAGGAGGTGCTGAGACATTGCGAAGAAAAGCAGCAAATGCACTTACAGAAAAATAAAATGTACCACCCACACCGCTTGCGTCCTGTTTAAGACTGTCATTTCTCTTTGTCAGAGCCATTGCAAACCCCCATGCAGTAAACGAGAAGCCAACTCCAAAGCATTGCACCTAGTAAAAATTTAATATAATAAAACAAATTGAAAACGGCAACATTATTATAACCATTCACAATTAAAGTGGAAAAATTATAAGGCAGCCATTCATGGAATGATTTTGTGTACAAATGGTTTGGAAAAGGAGACATTAAAATTACAGTTCCATACATGGAGTCAGGTAAACAGCAATGACCACGCAATGTTTTTCCCTGGAAAGCCAAGGCTGCAAAGAGATGTAATAAAAGGACAGTAAGGAAAAAAAAATTATTTTTAAAAGAAGTTTGAGGTGAACAGGAATCTGAAATTCATCATAAAGAATCTGAAATTCATCATAAACTTTCCCACCGTACCACAACCACTCCTCCTCCTCCCACCCCACAAGAATACAATACACTTCCCTCCTTCCCAAGTCCCAGCACAGAACAGGAAGGGAGCAGAAGCAGCATTTATTCCACTGCATCTCTCTCTCATTCTGCATAGAGCTGACACCACATGGACACATCTGCTACTGTCAAAAGCTCCCTGAAGGCTCTGAACTAGTTCCTGAACAAACAGTAGTTTTCCTGGGTCTCTTGGATAGTGCTAGCCTTTTACACAATCCACCTGGAAGTCGCCAGTGGGTTTCTGTGTTTAACACCCAGCCATCTGACATGCCACAACTATCAAAGATTCCTATCTTGATGCAACAGCTCTGCCATCCTCACTTCAGCTAACATCAGTGCAGCTTCTGCATCTGTCATCAAGTGCTGAAAAAGAAATATTTCCCTTCTTTATGTAAGGAACACTAGAAGAATTCCAACAGTAGGGAAAGTACCTGAACACACTGGGATCAATGGAAACGGCTTTAGTCCAATTCCTATTGCCAATTAAGAAATCATTAACTGAAAAAACAGCTGATGAGATTATAGATTCCCTAGAGGGACTTACAAAAGCAAAAGGGGATGTGCCTGGCACTTGGTTAGTGTTACCTGCTAGACCTGCTGCCACCTACCTCACAGTAGGAAACACAGGCAGAGATGGCGATCACAAAGAGAGTAAGAGGAATTTGTTTGCACCAAGGTCCCCTGAGGAGTAGAAAATGATACCAGATGGCCCTGACTACACGCAGTGCTTGGATTTACTGCGACAGATGGGGTGATAGGTAAAAAAAGGGGATATTATAAAATGGACCATTTATTTAACTCATTAAAATACTCTGCCTCAAGAAAATAATCCTCCACGTGGAACTAACAATTCAGAAAGGTTTGATCAGTTAAAATTTTATATTCTCCTTATCACATAACCAAAAGCTTCCTTAATCACTGCAGTTTCAGCTACAGAATTGAAAATAATAGTTCAACACAGAGGTAACAGAGGCAGCCAAAAGAAAATGCTATTGCTACTTCTAAATGGGTAAGGAAAAAAAAATAATAATCACAGAAGTCTTCTAACACTTAACTGAGTGCCAAAATGAAAAGTACCTGTTAGCAGAATTTTTGTGCCTGTTTTAAGTTGCCAATGTTTTCATTTAAAATCCCTCATGTGCTGCTGTAACTCGGCATCCATAGTTCATGAATCATTAAACTGAGTATTACCATTTCTGCTGGCTGCCCTGGAAATTGGAAACACGATCCGAGGGACAGGAGAAAAGACAGACAACAAGACCTCTCAGCAGTGGCACCTCTTAGGATTAATATGCCAGAAGTTATGTCAGCAGCGAGAAGGCTGACACTCCCATCCTCGTCAATACACACTCTTCTAGATAAGAAGGTTCTATCCACATGCTCCCACACTGGAGCAAAACCCATGAAATGGGACCTTACCCACACACCTCTCTAACCGTTGCAGTTGTTATACCCACAAGACAAGGCTGAAGCAGAACACAGTCACGGTGCCAGCTTAACTGGGGAGGTGGGGTGCATGTGCCAGTGACAGATGATACTTCAAAGAAAAAAACCAACCTACTGTTTTACAAAATGTAAGCATCTGATGCCACACTAAGCTATCGCCTACTTCTGCTGCAGATCTTCCAGCTTTGGGAAACAGTTCAGTTATGTGGAAAGATTAATCAAGGTAAAATAGTGAGATTATCAAGGGAGAAGGTAATTAGGGGGCAATTGGGCGGAACACTGGGAACTCTGGTGTAACATCCCTGTGTATCATTTGCATGTGTTGGTAACCTGTATCCCTGAACTTTTTTAAACAGGTAACTTACTAGTTGCATACGTATGTTTTAAAAGAAGAGTTTAAGAACGTGCAGGAGAGGATCTCATCCATGCCACTAATTTTGCAGTGGCTTTTCAGAACAGCATTAACTTTTGAAGGTCTAATGTCAAAAATGCTTGTTTAGGCTTGATACACTAATTCTATTTGAAAATACTGTCTTGTGGGAAAAGATTTCTAATAATTTTGCACAATTTTTTTAAATTTGCCAATTATACAATAAAATACACACATGAACATGCACTCCTAGGGATCAATACTAGGTTCAATCCTGGGATACACCTGTATTATTACAAAGCAATCACTAGTCCAAGAGCCAGGCCATACCCGTTATTGAACTAGTAGACAAACAGCACAATGACAAAAATGTAAAGAAGTTGAGGCGCAATGGCCTGTGTAGATAAGTAATAGATGTCATGAAAAACAGACACGCTCATTCAAATGGAAATAAGAAGCACTTCAGTTAAGGTATTTCAAGCCTTCAAAATTCATTTTAAAAAAATAAAAGAAAAAATATATTTGGCAATGTTATCTTTAAAAAGTGCAGACAGAATATAGCTTAAAAAGGGTAGGGCATTAAAAAGTTTTCCCCTAAAGAAAGAATTTTATGTTGAGTCTGTGCAAGTCAAGCATTCCTGACTTTTCAATGCACTACAGTTATTAGAGTATAACATATTTTGCATAAGAGAAATGGTGCCTGACAAGAGGAGGCTGTGCCTTGGAAAGGCAGGGATCTTTCATCACTCTTCTGCAGAGAGAGGCATCAGCAGTTGGCAATAAGTCCTCTAGTAGATTCACCAAAACTAATGCTTATCAGTAAGAGCAAATGAACAATTCCCAAAGGAAAAGCAAAATGCCTAACAGGTCCGCTGAGAACTCATCAGGTTGGGGTTTTTTTTTTTTGGTTTTTTTTTTTTTTAGAACTGCTTTAGAAACTCTTTGTACTCTATCTGCAGCATAAATATTTAACTAAACATCTATTTTGTTAGCCTTAATACCTTTCATTTAATGAAAAAAACCCACGTCCCCACTGATTTCAGCAGTTCATTTTTGAAAATGAGCTAGTAAAGTTCCCTGGTCCCTCAACAGCTGTCTCCATCAGGTTTCTACTCCTCAGAGCCCAGAACAGCTCAATTTCAAAGGACACTATGGATATCTCTCTCAACAGTAGCAGTAGTGTAATCACAGTACCCAATACCCAATTCCTGCTAACATTTTTGATGCCTACGCTTTACTGACTTGGCAGAAGACCATCTCCCAAGAAATACTGCCTTTTTAAAATTTATTAAAAATTGCATAAACAATCAAAACAATATTCTTCTTGCTTCTATCCTTTTCTTAAATAATGGAATACACAGCAAAATTTGTTTGCACTTTCATAACCAGCTGATTTCCTACTCTAATCCTACACTTCATCTACATCGTTTCTTTCCTAGCAGTGACACTTCTGTGACAATAGCAGTGCTGTCCAGAACGCCAAGTGTAGCCCATTTTTGCAATACAATTAGTGACAAACATTACATGGACCAGTTGCATCGTCAGAACAACATAGAACCGATGGGGGAGAGCCCCCTTCTTCATTAGTAAGACTTCAACCTCTCAAGGCAGCCATCCTCTGCTTTTGCTCTCAGCTATGAAAGCCAAATTGCAGGATACTTTGGTGATTGCAATTTCATGACGAGTCACAATGTTCTTCCCTGCTCACCTTGCTTAAACTCCAAACTCCATCTTCCCTGAGAATAGGGCCAGAAGTAACAATTAAAATAGCAAATGTCTTCAGAAAAGAAAGTTACCTAGAATTTATGTCCGGCTGCCAAAGTACATTTTGCTACACTAAAAACTTGACCAGTATTCCTCATTTTGCAATCAACGTTCCCTCTGAACTCCATAAAGTGGATGGGATGGATGATGGGTAAGAGACAATGATAAAGGGAGCAGCCGACATTTACTGCTCATGTCAGATCGAGGAGGAGAACCGTGAAATTTGAGCGTTTAGTGATGGTGTCCAATGGACAAAACCAGAGGAATAAGGCATCCTACTACTAGGGCTGCCACCTCCAGACGACTGAGTCCTTTTCCTCCAGTTGATTCAGGTTTGTGGCTATGAGCAATTCCTCCTACTTCTGGGAGGACATGAACTGTGGCAACATAAAGAAATGTCCCAGCAGAAAACAGCATAGCAACTCCGGTGGCATTGACTTCTGAAAGGGCTTCTTTGCTGCTCTGAAATGGGGAAAAAAAAAAAAAAAAGAACAAAAACATGAGGATAAGCAGAAGTTCTTCAAACAATAATAAAAAAATTCTTTAAGTGTCCAGACACAGTAGGTTTTCTATCAACTATTGTTCTCTCACAATGCCAACGGTTTAACATGTTGGTTTGTGTCTTGCACGTTACGTGTAGTAACTGGCATTCTAAAGTTGATGTGGGGGGCAGAAAGACACCTCTCATCCTAGTTAGTTCACTTCACAGTTCCAGGAACCCTTACAGAAAAGTCACAGTCTGTGCAGAAGCCATCTCACAGCAACATACAAAATGTCAACATGACAAAACATGCTTAAAAAAAAATTCAGATTGCAAAGCCACAAATTTTAGGAAGGACATTCAAGACTGACTTTTTTTTTTTTTCCTTTTTTTTAAGCAAAGAGTTCAAGTAAGACGTTAGTCTTTAAATATCCGGTCCCCTGCTGGTCAGAGCAAGATTTGCTAGATTTAAGTCCCAAATCATCACTCTTTCAATATCTCATGTGTATGTACAAGTAAACAGCCAAAACTTTTCTAAAGTTTCCATGCAAACTTCATAAAGAAATGCATTTTCTGGATTAAAACTGAGCACCTCTTCATATTCATACTAGGATTAAAATCATGCTACACATCATTAAATGTAATGAAATGCAAACCCACTCATATCAGTTTCAAAATGCTTCTTGAACAATTTCCAACTTAAGTGTGATGTTAGTTCTTTGGTACACTCTCAGGTTATTTTTCCAGAGAGCAGAGATGCATTTCCTGCTCTGGAACTATGCAAAACCAACTCCTGGTGAGCCTATACCGAAAGAATGCTCAAACAGCATTCTCATTTCTATTTATAAACCCAACCCTTTCTGATGTTCCCTGTACTGCAATATCAAATATAACTCCCTTCCAGCATGTAAAGGGATTAGCCCAGATGATTTACTTAAACTTTCCTCTCATGCCTTGAGCTTCATGAGATCATGTTAGATTCTTTACGACACAACACCATAGTGTGTCACCAGCATGGCCTACAGCAGTCAGAAATACAAGAGTGTCATAGGAAATGCTAGAAGAAGCAGAAACATTTTGTTTGGACAGAGATGATAAACTCAGCCTGTGAAGTGGGCCACTGGACATATTTGTTGTCTAGAGCTAAGGCAAGGCTATGCTTTAAGGAGCATGAGAGGCAAAAAGACTCTTCTAGCTGAGGATTCAACTTCTGACACAGTGTAAAAAAAGTCCTTGAACACATAGGATCAATTCAGGGATGGTGGGGAAAACTAGCAAAGATTATTTTCTACCTGCGTATTAAAATAAGAATGCATGCAGCACCACTGAAAATTACTCAGTTATATAGTGATCAGACAAAATCTGGTATATGAGTAAATTGTTACATTCTCAGCAGGGAGCAGTAGAAAGGAGGAGAGACAGAAATCAGCCTTCTAAAAAGAGCTATACAAAATTTCATAGAGGAGTTATATCACTGATTCTGATGGAAATCATGGGCTATTTTTTGTTTCACACATTCATATTGCTACCTTTTTATCCACTTTTTTAAAAAAAGCCAAACAAACCCAAAACCCAAACCTCCATGCTGCTAAAGTTTTCAAGCAGTTTGGAATTATGTTTTAAGGACCTCCTATGATATTCCTTTCCCCAAACTCCACCACTAAGCTACATTTTAGGCAGAACAAAATCGCAGACCTACCTTGCTTAGCCCTAAGTATGTCACCATGGACATAACAGGTGCTGCCAACGCAAAGACCAGCAAGTGTTTTCTAATTCGATTCCGTTCCAGCCCAGCATGCATCAGGAAGGAAACCAGGCCAAAAGCAGCTGGTGCCTGCAAAAAACAATATTCACCGGAAATACAGTACCTTCTAAAATCCCCTGAAATCTGAGATAAAGTTGAAATATGACTTACTACATTGAAATGCACTGAATTGGAAGGAATTCAGGGAGAGCACTAGTATGTTGCAGTTAACCCAAATCAACAGAATTCTGCAGACTGCCCTAACTTAATAACAGTACCTAATGGAAACCCATGTTCTGGCTATCAGAGTACACATATTTGTGTAGTCATTACAAATATTAAAATGTTCACTCTGACTTGAGTCAATGCTATAATCCATAAGTCTCCATTAACTTATGTAATTTCTTTTTTAATCTTGATGCTCCTATGCATCCTTAGATGGACAGTTTCTTAATCTACAGCAGAAAAAATCTACAATTAACACAGAGGGAGGAAAACTCCCAAAGATAGATAACTGTCAGCCTCCATATGAACAAAGACTTAGGAGCTCTTTTGTTCATCATTCAGTTTCATTTCTGTTCCCACTAGGAAGCAAACAAAAACTTCCTTCTTCCTCTGCTGGCATCCAGTGTCTTATCCACAAGGCATAGCTGTCCTACTACTCACAGAATTTACTATATTTTTGCTCGCATAATGACAATAGCAGTCCACCCTGAAATTTTTGAGATAAGAAGTAAACTAAAATATACTGAATATTTTTTATAAACAGAATCCTTTTTTTTTTTTAAACCTAGAAGAAAGGAAACCATAAGTGAAGGAAAAAAGATGAGAAAGACAAAAGCATCAATCAGGATCAGAAGACTACAAAAATAAAAAAGACAGCAGGGAAGAAATAAATTTCTCTTTCAGTAACGAATATTTCTTGATAATCTTTCATAGGAGAAATTGTCCTCTTCTGAAATTGTACAATTGTATTAAGAATAATAAAAAGGAAGTTTCACTTGGCAATAGCCATGAACTAAGCTTCACAGCAAGATGCGACATTGACGTTGCCACCTTTGAGGAGGGTTATGCAAACCACAATTTATTGTATGAACAGTGAAGAAAAGACATACTAGATCTGGATTTCCTAACATTTTGAACATGCATTTATGCAAGCAAGATTTTGGATGAATGGATGACTAAGTACTGTAATATATGCATGTGCTACCATAAGTCAAATATGCGTTTGGACACGTATGTTTAGAACCTATACAGCTAATAGATATCTTTGCACAAACATTAAGGAAAAAAGATCTTCCCATCTTCAAGAGCCATTGTTTGCTTGTTACCATCAGAAAAACATTCAATTTTACTCCTGCAGAAATGGCATATGACTGATGTTGAAGCTACTACAGTAACAGACGTGTCCAGAAGTTGTAATTTCATACTCTGACATTAAGTAGTTTCAAAAGACTAGCCCTTTAAACACTAAAATCCTTTATAACAAATATCCTTCCCATTTTCTTAAGAACATCACAGAACCAAAAAAAGCTGTTGTAATCAGCATAAAACTGCTTTTCCTCCTTGAATACACTACCATATACTTCTGTGCTTCACCCTCTAGAACTTCTAATACATCTCTCACAGCAGCAAGAGTCTTGGGGGGTTTGGTTTGTTTTTAAACAAAACCACACCACCACACTACCTTCAGAAAAAGTCAGTGTGAAGCTGCCACATTTCTTCATGAGCTACTCTTCTCTCCAAGGCAGGCAGTCAGAATTCTCTCTATTCATACACTGTTCAGACTTAGCATCCATCATTTGCTGTTCTGTCACACATCATACCAGTGCTTTTTGGTCCTTGAAGCTGTACTGCCAACCTGTTCATTTCAATGGCATTACACATTTCCAGATTACGTCACTAAGGAAACTTAAGATCTTTAGTAATTTATGTATGCTTTAACAGCCTTTTAAAGAACAAATAAGGTTTTTTGGATGATGACTTACCTTGTGCAACATAATCGCAACAAACACTATCAACTGGACACTAGTCTGAGAAGTAGAAGCTGCTGCACCCAATGCAACACCATCAGCTGAAAGAGGAGTGCAAATTCATGGATTATTCTTCCACGTTTCAGCTTTCCCACCCCCGCAATGGCTGACAGCACATATCACGTTGATTCCAGAAGTCCTATTACTCAAAATGCCCATAACAATACCAACCGAACGCATGATTCACTCCCCTTTGTTTCTTAAGCCACAACAATTTCAGGATTTCAGAAAACCCTCAATGGGAACTGTCTCACGTTTCCCCAAGACCATAATAACCATACATAGAATCTATTCAGTACTGAACCAGGTAGAAGTTTATTTTAGTCTTCTGTAGAAGTGCATTCCTGTCTAAATTTAAAAAAATCTGCTTTAGATTCTAAGCATTAAAAGAATTTTAAGTATGATGCTTTAAATGAATTTTCAAATATAAATACTACTGTAAATACTATTTTTGTTCCATTTAACATAAATGTATTGTCTAAATGAAATAGGAAATGGATACTGCATTAATCCTTAATATACAGGCACTTTGTTTAGTGAAGAAATATCTTTTTGACCAACGTCTTATGACTTATCTAGACAGTAACTTTCAGTAGGAGAGATTAAAAAGCTTCATATTGATACTACACAGTGAAGAATTACAACATGAACATGAGTTGACTGCAACACATGCATAACTTTTTCAGTCCTTGCAAGTCAGCCCAAATGTATTTCAGTCAAATCTTTGCGCTCCACCCTATAACACCCCTTTTTCCACAAGATATTATTTTTTAAACTTATTTAAAAAAACCCAAAACACCACAGGTCAACTGACAAGCAAACCCAAAGGTGTTTCATACTACTTATCAAGTGTGTTAGCATGTATTGAAATTTAGCAGCTAAAGCAGCCAGCAAAAGAATTGAAGAGGCAAAAAGTGAGCATCACTCAACTTTTCAGATGGGAAAAATAAAGGAGTGAAAAATCCCATACCCACATAAAACTCCATGGAGCATTCTGAGCACTGGAGTATGTTTTCCCAGTAAGTTTTGGGGAAGATCCTTAGCTCTCCCCACCCTGCCTTTTTTTTTTTTTTTAAATAAAAAGTCACCTTCAAAAACAAAACCCAAGTGTTTCTATCACATCCAAAGATGAGCCAGCCACAAAGCAATGGAAGTCCTTGTTGAGTGCTAACAATAGGTCCCACATTACCTGCAGCATGGACTACCAGTCCCAGCGTTGTGGTGATTTTGGAGTTGCCTGATCTTGCCGCTTCTGGATCTGAAACGGTCATGAGGAAAGTTAGGGTAAAGAGAACAAATACACAAATTATGCTGGAAGAAAAATTTTAAGTATCACTGCATGTCTCTACCATCTGCTTTGGCAGTTATATTCAAAACTATCAGCTTTTGTATTTCTGCATTAGATTTACTATAAAATAGTCTGATATCTAACACCTTAAAACCACATGAAGTTCTGCCAACAAACAAATGACAGAATCATTGACAATTCTTTGCAATTTACAGGATTATCGATATAGGCAGAAGCAGTTGTTTTTCTTAACCTCCTGAAACCAAATGTTAAAGTTCTGTGCTACCAAGGGAAAGAAAAGCCAGTTTTGCATTCCAAAATCCAGAGCTGCTCCAACAGTCAGGATGATTCTTCCCTACATAGCCCAGTGTTGGCATTTTCCTTTAGGTGACAGTCTGGGGCAGTCTCTGTTGCACTGATTCTCTGGCAATTCCTAGTAAGCAATAGATTCTACTTGTCATGGAAGCAGTGGCAAAGATTTCCCTCCTACATTATACACCACAGAGGAGAAATGTAGCCAGTGCCGCTTGAGATCCAGTATTTTGACTACAATGGTTTGACAACTACTCTGAGGATAACTGCGGGTTAGCTCATTATACAGCACAACAGGACAATGTCCACCACCACGCAACCAGCGGTGAAACTGTTATGAAGAATCACTGCAATTTTACAGGGCAGGTAAGTCCTACATAAGTATAGGAACCTCTTACTATTCAACTGTTTCCAAACAGCACTTATTTAACTATATACTAGCAGTCAGTAAGCTGACTGCAAGCACACTTACACAGCTGCTTTAATAAGTCTGCACTGCCACCAAAATGGAAAGTCCAGACCTGTTCCTGTCCTCCTGCCTGTCCCCCCACCCTCCAGTCTCTCTCTTTGTGCCCAGGCACCCACACAGTTGCCCAGCGAGTCAGATCAGGGAAGTGAGCTGGCTAAAAACTGATGTATTTGGTCAGATTGATCTTCTGAATCAAGGGGAGCCTATCTGAGCAATTAATTGCATAAGCTGCATTTGCATGACTGTGATGGTATACTCATGTCAAATAGGAGGAGATATTCACAAAGAACATTTCCTTTAAATTTGTTTTGGGTTGACCAGAACTAAACACACTCAGAGAGAGTTCACATTTGATTTCATACCTCCATTCTGGCCTACAAAATTTTTCTAATGTAGACAAAGTAAAATCTAGCCACTTGGGAGATAACAAAACTACCAGACATTTGTTCAAATGAAAAAAGAAAAAAGTTTTTCTTTGGTAGCTTTAAAAAAATTACAAAAACACTACTACATTTCCTGTAACAGAGGTACAGACTAGATATAACTTTATTTAATACCCTATTTTATAGTGTGTATCTCTAACACAGACCACAGTCAATTTTCTCCTGGTATTTGCTCTGATTAGAGACATAGCAAAGGGTAAAAACCAAGGATTCTCCTGGCAGTTGCTCACCTGCATCCCCTTGTCATCCTCGCTGCCACTGTTTCCTTTGAAAAGCTCTGAAAATCAGTTAGCCATGGCTGTGGCTCCATTTACACTTCTCCAGGAGCACAAAGGTGAGACAGCCCCTGCACTGGCCCATCTGTCCCACCACACTAACCCCATACAAGCATTTGTGCAGCTGCACTGTGAACTGCCAAAGATCCAACCAAAACATATCCCCCCTCCTTTTTGTGTGTGTTTTACTTTTCCTTCAAGATCAATTCCTTAATTTTTGAGGGTGAAATTTCACCATCAGAGAAAATGAGCAGCCAAAGGCACTGAAATACCTTTTCAGATGACAAAACACCTTTGAAGCATTTCAAGCTACAGTCTGAGCGTGAAGCCACAGGCAAGAAACAAAGGCCACTGCAGGCATTTTGAGAGTCTTGCAATGAAGTTGAGAAATCTTTGGAGTAAGCAGGAAGTATTTTGAAGTAAGTGAGGCTCTAGGCTAGTGTGGGAGTCCAATCGTGCAGTTACAGTAAAGGACCAGAGCTTACATCTAGTCATTTCTGCAGCCTTACTTAAGATAAGTTTCTGTTCTTTGCAAATTTTACCTACATGTATGACAATTAAGTAGGAAAAACAAAGATAAGACTAACCTGAAGTTTTTTGGAAAGCCAAAGAAATCCCCTATGGGTGATACTGTAAAACAGACAATAACTCAAGTGTCAAGTCACCCTCCACCCCCACAACATACGTGCTTGTACAGTTATTTCATGTTAGCAAAGCAAGCTCTCAAATTATGCTGAATTCCAGGACAGATTTCCAGCAAAAACATTTCACACAGACCTTGCTTTATGTTTGTAAAGCACCCTCTGAAACTCTGGACATGACTGGTCAAATTAAATCCCAGTAGCATTCAAAAAAAATTGCAACTTGCTAATTAAAACTAATTAGCAAATCTAATTGAAGTGAATCTTTACTTACCATCTGTAGAGTGCACATGAGAGCTGCCTATCTGATCCACCAACAGCATGAAGACAAAGCCGAGGACAAGGGATACACCAATGTAGGCATGCAACCTGGAATGGTCATGGCCGTACTCATGTACAACCGGGATTTCCGCTACCTTCTCAGACTCAATCACGTGCTGCATCTCGCTCGCTGCGTGATGCTTCCCTGTGACAGGCAAACAAACAGATTAGGAGATGGGCGACTAAACACGGCATGGTCACTCGTCTCCTCACTTGCTGAAAGCATTTCTCACACTTTCTTGGATAATACACAAAAGTCCTCATTTAAGGTCAGCCTTAGAGCATTTACTTAGGGAAGCATGCTTTTGTCTGGCTGCCCTCTCCCCATACATCTTCAGCATGGAAAAGCAAGGAAAGCATTAATACTTGATAAGCCACGCTACTTCGTTTAAATGCTGCATTTTAAATACAAATTGATCAATAAAAATTGCTGAATAATTCCTTTTTTAATTGAAGTTGCCAATTTTGTCAGTATTCAGAGATACTGTCAAGCAATTAAATCATAATCTTCATTTAGGTGAGAAAACAAAGGATAAGGAGATAAAATAGGTTCCATCCACTAAGAGATCTAATGCAATCTTTAAGAAGATGAACTTTATATCTCAAACCACTCTAGTTAAACAAGTTAGCATTGATACACTCCATTGATATGGACTAGAACAACAGTTAAGTCAGCACACTGTCCTACAAATGCCAGTACCATCTAGAAACCCAAAGTCCAAGCCTCGGGGTTGAACATTGTGTGGTTGTTTCCTTTCCCTACAGAAGCTTTAATTCCATGCCCACCCCAAGATGTTTACTTTGTCTCACTGAACTACCCTGAAATTAGGTGAGCTCAGAATGACTCTAAAAATCTAAGAAGGGGAAAGACGACAGTTGGATAGGGTTTTGGTTAAGTTTCCGTGGTATAAAATACTTTATTTGGTACACTGTTCATAATTTAAAAACATTTCAAAATATTTCATAGGTTAGCGACAAATGTCTCTCTCTACAATGACTTTTAGAAAGCAGAGACAGAATATAACTTTACCAACTTTCACAGATTGCCGTTTTCTCAGTATGTGTGATCTTTATCACAAGCAAATACTCACCACACACAAAATTCCCACCACTTTCAACAGAAATTAACATCAGTCTCATTCTGAATTTACACAGGCTTAAAGAGAAAGGAGGTTTTCCTGGCACATGCATTTAACATTTCCAGTAGTCTTTGGTCTAGTGGCTCCCAAGACAGATCCATGAGACTCTCCAACCTTGCTTACGACCACAGAAAATTACTGCTTCTGCAATCCCATCCGACACAGATGGCAAACAGAAGCACATAGCTTTTTGAATATCAGCCTTTTCAGTATCGGCCACCAAAGATTGGCAAGAGTTGCCTTAGTACATTTATGTGAAAGAGATTTACTAAAGCTATTTTTAGCAAAATTCTAGGTATTGTTTCCAGCTGATATAAGCAAAGAATCACGCCTAAGCCGCCTTCTGCTAACAGCACAGAGAAATACACTTAGAAAGGTACAAACAAAGATCAGGAATAGGGAATTTTGAATGAAGATCCCAACTACCATATAAAGCACAATAAACATCTGACCTCTTGGTTTCAAGACTCTGTGCTCAACTGAATCATATATTTTTTCTTTTTTTATATTTTCCCTTATGGCCCTTGGCAGAGACAAGACATCAGGCTAGAAAGCCCTTTGGGTGATGAAGCAGAGGCATTTAATGCTCCTCGGCATACCTGTTGTTATAAATAGTTGCACTTCCACAGCAGGTAAGGAGCTTTACACACAATAAGTATTACTCAAATGTTTCTAATGGGAGAACAGACCCAGTAAATCTACTTCCACATCTGATACCTCAACTAAGTCAGATGTTTGAGTTGCATGGCATACTCTAAGTCCCTGAACTACTTACCATTCAGTAC
Source organism: Grus americana (assembly GCF_028858705.1). Classification (NCBI taxonomy): domain Eukaryota; kingdom Metazoa; phylum Chordata; class Aves; order Gruiformes; family Gruidae; genus Grus; species Grus americana. The sequence continues at coordinate 33,078,955 of NC_072856.1, forward strand.
AAGTTGCCTCCATTCCAGAACAAGGCCAATGCTTACAACAATGTTTGGCAGGTTCAATTAATACTGTAAATCTCTTTAGTGTTCTACTAAGAAAATGTTTCTTCTTCTATTTTTCTCTGCTAGACCCAATCTCTACTTTTAATTATTTTTGTAATGTCTCCTGTCCTTTCCCTATCCTTAGAAAACATAGTTATTCACAGAAGCAACCTTCCTGCATTTACATAGGAACTCAAGAGAACTTTGTTTTCTGAATAAGAAATAAAAAACAGAGAAGTCATTTGGAAAGGTCCTGTGCCCCAGAGAACATATGCATCACAGTCCAATATAAGGAACACAAGAATTTCTACTCCCTCACAAAGCAACAGTTAGCACTATAATACAAACTACAAACATGAAGAAAGCAACAGTTAGCACTATAATATAAACTAAGAGCACGAAGAGGACTCTGTCATGTTCAAATGCTTGATCAGGAACTATATTTTCTCTTAAGATCTGACTTGATTTTAAGATTTGCATCTGGGGAGGAATAACCCCAGGTACCAGTACATGCTGGGGGTCAACAATCAGAAAAGCAGCTTTGCAGAAAAGGACCTTGAGGTTCTTGTGGACACAAGGTTTACCATAAGCCAGCAGTGTGCCCTGTGGCAAAAAAGGGGTAACCAAGTCCTGGGCTGCATTAGGAATAATGTTGCCAGCAGGTCAGGGGTAGGTGATCCTTGCACTCTACTCAGCACTGGTGAGGCCACACCTGGAGTACTGGGCCCAGTTCTGGACTCTCCAGTACAAGAGACATATGGACATACTGGAGAGGCAGAAAGATGATTATGGGACTGGAGCATCTCCCCTATAAGAAAAGGCTGAGAGAGCTGGGACTGTTCAGCCTGAAGACGACTCAGGGAGAACTTACCACTGTATATAAGTACCTGATGGGAGGGTGTAAAGACAACAGAGCCTTATGTATTAATCACTTGTTCCTATCTATCCCTTTTAATTCCTCCTGAAGTTTGGAATGACCTACTTGACCTTGTCCATCAGCTGAACTCTGTCTTCTCTGAAAAACACTTCTTCCAAAGTGACTTGAAACAAAAACATGCACAAACTCCTTCTTGGTTTCACTTTGTATTTCTTGCTATTTCACAGGATAGCAATGCTTTGATGACAATACTATAGAGAACAACATCGATTAAGCAAGAAGTTTCCATCAGAAATTCTAAAAAATCTTTACTAGAAACAATGTTACTGATTTTAGTTTATTTTTTATCACATTTAATGGTAAAGAGGACTGACAGGAGCAGCGTACACCACTTAAAAGAAACTAGGATATTAATTGGATTGTTTCATTGGTCTAATAGCAAGCAATGTTTTCTCACTATGAGAATAGACAAGGCTTTTGGAGGAGTCGTCATTGGAAAGCTTTGACTTCAGCTGATTTGTTCTACCTGAATCAAAGTAAGGATATTCATATTTGAATTGATTATAATAATTACAATTCAACACAGAATATCTCTCCCATTTCAACCATGCATTTTTGAAGTTCACACTAGATAATTTATTTTTCTTTTAAAGTGAGTGACAGTGCAACTTTCATGCACCTACCTTTATAAACAAAAAATAAATTGCAACAAACAAAATGGAGCACAGCATACATTAGGGCTTTCCCAGCATCTGTGGCTTAAGTGACAAAAGTCAAACTTTTGTCATTTTGGGGAGGTCTTTTGGTTGGCAATTACTCTTCAGAAGTTTTAGACATTATCAGCAAAAACTTGACTTACTCCAAGTCATCTTCTTGCCAGAGTATTCATACATCTCCTTGGATGAGACACAATTTTACATCCATCCTGCAGCACAAAACTTTGGCACAATGCCATTACTACAGACAAAGCTGTACCAGAATAGGCTTGGCAGCCCTTGAAAGATCTCACAAACATATCTTTACTGAACAAGATTGATCAATAAAATAATTTTAGACCACACAAGATTGTTGCCATCTATATTAAAAAGTTAACTTTGCTTCAGATCATTTCAAGTCATAAAACACAGTAAGTAACTCGGGGCAGTCTTTCTGACAGCAGTTACACAATTTCAACAGTTAAACAAAGGACTGAAGTCACCAAAGGACTTTTGTTTGCTGGTAATACTCAAATCAAGGTTTCACTACACACATACATAGGTTTATGATCAAATAATAATCTGAATCATGATATGCTATTTGCTCTCAGCCTACAAGGTCAAACAAAAATCAGAAGTTAGGTATTCTGTGGCCTGTGGGGAAAATACAGACATAACAGTAAATGACTTTTGTATCAATAACAAACACCTGTCTTGATAAGAAGCAACCAGTTTCTGAGTTAAATTACACTTGGAACTGGACAAACACAGACATCTCTCCCTCTATTTTTTTTCCAGTTATATGAATATACCTCAATGTTTTCTTAGGCACCCTTCTAGGTTTAATTACATAAATGGGTGAAGTTGGAAAAAAAAAAGTACTCAAAGCTGTTAAGCTTAAAATTCTGATAACTTAGCTTTGAATATCCTAAATATTAGAAATATTTTTTTGTAGTTAAATCTATAATACCCATGAATTTTGCCTCTCTGCAATACAAAAAAAAGTCTTGACAGACTGGCTTCAGTGACAATACTGTAAGTTAGCAATCGAGTCTGAATTCATTCACAGAACAGATTCTTTTTTCCTAAGTAAACACTTCTGATATTACTACTGCAGTAACGTGAAGTGCCTTTTTTTCTCCACATACTAAACTTTAAGTTATATAGCATATAGCTCTAAACAGCAGGCTGTAGATTTCATACATGAACAGTATGTCCTATTTAGCGAAAAAAAAGGCAATTGTTCACAGTAATTGTATTTACTACTAGCCATATCATTACAAGAAAAATTTAGTCTACTTAGAATTAAAATTGAATGGAAAGCAAACCCACAACTACAGCTCATTAGAGACATCCTACATTAGAGTGCACAAATTACAGTACAGTATAAAAGCATAATCAGAGGTTCTTTCACTTCTTGATAATGTTTTTATATATTATCTTCTGTTTACTTTAAATCTAAGCAGAACAACATAAATTTAGTGGAAACTAAACCAGGGTAAATTAAAGCTTATTACTAAAAAGAAATTTAAAACGGTGTAGAAACAAGAAAAAATGGTAGTACAAGAAAAACAGAGCATTACAACTCTCTCTCAATCCCAGATTAGCAACAATGGTACATCAGACACTTGCAAAGTTCTCTACAGCCTCAACTTTATAGCCGTTTCTCCTGTGACCACTAAGTTATTGCTGCTTACCTTCAGACAAATTTCTGATTCTGAGCATAGTGGAAAAATCTCATATATGCAATGGTAATGTAATAGCACAAGACTTCAAGCTAAAGCAAGATTTAAAGTGCACTCCAAAGAGAGGTAATGTGCCCTATTTAAAATCATGTCATAACCTCAAATTGAGGTTTCCTAAGACTTTGGGTATAAGATGTGCTCCACACTCACGTCCCTACGAGACACATAACCACTGTTAGCTTTGAGCTATTCATTAGAGGCTAAGAGGTTTTGAAGACCAGTGACAGTAGACTAGAACCGGATGTTTGAACATGGAACCACGCGCAAATATCTACATGAAACAGACACCATCACCCAAGAAAGAAATGCCTCCTACTCTATGAACTAGCTCTACATAATCATAATTTTCACCAAGTATATTAAGGCGACATAATTCCAAGATGCTGTTCAACTTCAAAGGAGGAAATTCTTATGAGGGCAAGTACATGTAGATCTATAAAACACTCCCTGTGATTACTTTAATGAGAAGCAATTTAAACTACAAAAAGCAACAGCAAATAGTCCACAATTTCATTCTCTGCCAAAGGCATCCTTACACTTCCCTTGAAGTTCCAGTGAAAGTTAAACTTTAACTCTCCCCAGAATAAGGACAACTACACATGACCTGGCTTAACAGGCTGTGGTTCATGAACAGTACAGTACCTGGACCCGCAAATGACTGCATCACTCAGCAAGAGTCATCTGATCCACAGTCTGATCACATCCCTCTGTCAAATCACCATAAATAGGCAATACCATGCCCATGGCAGTTTTGCGATTCTATTCCAGCTTTGTGTCATGGCACTATGAAAGTCTCCCACCAATCTCATGTTAAAAAGCCCTAGAAACAAGCCCCAGTACATCGTAACACCATGACCCAAATTATCTTGAATAAGGCCATATGGGTTTGGTTCTTACCCTCCAAAATGTCTTCATAAAGTGCATGTACTCCTTCTGGCACAATGACAGCCAAGGCAGTTCCACACAGCAGCCCAGCACCCAGAACAGTCACCAACTTTAATCTCTCCTGCAATCAAGTACAAAACAGGTATTGTCTTTAAGAACGAAAATGTTTTCTTTACCCTCCCTCATTAACAGAGGTTGGGGCATGAGGACAAACAGACTTTCTTTGAAAACATAAAATTGTGAATAAAAAAGTAATTTAAGAGAAAGATACTTTTTTGTAATTGAAAGATCTGATGTGTTCCATGTATTAAAAAAAAATATAAAAATAATGTGCCTGGTGACTTTTAGAACTACAGTATCAGAGTACCTGCAGAATGCCAGGTTGCTACAAAATATGGCAGAAGGGACTGAATCCCCAAAATAGGTCTAAACCCAGAATTATAAAAATAATTTTAAAAAGCTTACTCAAACCAGTTTGAACGAGGGAACTGCATCAGTCAAACTGATAATGGTGCTAATACACATTTCATGTCAGTCTTTTTTTTCTTTTTCATTTGATTAGGAGACACATAAATGAAGACCAGTGCTTATTGTTTTTACAACCATTTCCAAGCCTTCCAGTTGCATTTTAAAAGGAGTTAAAGACTGTAAAGCCATTTGGGGCAATAAAAATTATATTCCACTCTCCAGGTAATTACAGACCATGGAAATCTCTTTTCCTCTCTGCAAAGATAGGTTTTAAAATAGATTTGTTACATACATATTGCAAATTTACAATTAAACTTCAACAAAAAATACATAAACTTAATGTTTTTATAGTAAAGAAAAATAGTTTAGCTCACATTCCAGGAAGAATTTCTACAACAAGATTAAAAACTTGCAGAGGTTGTTTCTCATCATTTCTGTAATAGCCCTTATCGTATTATACACAGCAGCCATGGGAGTTTAGACCCTCATAACTGTGTCGCCTACATTTTATGGCAGAACCATCATCTTTCTCCATGCACAATGAGATGTCTAGGTGCTACCAAAATACTAGTATTAGCTACTGAGGACCCAGAGACAGAGGTCAGTGTTTAACTAATGGGAAACCACTTGTCACATAGCCTTATTATGCCATCCGTTCTCCTTCATGCACCACAGTGACGCGTGTTGTTTAATCTCACTGAAATAGGCAACGCTTGCATAGAAGAAATAGGAGGCTCTAGAGAGATGCACAGCTAGCTTTCTGAAAGCAAGCCAAATGTGACCATACGGAAACAATTAAGAGCATTACTGGGGAAAATTCAAATAGTAACATGCAAGAGATGAAAACACCTGTAAAGTTTCCATAAACATGCACTGTACATTGGCATATATAACAATTATACTTGGTAAACTGCTGAACAGTGGCAACCTACATGAAGAGATAATCTTTAACACCCACTGTTCATAAAGTCATTCTGCAAAAATATCTTACAAGGAAAAATAAGATTATTTTTATACTGCAGCACTACAATCTCTTTTACATACATACATATAAAAACACAGGGGAAAAAAGCGTTAGAAGTAACAGTGTGTTATTACAACTGCAAATACAGAGTACTGCTTGCTTTCACTTGGGCATCTGTGAATTTTAAAGATCCATGAAAATAATACACATTAACAAGTTACTGTTTAAAGAGAAGTCCCCATCTCCTTTTCAGTATAAAATACTTAGACACAGTGAATACAGCAATCTTATAATTGCAACCTACCCAGACAGGAAAAAGTAATCTAGTTTGATCCAAGGAATCAAACCATATCAGTTACAAAAACACTTGTGTGCCTCTTGCTAAAAACAAGAGCAACACAGTAAACAGTGTTAAAAAATGCATGGGAAAAATCTTAAAACGCTCAAATTAACAAGCTGATCCACAGCTCAGTATTTGGTTTACATCTGCATGGTATTGAAACTCTGACTTGGACCTAGCAAAAACTCACATACTTACAGCAGCAAGCAGTCCCACTCCAGCCAATCCTGCCTGCCTCTGTTAGACCAGCAAAAGATTCAAACTGCTAGAACTCAATTTTTTTTTTTTTTTCATTTATGCTACAACTTAGGAGATAGTCTCAAGAACTGGTTTAGTTGTTTCCAGACCAAAGTTAGCCCAACAGAGTACTGTAAATCAGGATTAAGCTGAAAGGGTACATCCACATACAGAAATAAAGCTCTGTTCAATCTCCACCTGTTTATCACCAATGTTTAGTTATACATGGCTTTGCTGGAGTTTTATACTTTCAAGAATAGCCAAATCTAATTAAAAGAATAGAAATCAGTATGAAATCAGAACACAACCAATAGGTTCCACAGTAAAAACCACTCATGTGAAGAAATGTATTAACACTAATGAAAAATTTTATTGTTGTCCAGCCTCTAGGGTGTATTATGTAAAACATTCATTTTTGTTTTCTAAGAGTTATAAGTGGCCAGTGGGAGGAGGCATTTTTCCTCACTAAGGCCAACTACAAAACTTTGTGCAGATGATAGAACGCACAGTCCAGTCATTTCAGTTTGAAATTGTCCATGTTACACAGGTCTAAGCAATCATTTTTAAACAAAATAATTCTAAGTACACACTTCCAGGATTAGCTAGTATTTGCATGTAATTTGCAGAGAGATTCAGCTCCTCTTTTAAACCAGCACAGCAGGTGAATCCTTAAGGTGTCTAATTTAAGTGTAAAACTGAATCGAGAATCTCTGAGAGTTTAAGATACCACAATAAACTTGACTGCACATGTGTGTACTGTTGGTAATATACTGGACACACAAAAGACTAATAAATGTGTGATCTCTGCTTATACAGAGTGCTGTGTCTTTGGATCCACGACAGATCTGTGCTCCTGCAGCTGTTGGGAGCCCCAAAAGGTTTAGGAGCCCCCTGATTCGACTCTGTAAATATAAATAAACCACATAAACACAGATCAAGAACTCTGCCTTCAAAAACCACCAAATATAAAGTCAGAGACAAGAAGTTACTATCAAGCACATAGATGAGGAAATGCAAAATTAAAAAAAGAGACAACACTAGCATGCTAGGCAGTATTCTCAGCAAATCTGCAAGAAAATCCTTTGTGGGCTTCAGGGCAAAAGCGAGTTTCGAAGAGCAAAACAGTGCAAGCAACAGCACTGAAGACATATGAGGGAAGGTCCATCAAAGTATCAGACAAAGCACTGGCAAAACCAAACTATGCTAATGTTTATGTAAAGACTTCAGAATATTTCAATCCATTTAGCTAAACTGTACTGTTATCAAAATGATAACACCATTTCCTTCCATGCTGTTCAGAACCTACTGCTCCCAAAGCCTCCTAGTAATAATGGGATCAAAGGACAGGTGCAATCAGCTCAGTGACTGGATGGAAGAACAAGACACATCTCACTTCCTACACTTTGCTTTCCAAAAGTAGCACTGCTCCCAGTAGAAACAGGAAACCTCTCATAAGAGAGCTCTTACTGCCTTAGAACAACTAAACTCTCACTACACCACACCTGGATACAACAATCCTCATTCAGAAACAGAAAAACCCTTTGGGCATCAGAGGGTATTAGGAGACTTCCCGAGATTGTAACAATCATCATCACATCAACAGTCACCTCTTAGAAGCAACCACTTCTTAACTCCTGTACCACTTGGAAAATCGTTCAATCTATGAAAGTCTCCCTCTCCTGTAACACCACCTTATGTTTCCAGGATACTTTTCCAAAGGAATGCCTTGAGTTCCTTGAGAACTTAGAAGTTCTGTTGTAATCAAACAGCTGAGGTTTAATTTTCAGCAGTGCTACCTGTGAACAAAATTGTGAATCAAAATAAAGTTTTCTGAGAATGTTCTCAGAATTGTTCTTAAAAGCCCAAATTTGAGTAGCCCATAGACACACAACAGCTAATGTCTTACTTCAGTAGTTTCTGACACAACCTTCTAAGAATAACAGCGTCCAGCTGCTGTCGTGTCCTTCCACTATATACTAAGACTTCGCTTCATCTGTAGCTGAGATGTCTGGATCAAATTTAGCATGTTTAAATGCCTTTTATGCACAATGCAGAATAAGCATAATTTTACACTGCGATTTTGAATGAAAATTAATATCACATTCACAACTTCCTTAAAAATCTCTTGAAGTTACAACGTCACCCCTAACAGCACTACCGTATTTGACAGGGGACAGCACTAACTCCTCCCGGTAGATCTCTCCACCTAGTTTCTGCTATTCTTCCCTAGCAACCAACGAGAAGTTTGGCGAAGCTGTCTTACCTCGGAAAAATTAACTGCCAAAGGGATAATTCCTGCCACATAGCAGGCGACCAGCATGGCCAGAGACAGCAGGCAGATAGAGCGGAAGTCATCCATTTCGCTGCTTTCTGTCCGGTCCCTTAAAGTGAAATTCAACAGCAACTTTTCCACCTCGCCCCGCACGCCTTAACCCGTGCAGACACCGAGCTCCCAGGAAAGGCTTTCGGCCATGTCTGTCCTGCCCGGCGGCTCCGGCCGGCTCGGCCCCCAGCTGCGGCCCCTCCGGGCCCGGCGTGCGGCAGCCGCTATCCCGCCGGCGCCGCCAGACACCGCTGCAGGGGGCGGGCAGGGATCCCGGCGCGGCCGAGGAGACACCTGCGCGGCCGGAGGGAGGAAGCGGCCCGGCCCTCACCTGAGGCAGCGGGACCTTCCCCTGCACCCCACTGCCCCCAGGGGGAGGGGGGGGGGGGGAAAGCAGCGGGTGCCGAGGCGGCTCCTCGCGAAGGGGAGACCTGGCGCGGGCCGCGTCCGTGGGGAAAGGGCGCGGGGGACCTGCGGGGCCGATGCGTGCCTGCCCTCACCCACTCGCCCGCCCCCACCGCTGTCTCGGAGGCCAAGTGGCACCTCCGCGACCCAGCGCTTCCCCTTCCGGGGCACAGCACACCCCGCCCTTGCTCGCTCGCTCGCGTTGACCCACGCGGTTCCCGACTCCAAGATGGCGGGCGAAGCCGCGGCCGCGCGGGCCGCGGCGGGAAGGAGCGGTTCCCTCATCAAAGATGGCCGCGCGCCCCGCCCCCTCCAGCCTGGCGCCGTCGGCCGCTCCCGGCATCCTCAGCGCCCCGCCGTGTGGCGCCGCGCGCTCGGGCGCCGGCCTGGGCCTGCGTGCGCGTGCGCGGAGCGGCACTCCAGCGCCGCCACCTCTATGGTCGGCTGCAGTTAGCGCAGCGTTTCCGGCGGGCGCGGGGGGTTGTGGGGGATCGTCGCGCGCCTCTTATCCGCGGCGGTGCTGAGGAGCGGGAGCCGTGATGGTGAGCGGGGCGGGTGGCGGGCCGGGCCCGGCGGCTCCTCGCACCCCCGCGCCTGCATGGGGGGAGCCCGGTGTGTCCCCGGGAGCGGGGCGGGCTGCTTTCCCTTCTCTCTGGGGCAGGGGGCGGTCGCCAGCCCCGTGGGCGGGAAGGTGCGGTGGGTAGTAGGGAAGGCCGCGGCCGCCGCTCCGGGCCCGGGCGGGCGGCAACACGTGCTGGTGGGGTAGCGGCCTCGCGAAGTGCCGCCCCGCCACCGCTGGAGCCTCCCCGGTACAAAGGCCGGTTGCCCTCGGGGAGGGAGAGACGGGAGGGGTTTCTGGCCCTGGCGTGGAGCGGGCTTGCCCGGGAACTTCAGCCCCTTTTCAGGGCGCCTCTGGAAGTGCAGCTCTTCCCCGCGAGCGCAAGCTTGGCGAATCCGTCGAGTGTGCCTACCTTTAATGGCTGATTTGCGTTAACTGAAGCTGTTTCTGCCTGTGCTGCTTTCCCTGTTCCTCCCCAGTACTTGTAGGAGGAAAAGGCGGTAGCTTGTGCTGGTGGGCTGTTTGAGTGGCACACCAAAGCACAAAGGCCTGCCAGTCACAATCGTTTGTTGCATTCAGCTAACAAATTTGAATATGCCGAAGCAAGTTGTTGCTCTGCGGTGGAAGGACAACTGCTTCTGGGTTTGCAGCAAAGTTCTACGTCTGTCTGGCGCTTGCTTAAAAGCACTTAGCTTCTGTTAGGATGAGCAGCAACAAGCTCCTGTTGTCCAAAGTGAAAGGCAACATTTAAACCACTTTTTCTGCCTAGCAGGAGTAACTGAAAGACGTTTATGTGTGTGCAGTATACTACTTGTATATGTAGTATACTGTATTTGCATCACTGCATGCCTTAGTCTGACAATACTTGTTTATTTTCCTTTTTTGTTGTTGGTTCTTTTTTTTTTTTTTACACTTTATTGTTGAATAGACTCTACAATTGGTAGAAGCCTTTTTGGGCAGATGCTGCCTAGCTCATAAATCCTGCTGTTTTGGCTGTCAGTGCTGCCTTAACCATTTTTACGGAGTTGTGTCTTAAGTAAGCAGAGTGCTTCCTAAAATGCTCTCTAGAAGTTCAAAATTGGTGTAATATAAGCCGTGTGGTATCTTGTTCAGTGACTTGCTTAACAGCAGCTAGTACAACTGTGTTTTTAAATAAAATGCGAGAAAACCTAACATATGCATCAGAATAAGAATCCCTGTTTGGCTCTTCCAGATAACCTGCATGAAGGTTTATGGATCTTCCCTTGGTTTGGTTTTCTTTTTCCTAATAATGAGATTTATACCTATAGGAAAACATAATAGTTATTAATCACGCTGATTTTTGTCTGGTCACCTAAGCACATATTCAGTAGGGCAGGTAATAGTTGGAGAAGATTTTTTCTTGGGCTTCTCAACTTGTCACTTTTTTGCACTTCTTTGGTAGGAGATGAGGAGCAATTTTATCAAATCATGCAACTATTTTTTTTTTCCACTTCAGGTAAAGTAATGGGAAGGTCCCAGGGAAACATTTGAGATACAATGCATTAATTCTACAATACAGATGGTCCCAATGGCATTAATTTTAATAATATCAGGCCAGTATCTGATATGGGTATTTTAGAGTGTTTGAAGTGATAAATAGTTCAAAGTAAGAAGCCCAAATAATTTCTACCTTAAAGTTCTAAAAGAAGTGGCTTACTTGTCTGCCTCATTGATATTTTTTCTATAATCTGATTATTTGAATAATTTCAGAATATATACCTTCATTTAACACCCAAAGAATGGGAGGGGTAGCCTGGGTATTTATAGGCCAGAAAGCTTAAAATTATTTCCCTGGCAAGATTCTGGGAGACTGAATACAGAATTCACTCAGTTATGTGTAACTCCTGGTCAGTTCAGCTTTATCTATGCTGTCTTAGGTTTTGTCAGATAGACTCAACTTTTTTAGTACTGAGTTTAGTTGAAAGAGACAAATATGTGTATATAATCAGACACCACAAATGTAGTTTGCAAGACATTCTGATGCCAAAGTAAAACAGCCTTTTTTAGAACACACTGAGCTGGCTGAGGCACCTTGTCCATTGTTAATAAGGGTTCCTTAGTCAAATGCTCCCAGGAAATCAGTTGCAAGTCCTGGAACCAAGCCTTGTCATTGGTGACCAGCAAGTGAAAATGATAGTGCTGGAAAAAGTACTTTATTATAAAAGTTTGGCAGAGTCATTTGGACTCCCTAGTAAGACATGCCTGTTCAAGCACAATGCACTTAGGAACAGCCAGATACCAGCCCTGCCTTGGGGAATTCGTTTCAAATCTAGCTGCTTCTGGCATACGTGGAAGTGGACTTAAATGGTCTAGTCTCCTTTGTATGATTTTAGTTACAGTGCGTAGCTCTGAATTCCCCTCTTTTTCCATTTCTGATTGGGAAGAGCCTTGCTGCTTCTGTTTCTCTGTGTAACTTTTTTCTGGGCTTCTCTGAATCTCCTTCTACCCTCTTATTTGGGACAGATTTTAAAGAACCGAAAACTATATTCCAGGCATGGGAACACTGTCAGTCATGGTGTAAAAATGCATACTGTTTTCTTACGTGTTCCTTGTAAATCTTAATATTTGCCATTTTTCTTTTTTGTCACTGCATTTGAATGCTGAACTGGTATCTTCAGTGATATGTCCAAAGTATGGGTCAGGATTTTTCTATCAGCAGCTGATCAATTTAAGCGTGATAATATGCTTTGGTATTTGTTTCCGGTGTGTTTTACTCTGCGGTTGCCTCCATGAATATTGCATGTTGTGTGCTCACCTCATATATTAGCATTGAAAATGTTGGATCCAATTAGCAGCACTGGAAGTGGTGTTTTGTAGCGTGCTTGCAAACTTTCTCTGCTGTGTAACCTGTTAATTAGATCACAGATTGTGTACACTTCAAAAATCTTGCTGCTTGTTTGCTCAGATTACTTGCTGTACCCAAGTGAAAAATGTTACAGAAATAATGCAAGCCACAGATGCTGACATTTGGAAAAGTTCTGTGCCATAATTACAGACTCACTGAAGTAGGAAAAAATCAGTGCATCTGTTTTGCAGGAAATAATCTTGAATATTAAGTGCAGATTTGTTGTATAATTTGTGTTCCCTTGAAGTTGAATGAATAACTCAAAGTAGCTATCAGTGGTAAAATCTTTAAGGTGAGACCGACAGTGAAGTTAAGTTGGACGCCCTCCTTGCTCTTTAATTGCCGTATTTGAAATCATATTGACAGCTTGTGTTTAGAACAATGTAAGTAAATGCACTAATGGTATAGCTTTTATAGGTTGACTTTGTTGCTTTGCTTTCCTGTTTAAATAGAAACTACTATCTCTGTGGTATTTTTTTCAACACAATAGCTGCTTTACTGATGATTTTACACATTTTAAACTTATGTAAGGATTGATAGGACTGATTGGAAATAAAAATTATTAACACAGTTTATATGAGCAGTAAATACTATGTGGAAAATGTCTGTGTCCTTGATTGCCGGTTCTGTGTTTTAATGTTATGCTTCTTTTTAGTGCTTCATTCAGGTAAATAACTTAATTCAAACAAAAAAGTCATTCAAATTTTGCAAGTAACCTGTTTTCTTTGTGTTTGGTTTGTTTTGCTTTTCAGTCTCACACAATTCTACTTGTCCAGCCTACCAAGAGGCCAGAAGGCAGAACATATGCTGATTATGAATCAGTCAATGAGTGCATGGAAGGTGGGTGCAAACATGGTAGACAAAAACTGTTGTTAAACCCCCATTTTTGACATATTCTCAGACTTACTCAATAAGAAGATAAGTTGTTGTTCATGTTTTCCCAAGGTAATTGACAAAAAAAATGCAAAAATATCTCATGCTTTTCATTTAGTAATGTTTTAGCAAACTAAAAATAACTATTCTTTGTTTCTAAAACTTCCTTTTTCTATTAAATGTCTCTTTTTGATTTAACTGAATTGAATGACATTCAGCTCATGAGAGTAGGTGGTGTTCTTAGTGGGGCCATGCAGCAGACTTGCCTGAATGCATTGCATTGCAGGATCAGAGCCTAACTCTCACTAGTGAATTTTTGTGCTAGCCACGTAAAGCAAAGATTGCTACTGGAAATAATCATATATAAAATAAAAGTATGTGTGCAATTGATACATAATTTGCAGTCTCATGGTATGTGTGCCAGAAAAAAAAATCCTGTGTGACTTTGAGACACAGTGATCTTGGAAAGAAGATTGAAATAGTACAGCTGTATGATTTAAATGTGGGAGTTCACTTAACATGAAAAATTCTAATTCCAGGAAATTTTGCAAGGCAAACAAAAACATAATAAAGACCACCTAAAGCCTCTGTGCTCACATTAATATTATATTCTTCTCAAATGTATCAGAATTTTTTATAGCCTAGCTTAAATAAAACTGATTTAAATTCATATATAGGCTTGTGCTGTCACTCTTGCCACAGTAGCCCTGTTTGACACTCTCATCAAAAATTATCTCATGAGATTTGAGTAGTAGCTTTATTTGCTATTAGTTCTCTTTCTCAGGTGCTTGATAACAGGAATATATGTTGCAATTGCTGTCTTAAAATTATTAGAAGGAATTTTAGATTTCCATTGGAGCTTACTGCATGGAAAGTTTCATCTTTGACAGAACTAAAACTTTCCTCTAGATTATGATAATGCTTCTTTCCATGCATCTTACCTGATTTTATAGTATTATGCTTTTGTTCTAGCTGTTTGCATTGAAACATTTAAACTGCAAAAGCTAAGAAGTTTATGTCGCTGTTTTCATGGTAGTCATCTCTCAACTTACCTGATATCTGTGGTTCCATATCTGAAGACATTTCAGCAAATATAGTTGTTGTTTTTTTTAAGATTGCGTTGTTAATCTTGTTTCTCTGTAGGAGTCTGTAAAATGTATGAAGAGCATCTGAAGAGAATGAATCCCAACAGTCCATCCATTACATATGATATCAGCCAATTGTTTGACTTCATTGATGACTTGGCAGACCTCAGCTGTCTTGTGTAAGTGTGGTTGTACAAGTCCTTTTCGGTGACTTAGAGAAGGCAGAAGTCTTCCATGTAAACTCTTACGTGTTTTCTGTGAAATCTGGTAAAGTTCTGCGGTTTTTTGCAATACCCATGTTAGTAAGGCAGCAGTATTGCAGCTGGCATGCCATGTTCCCCGCTCTGATTAACTGCATCAGAATAAAGAATTTCTAAAGAAACTGATGGTTCCACTTGGATTTTAGTCACACTGAAGCTCTCAACATTTTAAATACTGAAGTGCAACAGTCTAATACCGCTACATATTTTATTAATGCTAGAATCTGTTTAAATTGAGGCTGTATCTGCCTTTGTGCAGTTGGTCTGATTCTTAAGGAGGCAGAATGATTACTGAATTTTATTCAGCTGAGGGTTGTACTAGTGGTACAGTAGAAGTCTACAGAAGTGCATTGCAGCCAACTTTTTATTTTGGTCAAGATACAGCAAGATGGAAGTTTCTGTAAATCCTGGTGAAGTGATTGAGGAGCAGATCAGTCCTCCAGAGAGCCCTTGCTAATTGCTTAAGTGTTCCTGTAAATACATTTCCAGTTCTCATTTGTGTTGAGGTTGTGGGCAAGCAAAGGTGTGGTTTTGTGTACTTTCCATTCCGACTGCACTGTGAAATCAAATGTTAAATCTCACTATTCAGCACATAACATTGTAACTGAATCACTTGGTCCAGATCATGAGTTCTTTCCATACCATAAATATTAAGGTAATGGTTTGATATGACAGTGGTATTAAATTTGCAGCAATTCTGTAGGAATAAGAATACAAATCTCATATTCAAATAACAAAAGACATAATACTTGGCTTTCTAAGCTCAAAATTCCAGAAACTTTTTAAGCTGGTGAGTGAGTGGTGTGGACGTTCCTGCAGCTGCACTGCTCTGTCTGAAATCCCAGTGCAAGTACTCGTGCAGCTGCACAGTGAACAACCTTTGCCAGTTAATTCCAGATTAAAAAAAACCCCAACAACCTATTTTTAAAAAACCTGAGCATCAGATTGCTTTCCTTTGCATTCTGATGTACATACAGAATGTATATTACTGATAGTGACTTATTACAAATGCCATTTACCAAAGTTTTCGGTAGAATAAGTAAAACAGGATTACAGTTTCTGCAGAGTTACCTTGTTTGTGGTACTCTGTCACATTTGATCTTCAGGTGTCATAGTGCTGGTCTGATGCGGTTTGAAAGACACACTTTGTTTTAGTTTACCTAACAGACTGAAGCTAGCTGCTTGCTTTAGGAGGTAGCAACTGTTTTCTAGGACAGTCTTGTGCCGTTCTTAATTATGCTTGTAAACTCAGTGTCATGCCAAATTCTACTTCAGCTTATAGTTTTCCACCAGATGGCACACACAGCACGTAGCGTACCAGATACGTCCTGTATTTGAGGAGATTCTTAAAGTACTTGCTATCTGGTCTGGCAGCGTAACGTTATGAATGGATTGGGACGGAGGTGGAAATCAGTAACTTTTCTTGAAATTAACATTTCTTATACTGCACTGGAACTACTATTAACTACTACTATATCAATATACACTGGAACTTTTTCTATGGCCTTGAACCAGTCGTGCAGGGTTTTAAATAACAAGGTTATCTTAGAAACAGTATGCTTAGGGTTTTTTTCCTTAGGTAAGACCTGTAAATTATTCTGGATTGGGTTAACTCTGGATTTTTACTTAGCTTCTTACCAATGACCATCTCGCCCTTCAACTTCAACGGCTAAGGGGAAAGGAGGGTGTGAATCTACAGAGATAACTTCACGCCATTTGCTTTCATTTTTTGGTCTAATTCTGCTCTAATTCAACAGTGTCTTAAGTAACTGAGTTCTCCAGCCCTAACAAGAAATCTTGCTAGTGGACTACTTTTATCAACTATTCCCGATTAGCAAAGAAAATGCATCTGCGGGTTCTTGTTTTCAGTTTGCTTTTTATGAAGAGTCCTTTTTTGTTAGATGTAAGGTTGCCATCACTGTCAACTGGCAAGAATCCTGTCATCTGTCTGTGAGTCTGCCTTTACTCCTGGAAAATTGTGGTTTTATTCATTTTCTAAAAGTTCCAAACAGAAGTGGAGCACTTGAAAACTTATATGAAGTAAAAACTAACATGAAAACTTGCTTGAAGTGGTGTTAAAGAAGAGTTTGGCTCATTAACGCAGACTAGATTGTTTCCCCAGTGGAACTGTTCTTCATTCTCCAGAATATTAAGGTGCCCCATTTGTTGTCTGCCATGAGTAATTATGTTCATGAATTAAAATGTGGACACATTGTCATCCGGTCACTCAGTAGTCCTTGGAGCATCTAGTTTTATTTCAGGTTCTTACTGATCTGCTGGGTAACTGGTATTTAGGGAACAGGATACATCTCTTTAAGTGACAATTCTCATCTACTTCTGATACTACTTGTGTTCTGTTCACAACTTTCTGCCTCATACGCTTAAAGACACTTAATTGTTTGTGAAGTTCTTCTGGTAGATGTTCTACAGGGCAGACTCATACTGCATTAATTCTTTTTTCTCTCTCTAGTTACCGTGCTGATACTCAGACATACCAACCGTACAATAAAGACTGGATAAAGGAGAAGATCTACGTCCTCCTTCGCAGGCAGGCCCAGCAAGCAAGCAAATAATGGGGGCACCATCATTACATGGGTTTGGGGGAGGGTTTGGACAACAGGTGTGTACAGAGTGTGGTAGTGAACGTTTTGTATTATAGTCATCCTGTTGCCATCTTGTTAAACTCTTTAGCCAGGACTGAATGTATTGTTAGAGATACAAGGATTTTGTTGGATTTGACTTTTTTTCAGTGTAAATGGAGCAGAAAGTGCAACATCTTCAGCAGAGTTTTCATTTGTCTTTTTTCCTATGGTTAGCTAATGGTCCTACCTTGTTTGAACCCCTGGGGCTGTTCACATTGTACTTTGCCACATTCACTGTACGTGCCCTTCTGTGGGGTTTCCAACATTTAGTTATGTCCTTGAGACGGTCTTAATGGGGAATAAAAAACTACCCTTTAGTTAAACTTGAGTGCTGAGTTTTGTGGGTTTTGCCAAACAACAAATTTAAATCTTTCTTGCCTGTTTGCCAAAGAACAGGGCTTGAAGGGTTATGTGGACTTGAACCAACAGCTGTTTGCTGTATTACAGAATGGCTCAAATTCTGGCCTGCCAAATCAACTTTGTTGGCCTAGTCTTGACTACTGTCTTTCCTGGGGATCTTTGGGAAAGACAGCAACCCTCTTGCACTCTAAACTTGATCTTTCTACCAGGCATTTATATTCCGGTAAGTTTGTCTGCTCTGGGATAGGTGATGGGTAAGAGCAAGCTGAATATATCACATCACAGACCCCATGAATTAGTCTGCTTCCAGCCTTCCCCTGATAAGGGAATAAGCAAAGCAAATAGTTTTGATTGGAGTCTGCCTCAAACTGCATTTTCTCTTCACAAAGGATAAGGACTTAACTGCTTGCACATGCTGTAAAATTATATCTGCCCCTGGATGTCTTGAACACTGATGTCTGTGTAGTTTTGCTGTACTGAAGAAGTTTGGATTGGAGGACATGAGGCCAAAAATACAGCAGGTAGAAAAGCAAGGTTGGCTTGGTACTTTGTGCCTTTGGGTTAGTCTAGAGTTTGTCTACTATAGGTGCAGATTTGAGTCTTTGTACAGGTATAGTCAACCAGGAGCAGTTCCAGGATTAACAGAGGAATGCAATTCTCTCCAGCGCACTTAACTTCCTAATACACATCAGTAGTTTCTCATGGACCTCACAGCAAATGGATTGGCTTAAAAGAATGTGAGGTCAAATTGACTGTCTGTAGTAAAGCTGTAATGAAAATAGCTTCACTGAAATGGTAAGAGCTGCTGAAGACCTGGAATCAAATTACTGAAGAGATAGAAATTCTTAGAAAGCTGTTGGGAGGGCATGTTAAACTTTTTTCCAAATACGAATACAAATTGGACATGAGACCTACTGGCTGTGCAGTTGTAGTTACCAGGAATCAGATTCAATCTGTTAACATCAAAACATTCTTCCTTTATAATAAATAGTGATTTTCAAAACATAGTAGGTCAGAAGTCTATTAATCCACTTAAGGTTACTTAAATTTGTAAATACTTCTGTATGGAAGCTTTATATTCAAATGCAGCTTGACACAGTAAGTAAAATTTACAAAATATGCTCTTTTCCCATATAATAACATTCAGGTTTCATATAAGCAATGTTATTTAATCAGCTTGGATAGCTTATCGTCCTGGATAGCAAGTAGTAAAATAACATGTTCTTATCCTAACATGTTTGAGGTTTACTGCTGGTAAATGTTTACAACTTTTTGGTAAAAATTCCAGTATTCTCATGGTAGATCACTCAAGGTGTTAAGTAGGATGCAATTTTGCAGACTTTAAATGAAGGCAAATAAACATGCCCGTTCACATTAAAAATACCAATTGAATATTTTCCTCATTCTATGAGTTTGTTTTCAATTTGAGGAAAACCAGTCATGTGGGCTCTTTCCCGGTTGTGAAAACTGCTGAATCTATGCTAATTGGGAACTTGGAACATAAAACAGCTCTTCCTTCAAAGATTTCATCTAATAAAATTGTTATTCTTTCTCGGGTTTGGTTCTGGTATAATAACTATGCAAACTAAGACCAGTAAACAATAAGTAATTTCTCATGTTAAAGCAGAAAATGGGAAGAAGGTGCTTTAAAGCAGACAGTAATAAATGTTTCTTCCCACAAAAGGGACTTTGTGAAGGTATGTTTTTGAAAAGTAGAAAGTAAACAAGCTTTAACTTTGAGGTTAATTCACATGAAACTTTCAGTTTTGGTGGCTTTTTTACACTTAAACTTCTGTGATCATCTCAGTAATTGAAGTTTTCATGGAATTGGAAAATGCAAGTAAATGTTCCTTTTATACCTCTGCAGCCAGACTGCCTTCTGCTGATAGAAAGATATTGTTTGTAGCCTGCTTTAAGAGAAGGGACTTGGGCATCATCTCTCATTTCCCCTTTGTCACCCAGCTGCAAGTCTATTTTTTTTCCCCTGAAATAGTTAAAACTCTTTAGTGCATAGTTCTTGTATAGTTCTTGAGCTGCTGTTCTCCATATTACTTTAGAGTTGCCGTTCACTTTATTAACTATTAATGAAACAGGGTTGTTGCTTAACCCAGCAGCTGACTGAATACGCTGGAAGAAAAAAGATGCTGCAGCATCTACCTGATGTGGAACTGGTTAGCAAGAAGAATCTGGAAAGTTGTGTCCAACTGCTCACTGCCTTCAGAAACAGTGAAGAGGGTTGTGAGCATTGGAAATGTATAATGTAGTAGTAGACGTTCTACTGGCCCTCAGGTAATGTCGTCTGCTCTAGCAGGCCAGGTGAAAGAATACTCTCCAGTTTGCTGCTTGGCTCCTTTCCGGTAAAGGATGACAGCAGTGTGTTCAGGACTTTCTCCAGTTGCACCTGTCCTTAGGGGCGTAAGACAGCACTTCTAAGACATGCCAAACATTTGCCTGAGTTCAGCTACTTCAAATGTGAGGTTTGTCAGCAGCGTTTTGCAAGTGAAGCCATAAACAAATTGCATGATCACCGCATGTGTCAGAAAAGAACTTGTCACCCCATGCGTGCTTTGCCTGTGGCAGATTGGTGCTTCCTGCATAAGGGCTAGGTGGAAGTAGCAGTGTTGGTCATACATGCTACAGTGTGGGAGTGAAGGATAAAGTAAATTATATTGGCTGTTTCTGCAGGAGAGTGGTGCGGTATTGTAAAACAGGGATAAAGAATGGAATTCAGAGACCTAGTATTTCCAAGTGTGAAAATAATTAATTTTTTTAAAGCAATCCCATGAGGCAAACCTAGCCTCAGTTCAGTGAGATGTACGAGCCCTCATCCATCACCAGGAGTGCAGAGCAGCCGAGGCACTTGCCTGACTTCAGCTTGGCTTGTGGAGCCGTGAAACGTGCTGCATCTTTTCTAATCACGGAATAGACAAGTCCTTGTGCAGTCTCTGGACTGCCTGCTGCTGATTTCAGGTTGTGGCGTGACCAGAATGGTACAATTCATTCCTTGGCATGGCTGTTCGCTAAGTAAATAGGCGAAGTTCTGTGAGATGGCCGAGCTGATCGAACAGTTTACACCTTTTGGAAGGCATAATGCTACTCTGCGCTACGTACAAAAGAGACATTGGGTGCTGTGGGGCGCGGGAGAACAGGACGGCCGAGCAGCACCAACAAGCGGAGAAGCTGGTCACTTAAAAAATCTCACCTGAGGCTTTGAGAACAAGGTCAAGCATGGTAGATGCTGTGGCAGAAAACAGTAGATAAATTGGCATATATATATATACACACACCTATATAAAGGACCAGTTTATCTACTGTTGCATGCTTCTGAGTAATGCACTGGGTCAGGGGATGATGCCTGACACTATCCTATAGCTTACTTTAATTAATCCTTTGCTACAAAATCTTGCAGCCAGTTCAAGGACCTAGGTCTGATGTAATCTCACTGGGATTAGAATCTGAGTTGTATTTGACACCACAATAACAACAGGATCACTCTCGTACGGGAATCTCACTCTGCAGCCTCCTTCAGCATGCTGAAGGGGATTGTGAAAAGCAAAATTGAGTCTGTATTCCTGTTTTGAGGGTGAAATAAGCTAGGTAGTTGAAATACTCATCTACAGTTCCATCATCACGTTCTTTTAAAATAGTCTGAAATCATGACATCCATCACAACATTTCATAAGCACAGCAGGAAAGTAGCATCCCCATCATTACATCAGTCTGTTCTCATGCTTAACACGCTTCACACTGTCACGTACAGCGGGGAAAAAGTAGTAGCCAAGACCACCTTGTTATCTTTGTTGGCAACTAATATACATGCTTTTAAAAAACCTGTTTACAGCAAGAGGATACTCAACACTCATAGTATTTTTTAGGTTGGAACCACCAGACTTTTCACTGAAGAAAGGTAAGAAAGTTGCTAAGTTGCTGGTTGTGATGGCATTACCATGTGCCAGGCAATGAGCTAGTTCGTGATGCACTGAAAGCAAGGATGCTCTGTAGGATGACTTACTCTCGGAGGGAGGAGGGGAAGCGCTCCAGCTACTTTGCTTTAGAGCACATAAACAGTTACGTACATTTGCAATTCCCACTGAGTAATGGCCTGATTGTGCTGGAACTCAGCTACATTGGAAACTCAAACAATCCATCAAGAAAGTTAATAAACAGTGAAAAATCAAGGGTAGCTGGATTACTAGTACAAAGTAATTTCAAGCTCCTGTTTTTCAACTGCTATGAAACCATGAAGTGTCTGCTAGACCCTGGAGAGCATTAAAACAAATAAATTATAAATTCTCTGTCTTACCATTACCGGGGGTTGGGGAGGGGGAGTATTTGTGGGGCCAGGGAGCATAATTTAGCAATTCTCCAGCAGGAGACAGGGCATAGCTGAGGCTAGTAACTGAGTCTGAGATTCTCACTGAGCATCTGAACCACTTGCCTTAGGTACCCACTGTCCCTTGAAGTCTGGAGTGCTGACTTCAGTATTTGTCTCAAAATAAAATGATCAATAACTTGTGCTAGCTATACATAAATTGCAAGAGGAAATCTGTTGAAAGAGAACATTATTTTAAAGCTCTGCCATATTAGTCAATTCTCTGAGGTTTTCCTACACTGCGGGTCTTTGCTATGGTGTTACTTAGTGTTGGCTGAATGTAACCCACCATTCACTGAAGCAGCAGGGGAATGAATTTGCTACTGAAATACATGAAATGGAGATGTTTGGGGTTGTGTAGTACAAGGCAGCTCTCCATTCTGACCCATTAATAAATGCTTCATCCTCACTATGTCTGAAAAGGATTGAAGTTAATGTAAGCCCCATCTGGATTTGTTACAGGGAAGCATCATATCCTAGCAATTAGTTTTCTTGTTGCTGTAGTCTGAACTGTGCCTGTATGAACAGTTTATCTGGATGAGGTTTGGGCACAGCTCCAATTTATAGGTTTTATTCCTACGATTTGTGCTGAGTTTGCATATGACACGCAAGTAAAACTTGAATGCTGCATATCCCAGCTCAGCGCCGTCCCTGGTGGAGCATTAGCAAGGGTTTTGTCATCAATTTTGTACACACCCTAGTCGATCTGCTGCTGCAACCCCCGCAGTGTCCCCACAGTCCTTCCAGCTATGACTGTTACTATGCACTGTCGCCTCTCAGCCGCCAGTGACATACACACAGCTTCTGGGACGCTGCGTAGCTGCTGCATGCCTTGTGTTTGTGCCATGGAAGTCAACAAGACCTGGAGAAGAGGAAAAAAAAAAAAAATGGGCTGTGTACTTAGAGGCTGTGTTCCTGGACTCTACCACCAGCTAAACATGACGTTTGCATGGCCCAGATCTCTAATGCACCAGGGCTTCCATCCAGTGTATTTAATTCCTGGTCAGACAGCTTCTGCACTGCTCTATTGGCTGTGCAGGAAACAGGCTCCTAAGTATTACCTTCTCAGTTACTGAGGGGGTTGGGTTTCACACACTCCCAACACAAACCTGTTGCCCTGAGAGGTTGGGGAATATCCATCCTAGGAGATGTTCAAGACCTGACCGGACAGAGCCCTGAGGAACCTGATCTGGTTAGACCTGCTCTGAGCAGGACTTGACTAGATGACTTCTGGAGCTTTCTTCCAACCTAAATTATCCATCATTCTATTGGACCTGCTGCCAGAACATCCCATAGCATGAAAAAATGGGAAACCTAAGCTTTGAATCCCTACTCTGACCAGTTTTATGCAGGCATTTGAATTCGGTGTTCCCCAGGCCACCTAGGAGAAGGGCAGTGCTGCAAATGGCAGGCTCTCAAGTACTCCTGAGTGGGTTCATGTGGCACAACAGTATTATTCACTGGGCTACAGACAGCGCAACTGATCCCCAGTGCCAAAGACAAGGTGCAGAAGAGTCAGATTTGATCTCGTTATGATACTGTCTTTGAATGCATGAAGGTTCACAAGGGACACTGAGAATAATGCCTTGTTGTAGACTTTTAGTCTCAAGAGGTCATCGGACCTCCCACCCAGGCGCAACCCCCTGCCCATACACTCACACATCCCACAAGCCTTCCCAGCCCTCAACAAATTAAAAAAAATATATCTGTATAAGTTATAAGTGTGCTGCCTTGTCTGTCCTACTCTTCATCCCCAATCGTCCCTAACTACAGGAGGCTTGGCATCTCATTTGGAACCCCAGATTCCTCCTGTGGGGGGACAGCAGCCAGTAGAATTTTTATCAACCTCCCCCTGCCTCCCCGAGACACCTCAAATAAAACATTTTAAGCTCCATAAAACTGAATTCTCCACTTAAATTGTTTCGTAGAAAATTCATTACTACCTCCAGGCATGCTGTCATTAGAACTTAGACATTACTTAAATCTAGTTGCAGGGAGAATGAAGGTCCAGCCTCAAAGGCGTTTGACATGTAATTCAGATATTGAAAAAAAACCTTCCTGTGTGACTTGCCCAGGCTCCCTTCTAGCTCCTGGAGTAACACAACAGTAAAATGCAGGTCCCAGCACAGTACCAGCTGAGGCAGCTTCACACTGAGCACCTTGGTCCAATTCCCCCTTTCTCTCTCTCACACATCTTATTGGGTCTGCATGGCAAGGTTTTGGTAGTGGGGGGGGGGGGGCTACAGGGGTGGCTTCTGTGAGAAGCTGCTAGAAGCTTCCCCTGTGTCTGATAGAGCCAATGCCAGCCGGCTTCAAGATGGATGCACCGCTGGCCAAGGCTGAGCCCATCAGCAATGGTGGTAGCGCCTCTGCGATAACATAGCTGAGAAGGGGGGAGAAAACCCAGCAGCATTTTGCAACCAGAGAGAGGAGTGAGAAGATGTGAGAGCAACAACTCTGCAGACACCAAGGTCAGTGCAGAAGGAGGGGCAGGAGGTGCTCCAGGCGCCGGAGCAGAGATCCCCCTGCAGCCTGTGGAGAAGACCATGGCGAGGCAGGCTGTCCCCCTGCAGCCCATGGAGGAAGGATGAGGGGGTGTAGAGATTCCACCTGCAGCCCGTGGAGGACCCCACGCCGGAGCAGGTGGAGGCACCTTAAGGAGGCTGTGGCCCCGTGGGAAGCCCACGCTGGAGCAGGCTCCTGGCAGGACCTGTGGCCCCATGGAGAGAGGAGCTCACGCTGGAGCAGGTTTGCTGGCAGGACTTGTGACCCCGTGGGGGACCCATGCTGGAGCAGTTTGCTCCTGAAGGTCTGCTTCTGTGGGAAGGGACCCACGCTGGAGCAGTTCATGAAGAACTGCAGCCTGTGGGAAGGACTCATGTTGGAGAAGTTCGTGAAGGACTGTCTCCCATGGGAGGGACCCCACACGGGAGCAGGGGAAGAGTGTGAGGAGTCCTCCCCCTGAGGAGGAAGGAGCAGCAGAGACAACGTGTGATGAACTGACTGTAACCCCCATTCCCCGTCCCCCTGTGCTGCTGGGGGGAGGAGGGAGAGAAATCAGGAGTGAAGTTGAGCCCAGGAAGAAGGGGGTGGGGTGGGGGGAAGGTCATGTAAGAGTTTGTTTTATTTCTCATTACTGTGTTTTGTTTGGTAATAAATTAGATTAATTTTCCCAAGTCTGGTTTGCCCATGACAGTGATTGGTGAGTGATCTCTCCCTGTCCTTATCTTGACCCAGGAGCCTTTCATTACATTTTCTCTCCCCTGTCCAGCTGAGGAGAGGAGTGATAGAGCGGCTTTGGTGGGCACCTGGCCTCCAACCTGGGTCAAGCCACCACACACATGCATTGACCTAACTGATGTCTCTTGCCCTCCTTTCCATCAAATGTGGACGCTCACCCTAACTAGCAATAAGTAGTGCTAATTAGTTACTGCAGAAGATCCTCTAAGAATTGAAACACATCCTTCTTCCTACTTACTTAGACAAACCCCATAATGAGAAATCCATTGATGGTTGTTAAATGCAAGGATGCCGTCCCTGGCTCAGGATGTGAACGCATCAGAAGTTACTGAGGGGCCTGAGAGTGTTTTGGGAGAGCAGCACCATGCAATTGCCCTGCTCTTACATTTTTCCCCCAGACACTTGGTTTGGGTCACTGACAGCAACAGGCTGACGGGCTAGGTGGCACTTGTATCTGATCAGATACACATTAAACACTCTATCTTGAGGTTATTTTGTGGGTTTGGTTTTTGTTGGTTTGTTGGGGTCTTTTTTTCCTACTTGACTGATGTTTTCCATGGATGTTTTGCAGGGAAGTTCAAAGTGTCTGCGCAGACCTAAGGTAGATAAGGAAGTGCAATAAGCAGCATTTTTCTCCAGTGTGTATTGCCCTCATTGCTTCCATTATTTCGGTGTTTTGGGGATGGTGTCATGAGAATGAGAGTACTGGAGATGAGTTAACTCTAGCTGACATAGTTACTGTTTAGGAGCTGTTTATTCATGGGCTTCATGAAGACCCAGAAAATACTTGCCCCAGAATGCAAGTGGTACTACAAATTATTTGAAATACCTACTTCATGGCACTGAGTGTTTTTTAAAGTGACTCTTAACATGGCAGATATAACTTTTTTTTGTAAACTCAAATGCAATTAATAATACTGATTTAGCCACATCCATGTTTCTTTGCAGTCTAATGCTTCAGCACTCTTGCAATTACTTCTCCAGACGAGTTCTAGGGGCCTTGGCAATTGCTTGCTGCTGCTATTTTGATCCTATGCCCTAGGAGTATAAACTCAGTTATAGAAACTCCATCTGAGTCCATTTAATGAACTACATGAATCAGAGCCCTGCAATAAAGCCCAATTAGAAATGAGAGCACAGAGAATATTGATCCCCTTAAAACCTTTTACAGCTTTCAGGATCTGCTTGGTCACTCATTGCTGCAGCAGGCACCGAGCCTTTCCTGCCAGTTCCCTTTCATTAGCTTGCTGGGATTATGGTCAGATTAAGATGTGATTGAATAGGTCAGCCGATGGGGGCCCTGGGGTATGAGGGAGAGCCCCCAAATAACCGTTCTCACATATGCTCACAGTCCTCTGGGTCAGGTTTTATTACTATCTAATTCAGAGGAAATCTCTACAGCAGCGCTTGCTTCTTCTCTGAGCAACACCAAAAAACCCCCTTTGAGATTTTTGTAATCTCTTTTACTAACGGACATGGTGTCTGGAGGCTCTGAGTTCACAGAGGTCACAGATGATAGCATCACCATGCACAGCACACCCATAAAACGGTCCCATGAACTCCACTGACTCAAGACCTTCAGCCTTGTTTGCAGTATATTACAGGATAAAGAACCCCTGTGGTAATGAAGCACAAATTATTCAAATGAGACATTTGAATAAGAACTTTGAGAAGTGCGCACTAAGAGGAATGTATGGCATCCGAGCCAAAATATAGGGCTCAAAGTCAGATGATTTCAAACTCTTTTCCAGGCTGTACCCTAGACGATGTATGGTGTCCGGAAGCCCAGATCCAAAGGGTGTAGGTGGGATTTGAATCATTAGATCTCACGCTGGAATCCAAAAAGCCTCTGTTCAGCTCCTGTCCAAAGCTGGCTTCACCACAGAGATGTACATCTCAGTCTTCACAAGTCAGGATCTGCTCCAACACCTACCCAGAAGCCCTTTACTCTCAGCTGTGTTCAGACCATCTCTGTGAGTAAATGCTAAGGGAACTCATAACCAAGGTGTTCCTCCATTTCCCCGGATGCGATAAGCCTTCCCACAGCGCAGCCATTGCGAAGAAACACGAAAATAAAAGAACTTTCTCTATTGCTTTCTCTGTTTCACCGAACCCTACAGGCTTGTCTGGAGCTGGCAGGAGGGATCAGAGGGCAAAACACTGTATGTCTTACGGTGAGGCTGCTTTGAAATCCTTCGCACGGACTATCTGAGGATGGCCTGCACCAGAGGGAAAGTAATTACAGTTTTCTAGCAGCATCTGGGGCATTTGCATGGCAGGAAGATCCTGCATTCCAGGCACTGCTCCAAAGGCTGTTTATGAACTTGAAATTAAACAGTTACAGAATAAAAATGCAAAGTAATTCCTGAAGCAATCTTGGGCTTCAGGCCTTGCTCCAGAGCTGGAAAGCTTTTGAACCACTAGGCTAGAATCATTCATCCTTTGTCCAAATTAAGCTTTATTATCATGCCAGGCGTAAAGTAGAGCAGCTTCAGCAGGCAGAGCTAAGAACGGCTCCACCTTGAGCAACTCCCGTTTCCCAGAAGGTCTGTTCCTTCATTAATATATTGCATTGGTACAAGGGTGGGAGTGATCCCCAACAGCCACATGAGGTGCAGCAAGCAGACCCCTCCTATGGATTTCCCCTAGCAGGAGGCTCTGCTCGCTGCCGGGAAGCCGCGATAACAGCCCCACGGGGTTCATAGTTCAGCGTGTGCTAAAAATGTTCCCGGCAAAGGGGTTACGTCCGTGCTGGCAGCTGCTGGTCCTGAGAAGGGCTCTTGGGTGGTGCAAGCAGCCACCAGTGACCCAGCTGTGTCCTCTTCTGACCTGGGAAAGAGAAGCTGCAAAGATGGGTTAAAGCCACCTTTTCTACCACCCGGCCCCTCACAAACTCAGGGCTAAACTCATCTCCGATTTGGGGACCCGGCTTGGGCTGGCGCCAGGTTGGTGTTGTTCACTGACACTGTTTTGAATATGATCAAAATGAAGCTGGGAGGAGGGAAAAAGGGAAGAGTTTCGCAGAAATCCAGAGCCCTTCTCTCTCAGGACAAAGGATTTGTGCTCAAGAGGCTTCCCCAAGCTCTTCAGCACTTGCAGACACCTGACAAACTCCTGCCAACAAAGTTTAGAGTAAACAGAGGTGACGTGTGACACGTTAAATATTGCTAATGAGCATCAGGTGTTTGCAGGGAAAAATGGCTCCTCGTCTTAAATATGGTAATTATTTTAAAGATCTATTTAGCATTTAGATTGCTTAGGGGGAAAAGAGCTTGGAGCAGCTGATTGCCTTGAAAAATGCTCCGGTATTAAGTGGGTCTCTTTGAACATTGCTTTCATCTACTCAGCCAGAAAGCAGAGGTGACACTTCAGCTTGGGATAATTAGAAGGACTTTGACATCATTTGGTTGTCCTTGTCAACAGCATTATAACGCGTAGCCTCTAGTTAAAAAAAAAACAACCCACACAACAAATCTCACACGATAGCGTTTAAGAGAGTCAAAATACAAAAGATTAAACGCGCTGCACCGAACCTTGAGAGGAGCCGTGAAAAGAACCAGCCCGAACCTTTGCACTCTGTAATTTAACCCCAGGCACAAGACCCTGCGGTATGCTCTTAGACTCAGCTACATCTGTCGCATTTTTAATGCCCGTTTTCATCAACAGATATTTACAGCTGCAGCATCATCAGCTCTCACAGGCTGAGTGATTTAAACTAAACAAAACTCTGCGCTGTGCTAGTCTGTGCCAGCAAGCCTGGTCTAGGGGATGGTTTAGAACTATTCAGGGCTGGCCAAAAGGACAAAGCAGCCTGCAAGCCTAACGCACCAGGCCGAGCAAATCCAGCGAGTTGGAATCAAGTCTCTGCTACAATTTGCTATTTTTCATCAAAAAATCTGAGAAATGACCTAGAAAAAACAACTTCTGCCTCAAAGAGGTCCCTCCATGCCCGAGTTGCTGAAACACCATTTACATGCTTCCCGCCCTGCAGCACGTTCAGCATCAGAGGCAGTCCGGATGGTACTATAAAGCCCACGTAGTCAAGCCTTCATCCACACAGCAGCTGTCATTAAGCTGATTTTAATGGGGAGAAGCGTCAGTGTATTGAGCAGTACTGCGGGTGCACAACCTGAGACAGGAAGGGTGTTTCAAAGGGGAAGAGGGGTGATGCTGGATGCCGAGGGAGGATCTGTATGGAGCATCCCCTGAGCAGTGCCAGTACAGAAGTCCAACCCGCTGCAAGCATTACCCGTATTTCTCTCCTTCCTTGTAGCCATTTCAAGATTGCAGTGTTATATTGCTGGTTTTCCTGTGTCTGTTGCTGAAGAAAAACCAAGCAGGAGAACCACGGAGCTCCCCCCCAGCCCTCAGTCCCACGTGCCTCGGGGCAGCTCTCTACTGCTGCTTCTGCCGCAAAGCTGGTGTCTGCTGACGGGCAGCATTCTGCCAGCCACTCGCATTTCTCAAAGCCAACAGTATTAAAATGCACAATCATCAGACATTTAATCCAAGCAGGAACAATGATTTAGACTGAGTCTGTTTCCCAAATCCGACAAGTGTACAGACTAATGAATAACACCCCCCACAACCCTGCAAAAAGAGAAGGAAAAATGTGGCAGTGAGGAGAAAGCCAACAATCAATTTCTACAAAGAAAAACATTTCTCTATTCCGTCTCCTCATCCATAAAGTCTGTTTTAAGACCAGAAAGGAGAAAAGCAGATTTAAGTGAAGATGATGGCAAAACACACTGAGACTAAATAGAGCAAAAATTTCACCCTTGTCCTCCTGCCCGGCGGGGAAGGCCAGGCGGGACGCGTGGGTGCCCACACCAGCTGCAGGGTAGCGGCTGCTGCGGTCAGCACAGCAAAGGGGTCAGCACGGGGAAACCGCCTCAGCGTCGGCGCGGTGGCTCGGGCAGCTCGTGCAGCCCACCCTGAGCTCCAGGCAGCACCGGCTGCGTTGCGACTGCTCGCTGAGCTCGGCGCCCGAGGGAGGGCTTGCGTTTCTCATGCTGCACTGCGAGCGCAGCAAACGCGGAGGTGGATCGAGCAAATAAAAAAACCCCAAAAAAGAATTAAACCACTTGCAGGAGAAGATTGATTAGGAAACACCGATAACAAAAATGGTTCCTCTTTGCCATGGAGAAAGTGTTTTTCTAAGGTGGCTGAATTAAAGTTCCCTTCACATGTGGCAGCCAGATGGAACCGTTCCCAGTTTGGAGAAGGCAAGGGAGTACTGGGAGCTGATGTGACTGGTCTGCAGTCGCTGACGATCACAGCTGACAGCAGAACACATCCTTTTTGCTCTGTCCCTTGGTAAGATGAGGCAAAACTCTAACTGTCCCCGTTATGTGTTCTCCACTGAATTTCCAGCTGTAGCACTGGTGACTCTTGTGTTTATTTTAAAAGGGGAGGAGTCACTGGGACGAGGGGTGGAAAAGATCTTCTAGTTCAGGCCTGGCCAGACTTGGACTCTGGTCCTCACTGAGATCCTGAGAAACAAGACTTGGAAGATGTTTTAGAGAAAGGCAAGGAGAGAAACAGGTGGGGGTGCAACCGGGTCCAACATCTGGGCTGGGACATCAGTCTCAGCTCACCCTGGTGCCCCACTTTCTGCTGCAGCCTGAGATACAGACACCCTCATACCAGTGCAGCCCCGCTGCCGGCTGCGTAACGTCCCTCCGACGGGAGCCAGGCTTGAAGGTCACAGCCCGAGCACCCTTCCTCCAAGTCCCGCCGGCTGCCCAGCACAGGCCAAGCTGTCCCCTGAAGCAGAAGGGGGACAGCTTGCAGAAGGGCTGGGGGCAGCAGGGATTAGAAACAAGAGACAGGTCCACATTGTCCTCAGAGCCTGACCCACCATCATCTTGTCCTAGAAACACCCCAGGAAGACTCCTGCTCCTTTCACACCCCTTTGTTTTTTACCCTGTTGCTTTACTACCGATCAGGCTCAAAGGCACTCATCAGCCATCTTCCCATTTTTTTCCACTCTGGAAACCACGTCCACATTTGAGTGCCCTCATAACCTATTTCAGCACTTCCCCTTCCACCGCTTTTCTGCTTGCCAGAACACTGGGAACAACACTGCTGCTTTTTAGCAAGGGCAAAATTCAAACCATTGCCTTCAAAATACACCAGGATTGACATGATTTCAGGTTTGCCCTCATTATATGTTGGGAGGGCTGGAGAACAAGCTGTTTTGGTGGGTGAAGAAATTCACACAAACTCTAGTGAAACATAAAAAGATGTCACCTCTTCAAAAAAGCCATTTTCTCTACTTTGTATGCAGCTGCCCTGCTTCTTTGAAACCTTTGCGGTCGCTTCCAAAATACAGTTATACTGCAGGGCCAGCTCTGGTCACCCAGCTGCTGAAGGGAAGCCAACAGCAAACGGCAGCATGTCTACAGGTTAAAACTAAATAACCATCAGGAGACCCCACGGCAGCCCCATGGGACAGTGACATGACCTGCCAGGGTATGAGGTGATGAGGGATCTTGAGAGCTGGGGTGAAGCCTGTGAGAGCTCACGACCACCCTGGGAGACAGCAGTCACCATGCTTACAGGGAGCTCAGGCGATACTGAGATCCACACGTCAATTGAGACCAAGATGGGGAGAAGGCAAAGTACGCCTAGGCTCTGACCACAAAATTCGGGGAGAAGAGCCCCTGGGAAAAGAAACTTGAGGTAGCTCAGGAGGTGCAGAGGGACCCATGGGTGGCTTTTTGGGTGAGTGATCCCATTTTGTTCAGTTCACGCTCACGAATTGGAGCATCCCCCCGGCACTGGCCAGCTCATCACCCAGCGCACGGCCACTGCTGTTCCTGCCAAGCTCAGCCCCGCTGCAGGCAGTGGTGAGCAGCGTTGCTGTACTAGTTTCCATGGAAATCAAAACCAGAGAAGCTGGTTTCCACCAAAATCACATTAAAACACAATTGTGTCCCAAGTGGATTATTTTGTTATCTTTTCTCTCATTCTTCTTTTTGCACCATGCAGTGCAGATGAAGCTGGATTTATTTTAATGACACAGATTTGTAAAGCACAAGTTTCATCAATATGTCAAGCAGAAGCCACTATTTCCATTCAGATGGGATGTCCCTGACTCAGAGACAGGTAGGTCTGAACACTTACCTGGTGTCGTTTCCAGCACCAAAATACTGCCTTGTTCTGGCGTGTTTTTAATCACTGGTCAGTCACAGGTGAGATTTAAGCAGCATTCCTCAAACAGATGCAGATCAGTCAGAAAAGCAGAAGTTTGTTCAGTTCCCTCCTGTACCCAGCCTCCCATTGCCCAGCGGCACCTTTGCAACACGCTGCAGCACAGAAACACTTTTCACGCAGCTCTGGACCGTATCACAGGTGTTTGCAAAACCCCTTACAGAAACAGAGCCCTAGAAACATGGGTGACAGCCCTGCTACCTTGCGCCCAAGCTGGAGAGTGGCAGAGGGGCAATGCCTCCTGTCCACGCATGGATGCAGAGCTCTCCACTGGAGAAGCAGAGCCAGAAGCCCAGCACACTGCAAACACCCCGTTTATTTTTATAGGGCAGCGCAGTGCTGATTTTTTGCTACCATAGCAGCAAAACAAACACACTGAAAACTAGTTTTGTGTCAGGTAAATCTAAACATCTAATTTCAACATTTACAGTTCTCTGGGGCTTCTTTGTTTCTGTTTAAAATGCTCACAAGTCACAATGAAGGACCATCGTGGTTTAACCCCAGCTGGCATTTACTCACCACACAGCTGCTCACTCACATCCCTCCCCGGTGGGATGGGGAATTGGAAGAGCAAAAGTGAGAAAACTCGTGGGTTGAGATAAAGACAGTTTAATAGGTAAAGCAAAAGCCGCGCACGCAAGCAAAGCAAAACAAGGAATTCATTCCCCACTTCCCATGGGCAGGCAGGTGTTCAGCCATCCCCAGGAAAGCGGGGCTCCATCACCTGTAACAATTGCTTTGGAAACGATGAGTATGTACTTCTAAAATGCTGAAGAGGTCTGATTAGAGGGACAGAGAGACCCACCTCAGCACCCCTTGCAGCCCAACAGCAAAGGGTTTTGAGAATGAAGAGACACTCACGTAAGGTCTTTGTATGAAGCAAGTCCCAAACAGCACTTGATTTGCCTTTTGAGACAAAACATTTACTGAATTTGACCCAACTGTGTGACTGCTGTGGATGTGGTGCTTCTATGTTTTTAACCTCCTGCAAAGAAATTACTCCCCTCTAATTTTCCCCACACTTGGTTCTTTGATGCAACTGCTTCTACTCCAAACTCTTCTCTACCTCGTTATGTGCCAGATCACTGCATGTCTGAACCTATCCTCCTCAGAGGGGAACCCATCCCTCACTCATTTCCGCCCCCCCCCCCAATTTGGCTCTTCAGAAGATCAATATTTTATTTTCCTAGACAGGACTAATTAAAGTTTTCCCAGCCATCATTGCAGCCTGAGAATCTCCTGGTTTCTAGAGCACTACGGCAGCCATCACCCAAGGCATGCATGGCGTGACTTGAGGGACACAGCCCAACTGATGTCCTGCTACAGAAGCAGCACTAAGAGAGAAAGCCCCAACTCTTCCTTTTTATTGAATTCCCACAGCACTCAACCACCAGACTCATTACCAGGCAGCATAGGGAAGCACTGGTGTGTCCCCCCCAGCTAATTTCCAGCACACCTTCACCCTCCTTCCCTAGACATGCTCTGGCACAGCTGCTTTCTGTAGAGGCAGACCCAGCTGATCCTAGTCTGAAAAAGCCTCTGCGGGTGAACTAGCAGGCAGTTAAGCCCTGATTTAAAACTCAAATCTTCCAAATTGACACTGCTGGCTGAGTTGTTTGGGTTTTGGTTTCATTTTTTTTTTTAAATAAGGTGAGATTAGGAAAGCTTACCAGCCTGCTTGGGGAGTCACAGTATTTGAGGCTCAGCAAGGTACCTGCTGGGAGGCATCTGTGGGTGGTGATGCTTCCCTGCCCTCAAGCTAGAGGCAGAAGACCTTTGGGAGGCTTAGTAAGGACTAGGCAGGCTGATAGCCTGAGGAAAAGATCAAGGAGGGAGTTACAGGAGGAATTATTTCCCCCCCCCAGCAATTTATTTCAGTATGTGAAAGCCAGTCCATTAGCTGCTCTTAACTTTCGCCAGAAAGGATACTTGCCTGCCTAGCCAGCTGAGGAGGGCTTCTTCGTTTTCAACTGATACACCTAGAAATCTCTCTGCCAGCTCTTGCAGTATCCCTCTAGGAGCAACCCAGGAACCCATGGAAAGATCTGGGGTATGTGTGTCTGGGGGGACAAACCCAGTGACAGAGGCAGGGACCAGGCAAGAAAGAATGGAGGCTCTTTTCTGATGGGAAGTAAGGGGGAACAAGAACAGGCTGAAACACTTGTTTCAAAGTGGATTTTATTCCAGGCATTAAACAGCTTCTGGCACATGCTTTCTTCAAGAAAAGGGAAAACAAATCTGGGCTCCACATAAATTACATCTGGCAAAGTGCAACTTACAAGTGAGTGGGGAAAATAAACCTTTTGAAATTGATTTCTGTACAACAGTAGTTTCAGCTCCTCTTAAATAAACCCCCATTGGTTCACAGCACATGAAATTACACTGGATGATCAGATACAATAATAGCTTTCTTAAAAGGTTTTACCAATGCAAATGCTCTGTCTTGACAGTCTAGGAGGCTGTTTAAAGTAAACAGGAAAACAAGGGCGAGCAGCTCCTTGTTCCCACTGTTCAGGAAACAAATCACTGGGCCAAATTTGAGGGCTCAGTTTGATTTCAAAAAACCCACTGGAATCTGGTTCCAAAACATGGCACTGCATGGACCTTGGAGGAAAAAAGCACAGATAACATTGTTCCTCCTTCTCTTCAGTGCAAGGGAAATGGAAAGTATGCTAATAATGAATTTGGACAAGGCTTTGTTTATTCTGAGGAGAAATTTCATTTGCCCACACTTGAAAGCAACCTTTTGTAACACACCTCCTTTTCAGCAATTGCTAAAATCCATTGGAAACCAACAGCTTCCAGAAGATGATGTGGGGGGAGGTCTGCACTGGGCCTGCAGGAAGGTCCTGTGAGCACTGCTTTAGCTGACAGTGGAGTAAGCAGTGGGGAGGTGACCTCAGAGGAATGTGCCCCAAACTGGTTAGAGCTGGGGCTCTGGTAGCCCCTAACTCCAGGGGCAATTTAAGTTATCGACATCCAGCACATGCCCACCTTTTCCCTTTTCTCCCTCAGGCCAGGGCAGCTGAAGAAGGGGAGTGTCCCACCTTCAGCTGCCCTAGCTGACGGCCCCAAATGGATGCCAGTTCACGCTCTGCCAAGGGGTGAGCAGTAGGAAAAGAGGCACAAATCAACACAGCTAGTCCAGGTACCTCTGCTCCAGGAGCAGTCAGTAACCTCCAACACTGGAGCCAAGCACAAAGTCAAGGGCAGCAGCCAGCGTGCTGACAAGAGCCCTTTGAACCAGGGCTGGCCCAAAGCTTGGAGACTGTACATAAGCAGGGCTCCTGTGGTCTGCAGCAGTCATGAGAATTGTTTGTAGAGGAGCTGGGTCCTAGTCCCAGCACGGTTATGAAGAAGGAACTGCAAGAAAGCTGCACACACACAGTGGGAGCAAGAAGGAAAGAAGCAGTACCTGGTGGAGAAGGGAACATGCTGTTAGCTGCAACCCTTAAGCTGCTGGAGAGTGAGACGGGGGAAGCTCAGATGGTCCACTTAGGATCCATTTTAATGAAAATACTTAGTCCTTTAGCACTTCGTTGTATACAGAGCTTACGTACAGTACCTGCTCAATGGCCTTTCGTCTGTCTTTGCATCAACTTTTTTCAAGCCAGGGATGTGAGAACTTGACTGTTCCTGCTCATACTGCCTAATGATGCTGTTCTGGAAGTAGCATCTCCTGCATATCCCTGTCTGCCCGCCTTGCCCTCTTTCTGTTCCTAGGCTACTTACTTTCCTTCTCTGCTCTTTCCTGGTGTCAGTGGTTCAGGCCCAAAGCATCTCTATATAGGGAAAGAGAAATCTCTGTGGAGTCAGTGCCCCCATTCCCATACAGAAGTGTGGCTGCACCATGCTGTAAGCTTGGGACCAAAGGGAACTGCCTCCTGAGTTTTCACAGTGCAGGCAGGTCATTCATCTGGTTAATCGGTGTCAAGATGGTGAGCTGATGTCAAAGTGAAGGGGGAAACAGGAAAAGAGCTCCTGCCACCTGGCTGATTTAATTTTTTAAATAAAAGAACCGAGAACAGAAAACAAATCATCCAGTTTTCACACAAGCACTTCTGAGCACATGCAATGTATGAAGAACTATCTGTTCTTTGGTCAACTGTTTGGGCTAATATCAAGGTAGGAGAAAGAATTAGAGAGGGACACAAGCATGATAAAAAGCAGCCAGCTGTTCAAAATCCAAATGAAGATCCTGTTTCTTTTACACCAGATCAGAAAGGATCCAGGCAAGCAATTGCTTACTGAAGGTGGCACCA
Source organism: Grus americana (assembly GCF_028858705.1). NCBI lineage: Eukaryota > Metazoa > Chordata > Aves > Gruiformes > Gruidae > Grus > Grus americana. The sequence continues at coordinate 33,115,664 of NC_072856.1, forward strand.
CCATCTGGTTTCCCTACCAGGCTCTTGGAGAGGAAGGTTGGTTTAAAAAAACCTAGCTCCAAGAGGAAAATTTAACAGATCTAGTAGGAAAAGGTAACATTGTGAGGATTTTTTTTTAATTTGAATAAGGTAAGCTTCCCCTAGCAAGTCTGAAAACCCACACTCAGCTACAGCTGACTGGTAACTGGGAGCAGGACTGGGATGCTAGCTAGAGACACCAGTTGTCTTCAGTATTTCCAGAACACAAAGGAGAAATGTCTCAGGGCAGGCCTGTACTGTGGCAGCATTTGTGCAGGGGGCAGTTTCAGCTTCACCAACTAATCTCCCCAAGGTGCGCATCAGGAGGAGATCTGGGCATCGCAAGGGGAGCAGCCCCAGGCCTTTTCACCTCCTTCTGAGAGAGAGGGGGAAAAGCAACTAGACAGAGGGACTGGGTGGCTTGTCATGGAGCCAGTGAGAGGGCTGCGCTCCTGCAGTGGCAGCAGCAAGCCTGTGATAGCCTAGGGGCTGTCTGCCTCTCGCAGCGGGTCACTGGATGGGCTACTGCCACAGGCCTGAGCCAAATGCAGTGTCAGTGTCAGCGTGTGCTGCCCACACAGGTCTCTGCATCACCTTCAGTGTGGGGTGCAACAGGCAGTGTCTGGCACCAGGAAGAGCAGCCAGAGAACGGTCCCAGCTCCCCCAGCACCCTAAAGTGTCAGCCCCTGTCTCTGACCAGCTCCGCAGGAATGTGGTACCCTGAACCCAGGTCCAGCTGGGCTGCCTGAGGGCTTGGATCACTCAGGGAGGCATGGCTGGCTTTCACCTGTAAAAAACTGGAAGCAAGAGTTCAACAGGAAACAGTCCCCCAAACAATCCCTGGTTATGCTGCTAAAACAGATTGTCCCTTTTCCAGCTCTCTTGTCAGCATTGTGCCCCATTTCCCAACCTCAGCCCTTTTGGCTGCAGGGCAGCTACTGCAGGCAGAGGAAGGAACGGGCCCACCAGAATGAGGTTACAAACCTGCCCCCAGGGTCTGCTGGTTCCTTCCCAACCCCTCCACTCATCACGATGCCTCTTCTGGCCAGTCCTCACTGAGACACACACATGCACAATGTTAGAGTGAAAAGCCAGGGAAGCCAAAGAGCTACCAATGTTTGTATAAGCATTGATTAAGCTGTTGGACTGAAGGTTGTGGACTCTGAATGCAGAGAAAGGAACGGATGGGGAGACTGCAATGCAGTTCTAGTCACTCTGAGTATTGGGCTGGATCCTACCCCCTCTCTGGGTGCAGCTGTGCACGGACATCAGCTACAAAGGAGAACTTAAGACAACAGATGGGAAGATTTCAAGAACTCTCTCCTCTCTCACCCCCAGCTTATTCTCTGAAAAGCTCAAAAACACCAAGTGCTCAGCTGAAATGGTGGCTTGCAGATGGGCACAATGAAAACATTTAGAGTCAGACATACAAAACCATTCTTCCCTTTCCAATCCCCTTCTGTTCCCAAAGTCTCATGCACAAAGAAACAAGGATATCTCTGTGCTACCATCATGTTGCTTGTAGCAGCTCCCACTGTTGGCCAGGTACATCTGCTTGGCAAGGGTTGGTCACCACTCTTCCAGTCTGGTTTTCCAGGCAGAGACCACTGACAAAGTGCTGAATGAAACTGCCTTTCATCTTCCACTTCTGTGAGAAGACAGAGAAGAAATATGCTGTTACCTCCATTTCTCCAGAGAACTGTGTGTCCGAGCTGGAGGAGAAAGGTTGAGCATAAACCTCAAGTAAACTCCAACAACTGGGGACACTGAAAATCTGAGTATGGGCAGCATCTCCAAAGCACTGGTCTCCTGTATGAATGATACCTGGAGTGTGAGTTTAACTGAATTATAGGGCTAGATATTCAGAAGCATCTTGAAGGTAAAAAACACAAAGATCAGCAACTAGTGGCATTTTCAAAAGCATATTATATTCACAGTTTCCCTGCAATTCTTTGTCCTGCATCTCTAGACATCCAGATACCTGTCAAAACCTGAAACCCTTCTACAGTTTCTTTCCAAGCCATAGAAAGGAAAGCATTGAAAGCTCTCCCAACATGGAAAGCAATCCAGCCGCAGAAAGCAAAAACCACACTTCTTGCTGCTTGACTAGATCATATTGATCTCTCTTTCGTGTCCCCACATCTCTCAACAAATTCAAGATTTTTATCAGCACTACATTGACAGCTCTTCATAGCTCTGCACGCTTCTCAGACGGCTCTTCTTCATAATCTTATCTGTCCTGCCAACATTTCAGTTTATAAGTGTCCATTTGACAGCTTCTCGGTACATATTGCTCTGCTGTCTGCAGTGCTGTCCTCTGGGGCTGCTCCTCTTGGAACTATCCACAAGGTCCCACATGCAACCCTTTCCTGAAGGTCCACTTTGGTTGTGCTGCTTTCCAGGAAACAAAACATATGTCCTAACCTTGAATTGCAACTTCTGCTGGGAAAGGGCTGTACCTTCCATCCCTGCTGGAAAGAACTGGGACCATTGTGGCTGATAGTGAAGAGAAAAAAAAGTAGAAATGAGCCTGTGGACTTGGGATCTCCCAGGTGAGGCTGTGCCATTTCCCTCCAGTGGGGCACAGCTGAGATCAGCAAGTTACTGGATTGAGTGCTCCAGGGATTTTCCCATCACTCTCTTCAGTCACACAGATAACCCAGTTAGAATTAGGGACTGGGTGCTCAGTCAGTAAACAACTTAGGAATATTATGAGGACGAGACTGATGAGGAAAAAGAAACAGCTTGACAGTACTGATGGACCTCAAGGCTGTTGCAGAAATGATATGCAAAGGCAATAAAAAAATTCCTGCAGAATCCAGACAATGTCAAAATCTACCAACATTTTAATTCTTGGGTAATACAGCAAACAGATTGCTACATGCTGTGTGGTTTAAGACATCTAGTTATGTTCACATATTGCTGGCAGCTCTCCTCCAAATCTGTGTGTTGGTTATATTTCTTGGAGGGCAGGGCAGTTACAAAGCCCACAGTAATCTGCTGCTCCTGTATCACATATTCTTTCAAGACTAAATGCCAGAGGCAGGATCACTTTGCCAGCACTGCTAGCCCTGGCTGACAGGGTACCATTAAAGGAGAGCTGTTTGCAGCAGGAAGAAGCTGGTTTTAATAGGCAAAGGGGCAGAGGAATGTAGCGATGATGGAGCTGCTGCAACCCAATGCCTACACAGATCCCAGAGCCATCTGGGTCTGATCTCGCAGAAGTCTCCCTGCAAACAGCTGAGGAAGAGTTAATACTGTAAAGTGGCAGCTGTAATGATGGAGTGGAAAGCAGGAGGTCTTCTCCCCTGGAAAGCAGAACACTGTGCCTACCTGGTGCAACCTGCACAACAGCCTCCCCACCACAGTTTCCCAGGGTCACAGACACCTCCGTGAAGAGCCTCTTGACCTTCTTCAAAGCACACCTACTGTGCAAAGGGAAATCCTCCCTTGCCCTCCACCCTCCCCCTGCCCCTCTGTACTTGTGAATTCCCAGCCTCCTCCTTTGCCTTCCTCTGTGCCTGTGCTAGAGAATGGCCACCAGTCATCTCTTCCACACACCCCAGAGCTCACCAGAAGACCCTGCTGTAAAGGAGTATGCTGTTATGAGATTTGAGATGGAGGGCAAGGGCAAGGGCAATTACCAAGAGACACTGGTTTTCTTCTCCCCTCTAGCCATTCAGGAGAAAACTAGCACCACTGGGAGGCTCGCTTATGTTATTCCTCCAGATCAGAGACCCGCTGCTGTGTCATCTCTCCATGCTGAGCAGGTACCCACTGTGATGTCTGTAGGGAGAGTCTACAGCAACAGACACAGCAGGACACCAGCAAACACTCACCAGAGCACATTTTCTGCTGCTAACAAACTACACCAAATCAATCAGCTTCTCAGTGAATCACACCACTGGAAAGCCCAGTGCTTCAAGTCACCCCAGACCCCCACCTTCAACAGAAAATGAGGCAAGGATGGGAAGGAGGAAGAGAAATGCTGAAAAGGTGACAGAGTTGAATATAAAGCTCATCTGGGCTGCAGGGAGGTGCCGTGCATGGAGCTATTGCAAAGTGTACTGACAGCAAAAGCCAAAGTAGGGCTCCTCATCTCACATGGAAGTGGTATTTTTAGAATGATGGATTCTACTCTTTCTGGTCAGGAACTGTGCTTTGTTGCCCTCCATGAGATACCAGAGCAACTCCCCTGACTTCACCTGAACCTCTCGCAGGACCCCCCCACCTGACTGCCAGACCACAGGATTACCAAGGACAGCCCAACATCATATCTCAGACCCTTTGTTGTGGTTTAGCACCAGCCGGCAGCCGAGCACTATGCAGCTGCTTGCTCACCCCTCTTCCCCCAGTGGGATGGGGAGAAGAATTGGAAGGCAAAGGTAAAACTCGTGGGTTGGGATAAGGACAGTTTACTGGGACAGCAAAGGGAAAGGAAAATAACAACACCACTTATAAAAGAATATACAAAATGGGTCATACACAATGCAATTTGCTCACCACCGGAGCCTGATGACCAGCCCATCCCGAGCAGTGGCCCCTCCTCCCCGGCCAGCCCCCTTTATATACTGAGCATGATGTCATATGGTATGGAATACCCCTTTGGCTTGTTTGGGTCAGCTCTCCTGGCTGCGTCCCCTCTCAGCTTCTTGTGAAAATTAACTCTATCCCAGCCGAAAACCAGGACACCCCTGAGGAGGGTGGGCAGCAGGAATGGGTGCAAACAGAAGAAAGGATGCTGTCTCCCACCATCAGCCACCACAGAGCTGCGCAACTTAGTCTAAACTAGTCACTGGGTGACAGACTTATGGAGGGGTCCAAGGTACAAGCACCTTCTGGAAGGGCCCAGCTTTCTCCACAGACCATAAGGGGAGCCTGGACAGCTAACTTTCAAATGACAGCGATGATGCCCATCTTCAGGAAAAACAAACAAACAGAGCAGACACCTCCTGCATATACAGCCAGACATTACAGGGAGTCCTGTCCTCTCCTACACCCAGACATTATCACTGGCCTGTACTTGGAAGGAAAGCTTTTGGAAGATATAAGCATTGCACAATGTGAAAAATTTTGGCTTGAAATTTTCCTTGGTCTCCCTTTCTTGTGCAGATGGAGGTAATACAGTTTACTGGTCACAGCAGGTTTGGAGTAGAGATAGAAAAATAAGATTCCATATCTTCTTTGAAATATTGTGTCTTGATCCTCTTCCCTAATGTTGACCAAAATTTTCCCCACTCTTGAAAAGCTCGCTCTCTATTATCTATCATTGTAAAGTACTTTGAGGTGACTGGATAGAAGCACTCCATGTGTAATTGCTAAGAGAAAAGTCAGAAACAGCCAGTCCTCTTCTACCCAATATATACAAGAGCTGAAAGTGTTTACACTATTGTAATTTTTCAGGGTGATCAAAAGTCAGGTGCTTCCACAACAGACAGGTTTTCGCTCCTTCTCTTTTCCGATAATCTATATAAAGTCGCATTTGTCTGCACTTCAGGTAATATGACACACTGAGAAGCAAGGTGGAAAAAATTTCCCAGTCACATCCAAAGGCACACAGGACTTCAAATACTGTTTGTCTCATAAGAAAACTTAGTGTCCTCATTTTCAGGCTGGGGTCACATTCCTTTAGCACATTTTAATGAAATATGGCTGTTTAATAGGATTTCTCAGCATGCTTCTTGTTCTGTTGGGAAATACTGTGCCAGTGTTTCTCATTTTCATTCTCTTGTTTTAGTGTCTGACTCTCACTTTGCCTTCTATTTGTCCTCACTATAATACAAATTAAAACGCCACTCCCACCATCAGTCAGAGCCAAAACCAAAGCTAAAGGAAATAATTTATTGTGTATTCAACTAAAAAATGCTATTCTCCAAATAACATTATGGATAACATCCATCTGGTTTGAAATCTAGTTCTGATTATGCAGAATAGCTCTTGGCTGGTTTTCTGCTAGCAGTGCCAGCTGTTGCTGTTGAATGATCAACAGGATCACGGTGCCAAACAGATTTTGTTCCTGGTTCCTTTCAACCCAAGGGAGAATAGTCTGACAGAACCAAAAACCATCTAAATTTTGACCATTGTCTTGTATCCTCCTACTTGCAAAGTTCTAGACTTATTTTGACATAATATTCTACGTACAGCTTGTAATATTGTAAAGCCTCCACTAGAGTATTACATATATGTTAGATGGACCGTTGTTAGCACTCAAATATAACAACACAATTATCTGCCCTGTGGACACGCTTAATGCACAACAAACTGCATAGCATGGGCACAGATTCAGTATGTTTGAAAGCAGAAAGCAACTTTAGGAGCTGTATGGTGCTGTCATAAGGACCTAACCAATCTGCTCTGATGACACTAAAAAATGAAGCCATTACGTGCCCCATCTTTTGTCAGAAATCTTGCTTTTGCATCACTCAGACATAGGCATGAAGTCTAGATTCAGAAAAGTCCAAACGTCTTCCACCACAGACCTCTGATGACAATGACACCAGAAATGTTCAAAGCTGGGCTTTCGTCATGCCACCGTCTCCTCTTAAGATATTATATGTGTGATGCACGTTGCCCAGGCTCACCCCCTTCCACTCAGACCACCTACTACTTAGATGCAGGTGGCCCCTCTAGAAAAGACATGGAGGAGAGAGAATGGGAGAGTTTGCAAAGATGACTGACTTCAAGCTAATTAAAATACAATGTCAGTATTAACAATATTTACTGTTGTGTTTATGGTAGGAAGGGACCATAACAACATTCCCCAAGAGCACAACAAACTTAAGCGTTGCAAGTAGAACTGGTTATATAAGTAGAAACCTGAAATAGGAGTTTAGGACTTCCAAACCCCCCCCCCATGTTTCAAAGCATTTCAACCTATATTAGATTAAAAATTCAAATGCACTTCTCCCACCTCATCCTTTCAGCCGCAAGGTGGTTTGGAATGGCAGATGTGATTCAAATCAGTCTCTAATTATTTGAAATGCTTAAACAAAATCGTTACTTGCAGTCAGTTGGCTAAATCATCTACTAGGTCAAGTCCTTGATTTAAGTGCAGTTTGTTCACACAAGGTAATGGAAAACAACAGCTCACATCCTTAAGTGCGTGTGCATGTCTTTATAATGAGCCTGTATATAATCAACACTTCAAGGCTCAATAAATCATACTCCAGCAGCAGAATGAGCCTGCTTGTGTTAGTGTGGATTAATCTCTCTTCTGGCTAATAGAGCTTGGACTGCACCCCCTTTCAGGGGACCCTTGTCCTTCCATGACTGGGGAGGCGGGGAAAGACAGCTGATTTTGGCAGCTGCTAGAGTCCTCTCTGCTGCCAGGGAGGAAAATGCTGCAAGGCACCTAAGGGGAAGCTAAGTGACCTAATTACACAGCAAGGGGGTGAGTGATTACCAACAAGGAAAAGGAGCAGGCAAACACAGCCCACCTGGGATATCCTTGCAAGGCTAATCCAGTTTTCCCAGTGTATTCACAGTGATAACTCTTCAAGACACTTCTGCATTAACCAACCCTCCAGAGGAAAGTCTACACAGGCTTTCCATAAATGGGCAAGACTAGATTTCAGTGCTTTCTTTCAGAAAGAACTAAATTCAGAGATTCATAAAGTACTGACAAAAGAGGATGCTGCTGAGGACTGGTAGCAAGCTGAGACGTCTCCTACCTTTGGGCTATCAAAACACTAGATGTGTCAGAAAACGCAGAGCCAGCATAGCCTTAGATGACAGAAAACGTGTTCTGTCTTGGTATAGAGGGAAGCACAGGAACTAGGGATGAAACAAGACCAGTCCACTGTCTGCCAGTGCTGCGTTGTCACCTGTTGTGTTTTGCCCAGTTGTGATAAAAAGGCACATGACATCCCTGTGAGGGCACCATGGCCATTGCAGAGGCCATCTCTTACCTTGTGCCGTAAGGCAAAATGACTTATGTGTCCTGACAGATCAGGGATGCACATCTTGGAAACAGTGTCAGAGTCACAGAGCTGCATTTTGTTTGGAACACTGCACTTTGTTGGGAACACTGCTGCTGTGCATTTTTCCTCAGGGAGCAGTTTGGGTGGAACATACGGTGCTTTATGTCAGTTGGTATTTCTCAAATGAGTTGCACATACTCAGTTTTAAAGGTCTGTTCACATGTCCAAAGACAGCACACACAACACAGTTCTCTCACTTCTAAATAAGCAAACAAATGATAGCTCACACTGCCCTTCTCTTGGCTATCTCAATGTATTTGCTGCTTATCTACCCCTCTCTGATGCTGTGCTCCATCCATGCACCGATCTGATTCAACGTAAATGTATCCAAGGAGCAAGGTTGGGGTGCTGGAGCTAACCATGCTGCTGAGGGCCCAGGCAGAGCAGACACCCACACACTAGTGTGGTCAGTGCTCCCTGCTTTGGTTGTGGGCAATTTCATACATTTGAGCTTATGAAACAAACCAAAGAGGGAGATGCAGAAGATGGAAGGGACTTTTATACACTTTGATAGTATTAGGTTTGCCCCTGCAGGCTGCACTGATGTAGGAACACTGGTATGTGGCAATAGAGGGATTAAAAACAGGTGCACAGTTACCTACCTGTCTGCTGTCTTTTTGATTGCAGGCTTCCAGTGTGATTTGAGAGCCAGTAGAGAAGGAGGTAATGGAAAGACACTTGTCCTGCTGTCTAATTAGAGGGTCACTGAATACCCACTCCTTTGGCATAAGAAAAAGAAAGGATTCATTAGGATCATAATGGTGATCAGATGAGGGAGAAAGAGTGTTTTCTATCAGGTATTTCAAAAAACTTGTATCCTTTGTTCAACTCTTACCAAAGGCTCCTGGGAAGACTATGGCAGCAGTCTTCACCTGATCAGAAGTTAATGCTCAGGCTTGGTGCATGATGACTATTTCAAAGCCTGCAGCTGGCTCCCCTGACCATCTGAGCTGTCTGATTAACCTTGGATCCCTCGCAACTCCCTGCTCTGCAGCTTTACAGATTTAGGCCTACAAAGCAGGGAGGACCCTGACCCCTGATTTACATGACATGTAACTGCTTCTGCATATTTTACATAACAGATATGTTCTGTAACAGGTATCTGGGACCTATAGATTGTCAAGTGAAGGAAAACACATGCAAGCATATCCACCGGCTAGCATGTATCACTAGCACACATAAAGCACAAGCCACTTCATTTTTCCCTCCTCTCACTAGATGGATACCCCACCCAATCAACTATTATTATTATACTTTCCCCAAGAAAGAAATACAAAATGCAGTAAGTTTCAGAGATTTCAAACGGTAATGACATGGAACAATGAGTCAGATTAAACGGCATGTTGAACGCTGGCTGCAAACTGGTTTCCAACAGTTAACACATGTGAATATGTATTTTCTGGCATAAAATATCCTACTGTGACCCTTAACTTTCTCAAGCTGCTTCCCTGCTGCTTTCGGTCACCAGAAGAAGAGGCTGAGTGCAGATCCTCAGCTGGTATAAACCAGCACAGCTCCACTGCCATTAGGAGAGCTGCACCAGATTACTGCAGCTAGGGTCTTGGCTATTTAAACTCTATTTGGGCTTTATACTGAAATGCATCTGTAAAACAGCACAATTCAATCCATCTGCAGCTACAGCTGAACTGGCAGACCAAGGAATGTTTCTGATCCTGGGAAACTCTCTTCCCCACGTGCCGGGGTACTAGCCAAGCACACCCCAGGACTGGTTCTCATGGGTTGGATGATGAAGCAGAGCACACCCAAGCAACAGTCTGAGTGGGAACAGCTTACATGACTCAAATCCTGGTCGCACGCCTACTGCACAGACTAGTCACACCCCTGAGCATTCAAACACTACCTGTTGCCTTTGAGTGATGAAAACCTTCCCACTCTGTGTCTGACTGCTGAGTCTGTTGAGCCAACAGAGCTCTAAGAGATGGGCACGGCTTCTTTTTGTGCTTACTATTAAAATCATTAATAGGGCCAAATTCTTCCTTCATTCACCTCTGTACAAACACACCAAGGCCAGAGATGCCTTTTCATTCACCAGTAATAAAAAGAGCAGAAGCAGGAGCAAAGCACCAAACTGAAGCTTGCTTTACCTGAGTGACAGGTGGATTGTTCACTGTTCCTTTACAGATTCCCATGCCAGCCAACGTATTCCCTGTGGTATCCTGTGCATGAGACTCCAGGCAGTTTCCTCCTTGTTTAATTACTCCTGGAATCAGCTCCTTTTCAGGAACCCTTGAAGTGAAACAACAGTTGCATGGCACTTCGTACACTGAAATGTCCAAAGCGCACACACATTTAGAAGGGCGTAACTGGCCCCTTACTGAAACATAGTCCCCTTTATTTAACAGAAAATGAACAATATCATGCTAGCTATCCACTGGAAATGCCTGGAGGAGGCAAAAGTCAATGGAGAACTTGGTCAGAGGGCTGGTACCCTTTTGTTTCAGAAGGCATAAGGTGCTTTAACAGCACCCCAAGCAGTTCAGTGTGATGTCTCTTCAGAAAGAGGCCATTGCCAGTAAAAAGCCATATCCACACTGATTTATCCTGATTTTGCCTCCCCATTTTCCAGGGCTAGCACTTATTCACTGGTTCACTGGTAGCAATACAGGAAAGATCTGTTAAGGCCAGACTACAGCTGGATGTTTTAGCCTCGCCCCATGTTAGCTACAGACTTTGCTTGACTGAGATGTAAAGATGTGTTGCCAGGGTGAGTTTGCTAGCAAGTGCTAACGACACAGCTCTACCCAGGCTACCTCCCAGCAGAGCAATGCCGCAGCACTACTGCATCCTGACCGGGCCAGGGGAAGCCACGGGCACAGCTGGTTCTGGTATTCACCGGGGTTTTCTCTGAATCACCTGCACCTCTGCACTGAGACTGTCCAGCTCTACTTGGTTCAACTACCTCCAGGCAGAGCATCCAACAGGCAGAGACCGAGCCTTAATGGGGAGGGAGGTAGTGCTCTGGCACTTGTCTGCATGCCGCACCTCCAAAAACACCACTGTTGCACATCTCTGAGGGACAGCTATATGAGGCAGAGCAGAGGGGTCCCAGAGGCAGGAGCAACAAACCTTTTGCAGAGTTGTTGTGAGGATACAAGCCAGGAAATCACAGGATGTTTCTCACCAAAAAGAACAGAGGAAAACCTTTTCCAAGCATAAGTCTCTCTTTTGCCTGCTGCTGCCAAGGCTCAGATTCTCGTTGTGACCCACCTCCCAGATCCTTCAGAGACTTCTACAAGCGGAGAACTGACTCACTTGAGCTCGGGGTAGACGTTCTCCAGATACCACTGGAAGGATTTACAGTTCAGTTTGCGTCGCTGCTCCACTCGGTCTGCAACACTGGAAATACAGGCAGGTTGTTGAGGATAAGGTAGTGAACAGGAGGAAGGGGAACAATGAAGATCAGCCAGGACGTTTGAGGGAGACTATATGACTTTTCCTCCTTACTCATTCTCCCACCTAGTTGTTGCTCGGTTCAGAGCACTAGCAGTGACCTGAGGTGAAAAGGAGGAGAGAGGCAAGTGGCAGGAAATAGAAAAGGAAGACATAAACACCTTCAGAGAGCAATTCTTGCACTTTCTTTGGCTCAGAACAATGGCAGGTCCCAGGTCCTACAGTGTTAAATAACACATTGCAGAAAAACTACTGTACGCCCATGAAAGCATTTCTGCCTCTGGGTGCCCCTGTAGAGGCATACCATGAAACTTGCACAACCATCAGCTCCTGAAAAGTCCTAGAAAGTGTTGGTGCTCAGGTACATACAAACAGTTAATCTGTGTGCTAGAGGTGAGTGAACAAGGCAGCATCTCCAGGCTCAGGTTCGGTTTCAGATCTAAAGAACATAATTATTTGTTCTTAGGCAGTTTTGGGAAAGGGGAGGAGTATAAGGGGAAATTAACTCAGCTGCAGCAGTCCTCCCACTGCTGATTTGCTTGGCTTTAGCTGGCTGAAGAAGAGGACTTCCCTCTGAGCAGTGACTTAGGAACTCTCCTCTTCAAGCTACACCACTACATTCGTCTGTTGGGAAGGACTTTCAACTGTACCCATGCTCCTTGCCATCCTCAGTCCAGAGAGACCACTGTACTGCCCATACCTCAGGAGAATGAACTTAGATCCTATATTCACATCAAAATTGTGGGGAAGGAGGGTCCACTTGCGGCCCAGTTGACAGTGATGGTGTCAGAGGCATTTGCATTCTAAAATCTATATTTAATACAAGATCACAGGGCTGTTACTACAGTTCAAGAAATTGCCTGAAATTGAATCCTACAGCTCTGCTCCAGCTCTTATTCAGCCTATGCTGCCAGTAAAGCCATTAGGAAGTCTGTGTGAACAAGAACTGCAGGCTTTGGCCCTAAAACACATTAGCAATGTATCCATGTCCTATATGCCATCGTCCGGTTTCCTTCACAAGAAGCAGGGTTACTTGCTATTTGGCCCCAGCCCAGCTGCTGCAGTCAGCTCAAAGACAGATAAATTAGGTAGGCAAAGCTATTTGTACAAAAATATGTAATGCCTCATGATAATAAAGCGCAATGTACAACAAAAAAGTGTGTGGAGGTCAGACCAAACCTGCTTGTCATCAAATAAGCAGGAGATGCATCATTACCCAGTGCATGTAGCTACACATTTGAGATACAACCACATTTGCTAAGTCCTTAAGCTGATACAGCAACAGTCACTTGTTCAAAGGCAGATATAACCCACAGATATACACCACCCTTAGGATTTTTTACGTTTATTTGGGAGTTATATGGGTTTGTTAGCACAGAGAGCAAGCTCTCCCCTCATCCTAGGTTTTGATGTCCATCACTGATTTCCGGGTCACTACGAACACTTAAGCCCATAACAGTGAATCCCATGTAGTCTGGAAACAGCTTTAGCAAAGGTGCTGTAAGGAGCACAATTCTGCACAGAAGTGAGCTCAGCAGGTGCTGGAGACAACTCACAAGCAGATTGTGCTTCTAAATGAGATGTCTTGCCATTTGCCATGCGGCCCTACAAATGAGGCAAACCACCCATTCACTCATCAGGAAAGAGGAGAGTGCACCTACCCCATGTGCCAGCTAGCTGTGTTTGCCCCAGGATTCTGCATCTGCACAGGAACTTGGGATCAAGCTCTATTAAAAGCATAGCTCACATTTCCAGAGCAGCTGCAAGCTGTGTTAGAAAATATTCTTATCTATCCACTTAAAATGTCTGCCCTTTTAATTTCATTACAGATCCCTTTGGCCTTCTGCTAACAAATGATTTATGATGGGTTACTGGGGGAAAAATAAAGTGAATTAGAAGCAAACCTTGTTAGCCAGATACTCAGGCTGCAACCTCCCTGGCAAGCCAGCCATTCAGAGTATCTCTGTTTCCCCACACTTAGCCCCAGAGAAGATCCAAAAACTATTTCTTGCTAGCAAGGGGCTTACCAGAGCCTTCCTACCGAGGTTTGGGGGCAGCTTACCTTCCAAACGACTTCCCAATGGCAGATGGCCGGGCCTCATAGTAGTACTGCTTGTATTCATCCATCCACACCTCTGCTGTGCGCTTGGTGTTCCTGCATGGGGATGAGGAAATGCTTTGCTGAGTGCGGCTGGAGAACCTGCCCTCCCAGCGAGCAGGCACTGGGTGGGCAGACCCAAGGCCTGTCTGCCAGGAGGCAGTGGGGGACAGTCCCAAACATGAAACACAGTGGGCAGTATGGGTGCATGCACATTGAATGTGTTAAGTCTACAAAGCCTTGCAAGGATGCTGCAGATCAGAAGTTAAAATTTTAACAGCCATAGTTTACCATGATTTTTTCACACGTGCTCCCTCTGCAGAGACACCTGGACTGACTGTCACCATCACCCTGCTTTACAGCATCCCTTTCCCCGGATTAGAATAACACCATGGAATAATTCAGCTTGGAAACCACCTCTGGGTATCACCTGGTCCAACCTCCTGCCTAAAGCAGACTAGCTTCAGGTTAGGTCATATTGTTCAGGGTCTTGTCTGGTCAAGTTTTGAAATGTCCAAGGATGGAGATTTTACCACCTCTCTGGGGCCCTGTGCCAGTGCTTAACTGCTCTCATTGTGAAACACTTTGCATCATCTTTTTTCTCTTCCCATCTGCCCTGCTGTGTAAGTTGTCCTTAGGGCTTGTCCCAGAGCACATACAGCTCAGTAGGATCCCTGGACTCAAAAGCAGCTCAGAGACAAGAGAGATGGCTAAGGACTGCTGATATACAGGCACATATCATAGGGCAGTATCCACGAATGGCCAGGGTCTCTCTCTGGGGTACTGCTCCCCCCCACCATTGCAGACTGAGGAAGAACAAGATGCACTAATACAAACAACAGAGAAGGGAACAGGTTTTGTTCACAGAAAACAGCAACTCATTCTTCCCTTGAGAACAGATGCTCAGCCACAAGCTGTTCTCCTCTGTCATCAGGCAGAAAGACAACAAAGAATTCAGGCTTATTTAGACATGCCCCAACATCAAGGTGACCTGGCTGCTACCAGGAACTACCCAACACCTACTTGATGTAAGTCAGTGCATTGCCCTCAGGGAAGTCATAGGGATGGCGCTTCCTGAACACATGTCCCACTCGACTGCAGGGAACGATCTCCAAGCTGCCACCGCACATCCACACTCGGAAAGAGAGCTCTGGAAGAGACCCAAAGAGTCATACAGCTGCAGGTAGGCCAACAGCATTTCCAAGAAGGGCAACTTCAGCAGTATGCCTGAAAGTCTCGCCCCTCTGCTCGAGATGTATGGCCTGCAACAGCAAAACCTGGAAAAGCAACACCATGGTGAGAGTGGACAAACCATCTTCCTTTTGTTAAAATGGAGGCAACCCTTGTGGCTCAGAGACTTCCTAGCCTTCTCCAGTCCCACTCCTCGCTTTGGTCCCCTGAGCATTTCACTGAGACACCTTTCCCTTTGACCAGGTCCTTGTGGTTGCTGTCAGGATGGCATTTGGCAACAGACTGAGACCACCCCCACACCCACCTTGTTTTGGACTGCTGTAACTCTCCAGCCCTGCACATGGATGGAAGAAAAAAAAAAGAAGAATTCACTGTGTAAAGCACATCATATGAGGAAGAAAGGGAGTTTAGGAGACAAGGAGAAAGGAGAGAACAAGATGAGGGCATAGGAAGTGAGTCAATGTCTAGAGCAGAGTCCTCTCCCTCATACCTCCATGTTATCCATCCTACAATATCTTCTTGTTCTTGTTCTGCTTGGCTATGTTAATTTAGAAAAAAAAAAAAAGTGGATGACTGGGTTATAGTTTGTCACCAGTTGCCTCTGCTGGGGGAGCTACTGAGAGCAGAAATCAGTCTACTAGTGTGCCTATAAAAATATGGAGAGAACCCTGCGACTTGAAGAAATCCAGCTGGTCCTGAAGCTAAATTCAACAGTTTGTTAAAGGATTAGAAGAACATGGAGCTTTGATGTACAGGCGCTTATTTGCATCACAGAAGAGATGTGACCTCGCTCAAGTTTACGGGTCTGTCTTCGCAAGTTTAATCACCGCCACACCGGAGGGGTTTTCCACTTACGTTTCATGTGGCGGTGAGAAGAGAGGAAGGAAGAAGGCAAATGAAAATTAGCTGGGTATTTTGGTAGTCCTTACCAAAAGGGCTTCAGATTGTGTAGACTGATTACTTCAAAAATTTCACTCAGTTGGGATCTCCTCCAGTAATGCCTGAATTATGGGGCTCTGATGTTTAGAAATTAAAAAGAAATTATGTATCCAGATCTAATGGCTGTTTCAAAGCATGTACACACACTAACATCTTCCCAACCTTCATCTTTCTCCACAGTTTTCCTCTCTAGCTCCTGAGAAAGGTGGTTTAAACAGTGTGTTGGGGGGAGGGGGAGATGGTGTATTTAATCTAGCTTCTAAGTAAAACCCCATTTTATTAGACTGTATTTTGTAGCATTTCTTATTAGCTCTTGCCTCTCCCTGACTCCTTCCTAGAGCTTATTATTTTCAGTCTCTTTTCAACAGGGAGTTCCAGCTTCAAAGAGAGGAAGGGCTTTAAAAACAAAAAAAAAGGGCCAAGACATAAGTTTCTGTCTGATGGTGCGTCCAGCTGGCATTTCCTCTCCTGGAATGAGGTTCTGACTCACTCCGGCCTATAACAAAAACAAAACTCTCAATCTAGCATGTGTAACACAAAGTGATGTCCATTTCCCAAGAGAGGATTCCTCATGCCATATTGATATCTTAGGCACGCAGACAGACTGCATGTCCAGGTTTGTAAATGACAGAATTCTTTAAAGAAGGGGTGAAACAATGCAGATTTGGGGAACAGAAGAGAAAATGGAGATCAAACATAGCTTATTAAGGATTTTCATCCATCCTCTGATGGAAAGCATAGGAGAACTTTTTGCTGTATATTTTCCAGGACGTGACCTAATCCATATGTGTTTTAAATGAATTAATCACTGCGGCTTTTCCCAGTCACAGTGGGAAAAAAGGAGTTTACCAGCTCACATCCAGCTGGAAGGATATTTAGGCAGTTGGTAATTGCTGCCTGATCATTTCTGTGTTATCTGCTGTGTCCATAGAGCTTGTCCGGCTCTGTGCCCTTCCCATAAATTCTCTTATACTTTTTCCTCACAGGAAAAAAATTTTCAAATAAGTAGTTTATTAAAAATGGCCTTCATGCGCAGGGAACAGCCCATCTCACCCACCCAAATTAGTCAGAACCACTCTCCCACCCTCACTTGCAAATTGTGACCTTATCCAAACAGTTCCTTTCCACTCAAAATGGTAATTTGTAGTAAAAATAGTGTTTCAGAACATTAGCAACATTTTTTCTCGATCATAAAATCTAATTTTCAATTAAGTATGGAAAACTTTTTTTAAGAGGGTAGATTAACCATTCTGAATATTTCAAGGAAAATTAATACTTTTTGTTGTCATATATAGGCTAGTTTCTACCCCTCTGCCATGCAACAGCAACAGGCTCAATGTAGAAGCCACTGGCTGATTTGTTGCCTCACATTATGCTGAAGAGCTGAACAAAAGTTAGCTTTAAAAAAGAAGTCTGTTTCGTTTTTAAAATACCTTCCTATTGCCTTCATCACAGCAGTGGTGTGGCAATGCGACTCAGGGACAAGCCCCATTAAACAGAGCACTGTGCACTTAGCTTTGCCCTCTTAAGTGAAGAGTGGAGGTGCAGGTAAGAGACAAGCGATGAGAGACAACGAATTTACAGGAAAAACACACAACAAGGCAAAACTCTGACCTGTACACCTGGCCCAGTCCCACACAGCCTGACCCAGCCACTGCCAGGCTTTACAAGAACAATTTGAAGGAAAATGAAGCAGTTCTGTGAAGGTTTTGATCAGCTCTACGTGCAAGAAGGGCTGTGGGTGTGCAGGTAATTTACTGCCACTTACGACAGAGAACTTTGCTTAGCATCTAGCTACTGATATACAAATCACACAACACTGGGCTCCCAGGTGGGCAGAAGCAGACGACCAAAAACCTAAAGAAATATTCTTTCTCCACCTGTGGGGTTTACAGCTTTTACACAGTTGTAGCTCAGAGGCTGGCTGGATGGCCAAGTGGCTGGCTCTGCAGCTGGAGCAGGGCTAGTGACAGCAAGGAGCTCAGTTTGGCTATGCAGAGGAGTTTGAGGAACACAGGAGAGGGGATCTTCATGCCCAGGTAAAGGCTGCCCGTTACTTCTGCCTACAGCGCTTAGCTGATGCTACTAGCACTGCTGAGATCCCAGTGCAAGCCCCATTTGATATCTCTTTTTAATACCATGAATATCATAAAACTGGAGCACGACAGAAAACAGAGAACACAAGCACTCATTATTAGATACTTTGTTTTAAAAAAATGGTACCTTGATATTCTGTTATCAGCCAAAAATACTATTTCTTGGTTTCAGAGAGCATTTCAGAAAGAGTCAACTCTCCCAGCTGTATTCAGATAAACAAAAGTTTCCTTTTCCTGACTATTTCTTTCTTTCTAATTGGTCTTTCAGGTGCTAGAAAAAACCATATAAACTCTTCTTAAAGGGATTTATTTACAAATCTGTGGCATTTCTGGAAATTGTAGAAACACAATAATTTTTGGCAGTGTTAGCTACAGAAAAGTCTATTTAAGTTGACTGCTGAACAGAGTAAGGCTTTTATCTCTTCAGCTCCACCTGCATAATTTCTAAATTAATGCCCCGAATACTTGAGGTGTCTGTGAACCTCTTTTCAATACTCTTCTTCCTTTTGTCACTAATACCCGGTGACATTGCAGCATCCCTTCACATGGGGCAAGGAGAGATGCCTGGAACATCTGTGCCACCATTAAGCACAAGGAGGTGGGTTTCAGCACCATGCCCTATAAGAGAACAGCACTTGAGTGGACAGACTGCCCTGGGCCTCTGAATTCCTCAGATGTTTGTGATGCCCTAGTCTGCTTCTAAATGTTTGCATTCTGAATCTATTTGTACACACTTACAAAGAGGCTTGTTCTATTAGGAAAAACATCCTTCTGACCTGTCAAGCTGGGAAAGCAACTCAGACTTATCTGGGAAAGAGGAACAGGAATAAGAAGGGAGCATAGGAGTGACTGCTGACTTCAGAGCTGGGGCAACACAGACTGTCATGTGAAGGACTGGAGGAATATTCTCCAAAAACAAGCCAAAATTAAGATATCAGGAGGTTCCTCTTTCTTATTTGTACCGTGGAAGCACCTGTATAATAGTGCATATGCCTGCAAGACAGCAATAGCCCTAGCCTTACAACAACATGCAGATCAAAGCTCTCAAAAGGAGAGTTCTGGTAGGCAATGAAGACTGGGAAGTGGTTCTGTGTTAGTGTGTCGTTCCCCTGAAACACCCTAAACTTACCAAAATTTTCTCCTCCCCAGATGTCCATTTGAGTATCATATTTTCCCAGGTGGTTAAACCAGGACTTGTCAATCACAAAGATGCCTCCTGCTATGACAGGTGTTCTGGAAAAGAAAACACAAGCCCACACAAAATAGTCACATGTACATGTAGCACAACCATCTTCATTTTAGAGGGGGGACAATTTGTCCAGGCCTGACAAATTACATCTCATTTAAAAGAGAAAAATAGTAGAGCTGGGACGTGAATCGGCAGCAGGCTTCTGGGATCCCCCTTCACTAGATCATCCTCCCGCCTTTGTTAGATGGTCCTGCAAGCACTACATGAGTAATTCTGTGTCTTTTGCATTTATACAAATATTCACAGTGTGAAGGAATGACAGGGGCACTGTCTGATAACTGTGTTCACCAAGTAGATGTGGTGTGAGAGACTTTGCTCAATGTACTGCTCTGCTGATAGCAAGCTGGTTGCTTCAGGAGTACAAAGCAGAGGCTCACAAATTACACAGAGGAATTGAATGGTACTTTTATGTTACAAAGGGAGCTGTCTGCCTATACAGACAAGCACTGTGACTTTTTATATCAGGATTTGTCACATTCTACATTCCTCAGAGCCGGGTACACAGCAGCAAGGCAGGCAATAACTGTTCCAGCCAACAGAGTCTGTTTTGTCCATGGACATGCATATTTAAGGAGAGGAGGATAATCCTGTGCCGAAATTACTAGGCAAGATTCAGTTCCCAGGTCTGCTTACACTTCCTGGCTGACTGTTTAGATGCTTCATTCCTTAATTCTTCACCTGGAAGATGGAGGTAATTAAAAACCCCTAAAGGGATTTCTGAGGCATTCAGAGTATTGAGTGAAACCACAAAAACAAACATATAGAAGAGGTGGCTTGTAGAGGTGGCATGCGTACAAGCCTATGATAGTATATAATTGCTATTCTTACAATGTTCAGGGAGTAATACTCTCAGAATTAGGGTATAGACCTCAATGCATTCAGAAAATAACGTGAAGAGTTTTGTCGTCATCAAGTGAACACTGTGGCATTTCGTTCTCAGCAAGGCAGTCCCGGTGTACTCCTTGCCATACAGGTGAAGGCTTTGTAAAGGCATTTGGAGGACTGTACACAGTCCATCAGAGACAGCTACCTTATAGACTGAGTTGGGTCTGTTCTGGACATCTTCTGCTCTATAGGAATCTGCTCCCACTTAAAGTGAAGGCTCCAGTCAAACCCTGAGAAGGAAAAACACATCAGATAGGTTTTGTTATTGTTTTTCTATTAGCTTCAGTGATGGTTTCCACCTTTACATCACAGGCTATTCCTACTTTCCTTCCCTGACCTCCCTCATGGTCTACCCAAGATGACAAGAGCCTATCCTAATGCAGCTAAGAAGTCACCAACTTCTGTCTTGGCATCCTCATCCCTTCGCATTACAGATCTCTGCTCAATTCCACTCCATATCTTCAGGACAGTGTTGTCACTGTGAGATGGAATTGCATTTTGGCCAGTCTGTCTTACACTTCCCTGCCTGCCAAAGTTATGAGGCCGTAATCAAAGGACTTTGTGGGATGTGATGTAGTCCGGGAACAAAGGCCTGCAGATCATTATAACCATCACCTCTTTCAAGACTACCATTTAATAATAGTTGGCCTGTGGTGGATAGTTGAGCACAGCACAGTCACTAACATTACACCATTGTTAAGGGTAGCCACGGAACAAGTAGTCTTTGGCCGGCAAGTGGTGCAGCAGCGAACCCCAGCCACAGAAGAGGGAGAAGAGCACGAGGCACTGTGGGTGATCGCAGGAATAGCTGCAAGGGGGTTCAGCTGCCAGGAGAGAGGTGAAAATGGTTTTCAGAAGATGCCATGAGATAGCCTGACAGATAGGGGCAGCAACTGGAAGTGCCTGACAGACTCCAGTGTACATGTAGTGTAGGGAGGGCATGGTGATATGTTTAATCAGTTAACTGAGCCCTGAAATTGCAAAATGTTATGACAGTGATGCAAGCTCAAGAGGAAAACACTAGTTGGGTTTTGTTTTAATTCTGCAAAAGACATGACTTTGCAAGTTGCAGGAAAAAGAGGACAGAGAACCCATCAGGAGAGGTCATCACTCTGTTTTCTTAGAAAGCTATAGAGAACATCAATTATTTTTCATGCACCATCCCTCAGGCCTAAATTACACAAGCCATTTATTACACCCACCTCCCCTCAGATCTGCTGATGCTGCCAGGTAGGCAAAATTATCCAGGCTGATAACATCAATGATTGGACTCACCACTCGGGTATAATCCTGAGGGAGAGAGAGAAAAGGGGAAAAAAAAAAAGTCAGGCTTTTCTTGAATGTCTGGCAAAGCTGCCAGAGATCAGAAAACACAAAGCTGCATATGTAAATCTTTGACTGGCTTCTCCAGTACAGTTCTGGTAGCTGAGCAAGGGATCCGTGGCCACTACATCCAACATGAAGATGGTGGGTATTAGCCAGCTGCATGCCATGGGTGGGGGGAACAGAGCCTGGGACCCAGGATTGCTGCTAAGAAACAGCTCTTTATTTCCTGCCCAAGTCACAGGGCATGAATCACTGTCTCAAAGGTTTTGTGCTTGTTTTTGATATCTACTGACAGCATATCTTCTGCTCAGCCATCCTTGAATTAACTCATTATCATCAGCCTAGAAATGATCAACTCACTAATAAAGCATCCTCCTAGCAAGTACTATGAAGACCTCATACTTAAGAATCATAGTGCAAACTGAAAAAACCATAACATAATATTAAGATATTAGGAGTACTTTATTGGCATTAAATGGTATAGACATTTACAGTTTTCTTTTGAAATTCTTTTATTAAGTAGATGTTGACATTATAACAATTTTTCAACATCATGAGACAGGGCATTAAAGACAGTCTTGTGATAGCTGAAATATATGATGAAACAGAGAGCTGGCAATGCCAGAAACAGCATCTTGTTATTGGACGGCTGCCAGCCTCCATGCCCTTCCTATCAAACCTTCATTTTATGCCTTGCAATAGCTCCTCCTGCTGTAGCACACTTGGCCAGGATGGCACATCCTAGGTGAGAGCTATTATTCATGTTTATCCCCCTCTGTGCTGCAATGGCTGTCCAGCCTGAGCCCCCCCAGCACCCACCAGGCAGCCTGGTGCTCCAGCCACTGCTCCAACCAGCCAATGCTAGGACTGGGTAGGGCAAGACTGAAACCTGAACTATGATGCACATCAGAAAGGTAGGAAGTAGGTCAGAAATAGGCTGACTTGAAATCTGTTCACTAAATAATACTGGAGTCAGCACCCAAGCTTTTGCAACTTAGATCATTCCCTAAAGAAACTAGTGAGGTTCTTCCTACTTAGGGACCCCTATGCTGCTGCTGCAGCTTGACTTAAAGAGCAGTAGTAAAGTAAACATTTATGGGCTTCCGAGATGGAGGATTTATTGAGCAGCAATAAAAAGCAGAAGCTTTTAAGTCATCAACCCTGAAGTTTCACCTTCTGCTGCTCCTTCATATTAAGCCAAGCAGACATGAATACAAGGCAGCATTAGAGCCTCCATCCCTTCTCTTGGGACCCATTATCACATGGAATCCTCCTTTCAGAGGAGGGGATCAATCCCTGCAACTTGCAAGCATGGCTATGACTTCTCCCATCACCTCTCCCCAGTCTGCTCTTACAGCAAAGCCCTAAGTCTCCCCCTCCAGACCTATAGTGCAGTCAGGGCAACAGCTGCTACTATTCCTATCTCGTTTTCACTCTTCCAGCCTCATGTCAATCCTTTCCCAAGTGAACCAGCAAAGAGACATCCCTGCCCTCACAGGCACATCCTCTGTGCTAGGAAGCCACCTGCATGCAGGTGGTGTGTGTCGGCAGCTCGACGGGAGCTGGAAGGAAAGTTTTGGCAGTGACAAGGCAGAGGGGAGGGTTCAGCAGCAAGAAGGGAGATGGCAACCACAGAAAAGTTGCATAGTGTGTGCTGCCAAAGTGGTTATCCTATGTACAGGTGGACAGGACTAGGAAGGTTTAAGTTAGTGGTTCCAGCATTCACCACTGCCTCCCATCACTCAGCACCTCCTGCCCTGTCACATTAGCAGGAGAACGTAGAAGCCAGTCAGGGATGTCTTGCCCATCTAGCTCAGGCTGTACCGTCCTCTGTGACAGCCTGCCTGAGGAGTACCTGGGAATGCTGTCCCCACTGGCACTGCTGATGGCATGCAAGGGCAGAGGATCCACCAGCACAAGACAGGTCAGCCCCACTCATTCCAGAAGGGGAGATAGTGCTCACCTCTTTCACTCTCTGAAGCATTGGCTGCAGCCACTCGCTGTTGACTTCACAGTGACTGTCCAAGAAGGTGAGGATGTCAGCAGTAGCCACTTCTGCCCCTCGCACCCGAGAGCGAATCAGCCCTACAATGAGAAAAAGACGGCAGAAGATCAGGAAGGTTAGGAAGGGAAACAGCTGAGCCTCCTTCAGAAAATAAAATACTTTGTGTGGCCATTACAGAAGAAGAGCAGGTGGTTCTCACACCTCCATTAGGAGCAGAGAGCAGCTTTAGCAGGGCATCCCCTGGGGGACACACTACCAGCTGAGACCTCCCAGCAGACACAGAATGACCTCAGTTGTCACTTCTGTTCACACCACTGAGCTTTCATCTGGTTCCTGCCTTGATGACGTCCCCCTTCACTTCCAGCCCTCCCCATGCTGCTGCCTGCTCAGCATCTGTCCCATCAGAGCACCCTGTTGCCTCTCTCACCACTTCCATGGGACCAAGCTCTACTCTGCTTGTTGCCTTTCTTACTGATTATCTGCTTTACTCCCACTTGTCCTTTACTCTGCCCTGTGGTCAGAGATGTCAACCTGGCTCTCAGATGTCTCCATACTTTCTTACAGACCATCCCACTATCTGGGGTGCCCTTTGTGAACTGAGTAGTGACTCCTGTCTCCCCTTCCAGATCCTCGCTCCAGGCCTGCTGTGCACTGACAGGTTTAGAAATAAGCCAGCACATGTGAGTCAAACTGAAGAGCAGCTGGGAAAGTCAGCATTACCATTTATGCACATAGGAGATATATGAGAAATAACTTTCCTTAATTGTATCTATTTATGATAGATACATGATTGTTTTTCCCTTCCCCACATCTCCTAGATTGCTTGTTATGTCACGCTCTGACTTTAAAAGGATAAGACTTAGATCGGTATCTATATTCATAAAGATCTTAAATTGCAGTCCTTGTTCTAGCCAGGGCCTCTGGACACCACTTCTCATTATTTAAAGTACGAAATGAGAGCCCTGAAGCCTGAGAGTTGATAAGCCAGATTCTCCCTCCACAGAGCCTCCAACCTAGGACACCAAACTCTTATACTGAAAAAACAAACCGTAAACATAAGAAACAACATGGGAGCAGCTGGCAAGCGAACAGGGCCATGTGGGAAAATCTGCAAAATCTTTCTACCTACAAAGATTTCCACACTCACCTTCTCGCCGGGTGTTTCGTAGACACTTGACCTTTGGGATCTTGGTAAGGAGCTGGCAGTCCTCAGCTTAGGGAAGGCAAAAAAAAACCATTTGGCACACATGCATGAATTATTTGGCTTCAACAGAGAGCTCCACTTAACTGTTCTCCTGCTTCTCCATGGGAGGGGAATTTCTGCTTTCGCTTAACATCACATTTACAAGGGTATGTAGTCATAGGACAAGGGGTAATGGCTTTAAGCTGAAAGAGGGTAGATTTAGATGAGATATTAGGAAAAAGTTTTTCACTATGAGGGTGGCAAGGCACTGAGGTTGCCCAGAGAAGTTGTGGATGCCCAGCTCTGAAGTGTTCAAGGCCAGGCTGGATGAGGCTTTGTGCATGGAGGGTGTCCCCGCCCATGGCAGGGGGGTTGGAAATAGATGGTCTGTAAGGTCCTTCCAACCCAAACCATTGTATGATTCTATCATTAATCAGCCTAAATCCTGTTGTGTAAAGAGTACACAGAAGAGCACTGCTTGCTTCTGTCCTCCTTGGACAACTGAGCCTGTTTCCTGATACTCTGAGCAGCCAGGCCTTCGCCCTCCCATGCTCAGCATTTCACAAGAACGATGCGGCATGCGCTGGCAAGGTGGCACCGAGCACTGATGAAACAGAGGGACCACAGGGAGCCAGGGCTGCAAATCATCAAAGTGCCAGGTAAAAGAGAGTCCTGTCATATAAAGGGATCTCATCTGCTCTATTTGTCTTCAGCAGCTCGTCTGGGCATTTCTCACCATTTGTTCTCAGGGCAGTTTCTGCTTGATTTTATTTAATAAAGGCCACAAGGATGTGACCTGCTTCCTTGGACACATCATTACATTAACACAAGGATGCCTAACCAAGAGCTTTGCTGGCAGCCAGAAGTTCGTGCCATCCCTCGTTTACATTGCCCAAGGAAGATGACAGAGAGGAACAGCTACCAGCTCCAGCCCAGCTGTACCAATGAGCACTGGGTCTTTAGTTCTCTATTATCTTCTCTTTATTCCTGCTCTAGCAGAGGTCACAGGAATAACAATTTCTAATTTGCTCTTTTCCCTTGCTCCATCAAGTTCACCCCCGTTTCCATGTCCATTGTTCGTTCCTTTTCATGTCTCACACCTCCCCTTTCCCACTGTCATCCTCTCACAGACTGAGCGCTCTGGGGAGAATGCAATCAGCCAAAGTGCATCTCTTGGCATGTTCCTGCAGGAGCATTTCCATTCTCAAGGATGCATGCAACCTGAAATACTGCTTGTGTGGGCACTTTGGCAGCTGCTGCATCATCCAAGTGAAGTGGCAGGTGCTCTTAATTACAAAGTACCAAGATTTTGCTGGACATCTGCTACAAGAGAAGGCAACACTCATCTTGGCCAAGTCACAACTTCAGGTAAGTACGAGAATCCTCATCAAGTCATTCACTCTCCAGGAGTGGAGCACATCACCCTGACTGTAACTACTTGCCAGAGCTTACAAACTCTCTGTATCTTTGGAGAAAATGAGGTGGATATTAAAGCAAAGCCTCAGACCTCACGCGCTAAAGTGCCTCCATGCAGGTGCCTCAGGGGAGTAGCTATATCCACAAATATCCAGCTGCCAGTGAGAAAAATGAGAGCTGTCATAGGATGGGGCTTTTTAAATATCTTTCCATTTACCTAGGAGCCTAAATAGGAGTTTCTGGCTGAGCCCTGTGCAGTTCAGGCCCCAGAGATCCATCACTGTTGTTCTGGTACACTTTGACCACTGAGAATTGAATTTCCAGATGCCAAATATGGGATGTTTAGGACTGTTTGTTGGAGGTGCTCGGAAGCACCAAACTCCAACAGAGGGGCACAGCTCAGTCCTTATCCAAATCACACTCCAAGGCCCTCAGAAAGTTAAATCCCTAATCTCAGCATCTAAAAATTTTTTTTGGCCAAAGCTACATAAGTATTCAGCTGCAAAATCAAAACAGCAATGCTTCCTTACTGCAGCGGGCCAAGGTGGGCATTCTCAGCTATCTGTAAAGTGTTCTGAAGGAGTAATTATCAATTTATTATAAGTGGCACACAACTAGATTGTCCTTGAATCTAGTGCACATCATGGGAGAAGCAAGAAGCCTCCTGTCCCCACCACCTCACCACTACTACACAACAACCAGGAGCAAGAGCAACTGTACAGATAGAAAGAGCGTATAGACTCATGCAGAAGACACTTCATCCCTGTGTCAAGCTCCAGGAGAAGGTATGGCCCTGCCCAAAGCAATAACCCTTCCATGGCCTCCCACAGGGACACCTGGGATCCCACACACATGGAGGCTGGCAGACAGTCTCACCCCAGTCTGCCTGCAGGAAGCCAGGCTGCAATTTTCTGTAGGCTCCATTGCATCCTTTTGCTCTCTCTTGGTTTGTAATTATCTGCTGTGTTCATGTATACCATTGCTACATACACATCTGTGCTAAACAGCTCACAAAATGGTGCATAACGAAACTAAACAGAGATCTCTGGCAGCCTGGCCACAATTGCCAAGCTGGCAGAAAGGGAAGACCCAATGGAAAGGAAAAAAGAGGAAGAAGCTCTGGCCTCTGCCATGCATAGACATAAACTGAACACAGAAAAACTTCCTCCCTTTTCTTTTCCTCTTGCATACAGATAAAAGCGAATCTCTGTGAGGGAGGGGGACTGAACAAAGCAATTGAAAAGAGGGAAAACAGAAGGGAAGAAATACGTGCAAGGGAAATAGGTCCATACTTACGATCTGAGCTGAAGTCATCTACCAAAATGATCTCCTGGATGAGGCTGGGAGGGGTGCGGTTCAGGACGCTGCAGGGACCCAGGGAGGAAAAAGACAATCTTTGTGAGCTGCCATAATAATGACAATGGTAGGACTGATACAAATCTGCTATGCTATGCATTACAGCAGGAACACCAAACTCCAGTAATGTGGAAGAGGTAACCTTGCCCTTGTATCTGGGTTCATTGGCAGGAGCCAAACTGCAAGCAGGAATATCACAGAGAGCTACGGCATCTAAGCCAGACCTTACAAGGACCCACAGCCAGCAAGCTGACTGCAGAACTTGCCTGGGGGCAGCTAGCAAAGGATGCTGCGGCATGCTCTCTGCCTCTAAACAGAGAGGCAAAGAGAAGAGCTCCACTTGCCCCAAGGCCCCCAGGAGGCCGTTCCATCTGCCAGGCTCTGGGCAAAGCTCATCACTGCTGGGGAGCGGAAAGAGAGCTGCCACTTTCCCCAGCAAGGAGCTCTGTCTCAATGCCACCAATGAGGCCTGCTGGGGCTTTCTCACCAATTCCCTTCTTTGGGAGGAAGGCAATTTTCTTTGGTGATATTCTGGATTTGGGGGGTTTTCTCCTCTTTTGCTTGTTACTTGTCTTTCTTTCAAACCAGCCCCCACATTTGCTGAGAGCACCCCCCTTTCCTCGGGCTGGTCACACCATACCCCACAATATCCTTGGGACTGCAGTAGGTTTGCACCTGCAGGACACAGGGGCTTTCATACACAAGGAGGGGGGATAAAAGCTTCTGCCCTCCTCAGAGGTTGATGCACTCTGGTACCCTGGAGTCATAGCAGTCTGATTCTGACCTCTTTGTGCCTCTTATTCGTTTAAGAGACTTGAACTAATTCTCCATTACCTTCTTCAAGTCCCTCCCCCAGCTCTACTACAACCACACAGCATATTCCCCCTTCAGACCTCCTTCTCCAATGCCTCTATTCACAGGCAGGTCCTCATTGCCTTCAACAAGATTGCTCAGCTGCATTTAGTCACCCTGGTGATGAGGATATCTATGCAAACTTTAATATTAAAAACCAGAGGTAAACACTGTCCTCTTGGTTCTAGCAACTTGTCTCATTTCAGTGGCACCTACTCTTCTGATTTTAGGCAATTCTGCAGAAAGATTGTTGGGGGTTTTTCTCTTCTTTTTAATTTTGCTTTTTTGTTTTATACGGGAAACAGACAACAAGAGTAATCCCATACTCCCAGGAATGGAGCTGTAAAGAAATAAATTACCATCTTGCTAAGTAGCATCAGTGATGGCTTTGCATACAGAGACAGTTTCCTCAGTTTGGGAGAGTCTTCTGCTGTCTTACACAGCAAAATCCTGACTGCTCTACTGCTCAGTATCACATCCCACTCTATTTCAGATTTATGCTGCTTCATATGTCCCTGAGAGTATTTGTATTTTGAGCTTATATGTCCCTAGATGACTGAGCTTGCATTTTTCAAAGCTGAATCTCATTTGCTTCTCTTGGCTCTTACCTCTCTGGATCCTCTAGCATGGTGGGGTGGGAGGTGGGGGATGCTCCTCTTTGCATGTATAAGTGCAGCTTCTCATAGCATAGCCATCATCTGCATATTTTACAGACAAGGTTGCCCTGCACAGAAATTCTTGTCTGTGAAAACTCAATGCAAAACATAACCAATCCAGACAGGCTGCATCCTGCAGTATAATTGCTGTAAAATGGTATTCTACACCTTCTCCCAGTAGCCTGACTACTAGCAATGATCATATTTTCTCCACAAGTTTCAGGTCTTCCAACTCAACATAACCAGGGGGAAAAAAGCAAACACATGCCCGCTTCCTCACCTGTCCACTAATTCCCCAGTAGAGAAAAAACACTCCTTGAGGAGTTCACAGCTCATTGTTCAATGCCCAGTTCTGCTCTCAGCTCTGCAAGAATTTGCTGTGGACCCTTGGGAAAGGTATTTAATCTTCTCTGCACTTTGTCTTGTCTCTCTTTTTAACAAGAAATACAGTAATCCTAGTATTTCCCTCCAACGAGGTGCAGAGACTGGCATGACAATTGAGTACTTTTAGGCACAAAATATATTATTAGGATTCCAAAATTCAAATGACAATTGCCTTTTACAGCAGAAACACAGACTGTTCTCCCCTCAACTCATGGATCCCCTACCTCCTTTGTCTTTTCTCACAGCTTCCTTCTTCCAGTATCAGTGTCCTTACTCTGTCACATGACACCACATCAGCATTGTCAATGAGTTTCTCTCCTCTGCTGATCTGTCCAT
Source organism: Grus americana (assembly GCF_028858705.1). Classification (NCBI taxonomy): domain Eukaryota; kingdom Metazoa; phylum Chordata; class Aves; order Gruiformes; family Gruidae; genus Grus; species Grus americana. Next base: position 33,145,044 of record NC_072856.1, read on the forward strand.
CCCTCATCAGCTCACAGATAATCTCTTTATTCCAGATGTTAGCAGAGGAGCATCTCTTTTTTTCTCCTTGCTCTAAAATAATCTCCTCTTTTGCCATTATTTAAATTGTCATTGTAATGAGTTGCTATACCAAATGCTCTAACATTACAACAGCATCCTTTTAATCAGAATTTATACAGGCTCTCTGCATAGGCACTGAATCACTGACAGCTGTTCAAGTCCATTGACTTAAAGACTGACTATTCACCTTTACATTTGCACCAAAGACAAACAGTACCCACAATACTGACTGAAATCAGAAATAAAGAGAAAGAAAGGGACCAGACAACAAAGCAGCTGATTTTCCCTTCTGCAAGAATGGTCACTGCAGCAGAAGTGATGGTATCACTTAATGACTAATCAGGCATAGACATCAATCACACAAAATGCCTTTTGAGTGACAGTTATTTCTGAGGGAGAACAGGATGCCAAGCAAGTAACTGGTTTAAGAGTGACAGCTATGTCCTGCCGAGGAAGAGATGTCACACAGGCAAGCAGCTCTTGACTGACACACATCTCCTGCAGGACCAAGGATGCCAGCAACAAGCCATTTGAACTGGCATGTTCACAGGTTCTGGTGGATAGCCCATTTCCCCCTTTTTCCCTACTCCCCTATTTAGTCTCTTGCTGTGTATTTTTAATCAATTGTCTCCCTCTACACTGAAAACAAATGAACAAAATTTGTCTGAAGGACTCCCTGCATGGGATCAGTAGGATTTGGTGTGCTGGCTTGGTCCCCCTGGCACTGTGCAGGCTGAGCAGCAGGTCCAGCTTCCTGTTGCCTTTACCTAAGGCAGAGGAGGAAAATGGCTGGAAAATCAGTTTTCCTCTTCTGCTCCCACTTCTCTTATAGCATCCCCATAGTGTAATTATGATAACTAAACTTGGGAAAAGGCCCATAATAACAGTCAAATCATATTTGACTTTCACCAGGTGCATCTCAAATGGTTAATTCTAATTACCTAAATAATTGTGCTCTATCTATCTGGCTTAAGAAAGCTCTTATAGATATAGAAATAATGACAGCCTGCAAGCCTGGCTAGTCAGCAGGTAAGCAGGCATTGCAATTTTATGCCTCCTGTTGCTTAATATCCCTGTGGTCCTCTGCAGACTCACAGCCAGGTCATAAACCAAACAGTCCTGTCCCTTTGACACTTGACTTATCCCAAAGTGCTGCAAAGTAATAATTATATAGCATTTGGCGCACTGACTGTGTATGCAAATTCAGCAACAATTATACTCACAGCAGTAACTCAGCCTGGCGCATTCAGATGTGTTTTGCTGAAAGACAGGACTCTCGGGTTACAAAAAAGCCTTGAAGAGCACCGTGAAATCTTCAACTCCTTCTATAACATCAGTGTCAACCTGCAAGTGGGACTCAGCACCATACCTCTTCTAACACTGCAGCCATGACCTGAGCCTTCACCTCTGTGTAGGGTTGTCAAACCTCACGGGCCTCAAAGATAAGGCTACTAGCCAATGCTTGGTTATGTGACACTGCAAATACTGTAGAGCCCAAGAAGAGTTCAGTCTTTGGAATCCCTCATCAGACAGGGATAAATCATGGACACTTCTGACTTCTGATGTAAGCAAGGAGTAAATCAATCACATGCACTGGCTGTAAACCATCTGGCAATGAAGACTTCAGCTGTAGCCAGAGGTCTGGGAGGAAATGCCATCCACCCCACCATTCACAGCAGAGTTCAGCCAGTCCTTCACAACAGCACTCCTCCAGTGGCAACAGGATTGCAGGGATAAATTTGAACAGATGGGTCATCTATATTTCAAGGCCTTTGTTGGGGGTTCTGGGTTGCAGGAGACCACAGCTGAGAGACTGGTAATACTGTATCTTGAGTGCTGTGTCCAGTTCTGGGCTTCCCCGGACAAGAAAAAGAGGGACATGCTGAAGCAGGTCCAGTGAAGAACCACTAAGATAATTAAGGGGCTGGAGTATCAGACCTATGAGATGAGGTTGAAAGAGCTGGAGTTGTTTAGCCTTGAGAAGAGAATGCTTAGAGAGGTTGCAGAGTCTCCATCCTTGGAGATACTAAAAACTGACCAGGTACGACCCTGAGCAACCTACTCTAGTTGACCTTGCTTTGAGCAAGCCTGGCCTGTTAATGCACTGGCAACACTCATCTGCTCATTAGTACACATCACCTCCATAGGAGCTGGATATCAATTTCTCTTGCTATGCATTACTGCTGCTCTGAATGTCATCTTCTCTTCATTTTAACTGTCATGGCATCTGGGTATTTGATTGGCTGCCTTGAGATTTTCTTAAGGATCCTACTACCATGGTTTCTGAGCACCTAACCATTTATTGTCTGACCTATGATGTAATCGGCAGAAATCTCCTGCCGTTGCCCTAGCAGCACTGTGATTCCAAACAAATCTGCTCATTTTCTGAACAGTGGTTCTGTAGAACTCATTTTATGGTTCAAATGAAAAGGAAATGATAGAGGTAAAAAAGCAAAATGTGTTAATGCAATATATACAAGTCTCTGGAAACACAGCAGCACCAAACCTGGCAGACAGAAACCCAGCCTCCTAGCCATGAGGTGAAGTTGAAAAACCTTGTTATTTATTCACAAAGTACATTTCTCTAAGCCCACAGGATCTGACAGGGGAAGAAGTGGTGATGATGAATAATGCATTCCTGTTAGTGATACCATCAGCTCAACCTTCTACCTGGACAATTCACTCTTCCTTCAGCCTCCACAGGCTGCTCCTGAACCTGCTTGCAGGCTTCAGAGACCCTTTGAGAAATGACTTGATAAGTCACAGAGGGCATTTTTTGTGTAAAAAATAAAAGGAAAAGAGCCTCCCTACATTCCGCAGAGGTGATGGGGAAGGGAAGGGAAGGGAAGGGAAGGGAAGGGAAGGGAAGGGAAGGGAAGGGAAGGGAAGGGAAGGGAAGGGAAGGGAAGGGAAGGGAAGGGAAGGGAAGGGAAGGGAAGGGAAGGGAAGGGAAGGGAAGGGAAGGGAAGGGGCAGCTGGAACATTGCTTTGTGGTACAGATAATTGCATACTCCCATCTACTTGGCGATGCTGACAGGCCCTATGCCACCTATGTACCTGGTTAGATTTGTCCACTGCTGATGATACTCAGATATGAGGAGACACTGGTACAAGATAACAAGTGTCCTGCAGGTTCAGCAGGGTCTGTGCACAAAGCCCCAGGGAGGATCTGGTGGGCCATCAGGTTCAGCAACTGTTTACCAGCAAGTGACCCCGAGCACTTGCCCAGACCCGCAAGGGCTCAGTCTCCACGAGACTTCAAGTTCATTACCTTCTGCTTGAAAGACTTGCGAGCTGTGCCCCCTGCCCTCACTGAGCCAGTCCCAGCTTCTGTAGCACACGCCCTAGCAGGCAGCTGGCTGCTTATTCCTGTTTATGAAACACAGTCCCTCCCAAGCCCCTTTGCTCAGTTGCATCTAGCAGCACACAGCATGCCCTTTGGTCCCCCCCAACTCTTCCAAACCAAGCTCATACAGACTGTTCCCACCTGCGGATGCAGACCCAGAAGTCCCTTTCCTGCTGCTAATGATTCCCCCACAGGGGCTATATAGCAGCTAACTGCAGATATGTTCTGTCTTTGAAGATATGCCTGCACTGCCAATCCAAGCCCCTGACCTGTCCTAGTGGGCCAGCTCAAGGGCAGATCACAAGCATTTGGGGAACTGCAGCCACCCTGCATGTCTAACTGCTGGAAAATGCCTAACTCTCCACCAGTGCCCTTCCAGGCACCATTGTCTGGGCCCAGCACCCCTTGCTGAACTCACCTCTTCACCGTGCGGAGCAGGGTAGAGCGTGCCTCATTGTGGAAGGTGATGATGAGGCTGGTAGCTGGCAAGTCTGTGTCATAGCGTACAGAAGTGCACCTGCAACACGGGAGAGCAGAAGCGTAAGCCAAACGTCACCCAGTAGCAGCCACTGCAGCATTGCACCTAGAATTTCTAAAGAAGAGAATAATATGCTAAAACCAGAAACAGCACAGTTGAGCTGCAGCAAGGGAGGCCTCAGCAGCCCCTGCACCAAGGTTGGCGGAGCTGAAAAAGAACTGTGCCTGTTGAAAGGCAAAGTTTTGAGGCTGTGATACCTAAACTCACGATGCTGCACACTGAGGAGGGCACATGGGTTTCATGGGGAACAAAGGTTCAACATCATGGACTCTAGTCCCAGATTCACCTGTGATACATGTAAAATCTTGTTTATTCATGCATAGGATATGCACATGCTAAGGATGCATGGAGCAGGCGTTGCTGTATAGAGCACTTCAAATCCTTCTGACATTGGGCTTTACAGAAAGGAAAACACTAGCTAGTGCTGTGATCTGCATCAGGGAGTTGCTGAGGTTCAATACTAATACTTCAGCTGACAATAGAAAGCAATTCTTCCCATCTTCTCATCTGACTTTGCAATATTAGGTACATACATTCATTCTCATACTCAGAACCAAGGATTAACTCAGGATCATCTTGCACCAGGGCTGCTCATACCCCATGGAGAACAGGGATTCTTGGAGAACAACTCACAGATGTGAATCCTGGATCCAATTCTGGCAGATACTAGGAATGGCAGATTTGGGCTGATCTGCTCCTCCAGAGTGTCCACCTTCTTAACTTTCAGCCAGTGTCAAACAGTAGTCAGTCTGCACTAATTCCCTGCCTGACGAAAAGCCCACACCTGAAACTGTGGCCTAGTGTTTTTAACAACTCAAGGCCAAGCATAGACCGAATCCATGCTGGGAGAGAATACAATTCAGATCTTACAGCCACTACTTTTACTCCCACATTTACTTCCTCTTCTTTTATGGCTATTACTAAACTGTTACTGGTTTTATCATCACATTCAATCCTACTGGTTTATGACTTTTTCATTGCAACATTTTATTAAGGGGACAGCAGCTTCTTACAGAAATTTTCAAACATATAAAGAAACCTTGATAAAGACTAAAGTGGAAAACCTGAGACCAGAAAGGAGACATACCACATTTATTATTGTTTCAAAACAACTCCATGATGTAATGCATATAAAATGTATTAAGGCATCAGGAAGTGGAAAAGCAGCAGAGACTGGTATATGTGTTATTTGGGGAAGTCTTCCCAAGATCTCAGCATTATTACAACATCACAGAGAACAAGGACAAAGTTTGTATTGAAAATTGGCCCTCTCTTTGCTTTGGATCGAAAAAAACAGCTACATGCTAGGTCAGAAGGAGCTTGTAGGATGTGGAGTCAAATATGTCCAGGCTCTGCTTGGGTGCCTGAAGAAGTGGCATGTTAGTGACCTATTGACCCCCTACTCCTTAAACAGGGAGCCAAGTCCATTTGTGACACAAGGATGGGCCTTCCTCAAACCACAGTCTAACTTGTATCAGCTGAAATAAGTCCTCATCCTAAGTTGCCATCCCAGCAACCACTCCAATCTTGTCACAAGACAAGGTACTCAAACCCAGCTCCCTCATTCCCAAACTGCCACCTCTGCAAAGGGAAGGAACCTGGAAATAGGTTTATCTGCTCTGATAATACAATGCTTTGGGCTCCCCATTGCTGAAGGGAATCCTTGCAAAGCTGGGGCTGAAAAGATCGTACATTTCCAGGGAATCACATATGTTGTTCTTCAGACTGAAGTGCAGAGATGAGGCTCTTCACAACAAGCATGCTCTGCATGCTACCACAGATCAAAGTAAACAATAATTCACCTTTGCAGTGAGCTGGTTTTAGGCCAGAACATGACAACAGATTAACAGAAAACAGCAATTCTGCATAGCAGGGAGACTTGTCACTAATGCAGGACATGGCACCGCTGCCTCTGAGTCACTAGGAAGCCAACCACAAGTCCTATGCTGATGAAGAGGAGCACAAGGCTTTCATCTCACAAGCAAGGTCCCAACTGCTTGCATTCACAAAGCACCCTGATGGCTGTCAGTGCTGGCAGGCTCACAAAGCTCCATGTCCCCTGACATCCCTTTTACAGTTTCAGTCAAGTTAGATGCCTGGTTTCCCATTCCCAGCAGCTGTGAAGCATTGCTTTGCAACTCTAGGTAGAGTGTAGGTTCCAGCCCAGACAGACAAGCATTTCAGACACGGTTAGTTTGCTTCTATTTTTATTCCATTGTAGTAGGCTGTTTTACACTATCCTATCACCATCAAACTTACAGTTTTCAAGGTACAACATTATCTTTTTGTACTCCAGAAACGACAAAACAGTTACCTGAGCACTATTAGCAATCTGAAGATTAGTTTAGTCAGCAGAATAAGTCCACCCCCAGTGAAATGAGGACAGAACAATGAGCACTTTGCAAAGCCGTGAAATATTCACACATTGGTTTCATCCCCACCCCAGCAGCCTTCATCTAAACCATAATGCTCAGGCTGGAAAGAAGGCACCAAACCAGCTTCAGACAGCCAGGACACAGCAGGTGAGGAACACCAGAGTAAAGCAAGGCTGCAACAGTGGCGTACCTTGCAGCCAGGACAGAGGGTTGCTGAGAGAAGCCATGAGTGTGAGGGGAGTTGTGCAAAAAAACCTGTCAGATGAGCAATTTGAGCTGCAACGGCAGGGCTGTGCTCAAACAACAAGATGATGCTTGGACCTGGGAGGAGCGATGTTAGAAAAGCAACAAGCTGGGGCTGAATTAGTCAAGGGTTTCTGCACATTTGAAACCTTTCCAGATTAACTATGAAATACAGTGAAGTAACAGATCAACACTGGCAAAGAAAAACCCAAACCTTCCTTTGTTAACACTGCAGAACAATACAGGAGGGCAGTGGACTCCCCACACCAAGCAGCAGCCATGGTTTGGAGCAAGGGCTGCACAGTACCTGTAGTGCCTGGTGTCCCGAATGGGCCGATCGCTGCTGAGTTTGTCGCTCTCTAGCTGATTAAAAGCATGCTGGCGGTAAGGGTCTTCTCCGGCCTTCAGCAGCTTTGAGGACAAGTAAGCCTTTTCATCAAAACCCCTCCGGCTGTTCTTCTCTCCTTGGGGAGCCCTTGTCATCTAGAGCAGAGACAAGCATCAGAGCATCAGGGAGAGCAGCTGACTCATGTTTAGACACAGGTTATCAGTTCAGACACACGTACGCTAAGGCAGGTTGTTTGCCACACATCTGGAAGTGGCTCAGGTATGGGGGAAGGCAGGACAGGCAAGAGCTTGGAAAGGAAAGCAGGAAACCCTTACAGATATGGTGTTATAATTGCTTTCTCCAAGGAAAATTGCAGGCCTCGCTATCCTTACCAACTGAGTTTGGGATGAAAGCTGCTGTTCCTGATAGCACAGGCAGAGCCAAATTCCCTTTAGCACTTGTTACACAGAACGTGCAAGACTGCAGGCATTTGGAAACCCTTCCAAGCAACGTGGGTTTGCAAGCAGCCTCCAGCCAATGTGGCTGAAACACAGTATTTTGAGGAAAAACAGTTTCAGCCTTTTGGTAATCGCTATCACATACAAACACAGAGACAGCAGATTTAATAGGTTCCCTGCTGTGCCTTGCCCAGCTCTGCCCAGTCTCACAAAAGTCCGTGATAAAGTTGAAAGCTGCATATGACTGTACCAGTCCCATGCAAGAGCTAAAACACCTGGGCCATTCCTCTCCTAATTTTCCTGAAGACCATTCACTAGGGCCACTGGGAGGGAGGACAGGAACAGTTCTAGCCCACGCTGAACTCTTAGAAACAAGTTTTTGGTTGGAAACAACCTAGAAACTGTAAAATATCAACTTATAAAGCAATTAGGATTGTTTATACTACAAAAATAGTTTAACAAATTGTCTATAGTAGCCATTTGATAGACTAAATCATGAAGAAGCCATAAAATGCTCCCAGCCTTGTAAACAGAGTGCTGGAGCTCCCTAAAACTGCTGGGAAAGGCAGATTCTGGCACATCCACATCTGAGATCCTTCTGTGTAAAATAGTTTGGATACTCTCTAATACTAGGCTTGATCACATTTCTACCTCTAGTATAAGGCTCCTTTAGGAGTTTTAGAGGGCAAGAGACCAGGGACTGGTCCTCATTTTCACACAGCATTTTGGTTGAGCCATCTTAGTGGCTTGGGAAACAACTCAAGAGACGCAGCACTACACTTAGAAGAGCAAACATCTCCACACCTTTCTCCGAGAATGGCTACCCTGCAGTGCAGAAAGCCCTAGGAGAACCAGACAGTTGGGTAAAATGATGGCAAATGAAATTCAGCATAGACAAGTGCAAGATAATGAACATTAGAAGAAACAAATTGAACTACTCATGCACATTGATGGATTTCAAACGAACCGTGACCACTCGGGTTACAGATCTGAGCATCCCCATGGGCAGCTCAGTGAAAGCCCGCACTAGGTCCGCCGAGATGGGAAATACAGCAAATTGAGTGCACTGCAAATGGGACTGAGAAAACGGAAACCATCATGAACACTGTTATATGAAATCAGTGACAGCTCAGCAGCTGTGGCCAGAGCGCCAAGTTTTGTCAAACCAGACTCTGGAAGGAAGCTACTGGAGGATGAAGAGAAATTAAAGGTTAGGACTATTCAATTTGGAGAGAAGATGAATGAAGTCAGAAAAAAAATGAAGGTGGCCCATAACGTTATGCCTAATACAGGTCAGCCTGATGCTCAGATTTCCCTTTTGTACCATACAAGAACAAGGGAAATGTCCTTTCGCAGGAAAAATAAAAAAGCGCCACTATTTTCAACACAAAGAAACTTATTCAACCACTGCACAACCAAGCTCCTGCACATGGATTTACCCTCATGCAGGACTCCCATAGCATTCCATTCCGCCCCTCCACGCAGCGAGTGGCCTGCCCTGCCTTCCCCCCACCAGGGATGCCATGTCCCTGCCGCCCCTCGCAGCGCCCGTCGCCACAGCTCCAGCTGGGCACGGCACTGGGTCAGGGCAATGGCTCCGTTATCTGTACGGCTGCTTTCACAGCCTGCTGCCTACACTCTCCCTTGAAACTGTATTTTCAGTATGAGGAGGAAAATAATTACTTTAGTACCTCTAGAAATTGAAATGTTTTCTTCCTTTAATTCACACTAGCCATTTTGTCAAACTTAGCTTTCATTTCTCTTTTTCCTCTTGCCCTAGAACAATGCTGATTTATAGCAAAAGCCTGGCTTATCACGCGCCTTTAAACATTTTGTGGTCACTTGCTTGCCCTTTACTATTTATCTCTGTCTCCCCAAGGCCTGGAAAAACAACAGCTGGTTTTGGTTTATATTACCATGAACGTTGTGAAAAAAGCTGGAAGCAGCAACAATTCTTCAGGAGCCATTTTGTCAGGGCACTGCAAAGGCCAGGGGCTGCCCATGGCGGGGCTCAGGGCAGCAGGGCCTGGCAGCCAGGGCCCATCCCACTCTCCAGCCTGGAGCGGGACAGCGGGGCGGGGGGGGCACCGGCGCAGCCCCGGGCATCAGGCATCTCTCTGGGGATGGGCACCATGGTGCTGGCCCAGCAGGGCAGGGCTGTGGGGAGCTGCAGATCAGCCCTGTTGCAGCATCGCTGGGGCAGGGGATGATGGCTCCGGGACTCCTGGGCCATGGGCAGGGTGGAGGGAGCCCCGGGGGGCTGAAATGGGGTCTTGGGCCATGCGCGGGGGGGGGGGGGGGGAGAGGGGGGGCACCGGGGGGCTGAAATGGGGTCCTGGGCCACGGCAGGGTTGGGGGAGCCCTGGGGAGTGGGCAAGGACAGGAAAGCCCATTAGTGCCCTCAGGGCCATGACACATTTAAACTTGAACAACTAGGGGTTATCCCTCTAGATACTATGGTTCTCACATATACATCAAATTTAAAAAGTGGTAAAAGAGCACTAGAAATTAATTATCTGTTAATAACATTTATAATTTTTATCTCAGCCAGTATCTCTTTGTGCTCTTAAAACAGGGAAAAGGGAGGATTGGGGGGATGATAGCTCAGAGGGCCTAGCTTCAGCTTCCTGACAGACAGCTAATCAACAGGTAATCAACAAGTAATCAAACAACTGCTCTGTGAGCACCAAGAAGATAACAAGGTACTAAATAGGAGCCAACTGAGATTTGTCAAGAGTGCATCATGTCAGACCAACCTAATTTTCTCCTGTGATTGAGTAATCAGTCTTAAAGGTGTGGAGATGCAGTAGATAGATACATCATGACTTTGGTAAGGTTTTTGATAGGGGCTGATTTGTTATTAGCAACCAGAGAAATAATAGTCTAGATGAAACTAATGCAGAATGGGTGAAACTGGTTGGAAAGCCACCATCAGAGCAGAATTAGCAGCTGTTCACCATCAGAGCAGAGGGGGCCTGTGGTGAGAGCAGGACTTAGGGGTTTGTTCTGGATCCAGCGCTATTCGGTATTTTCATAAGCACCTTGGATATTGAGACAGACTACATTTATCAGATCTGTAGGAGATCCAGCAAAAGAGTCACACATGTTAGGGAAAAGGATTAGAATTCAAAATTATCTCAACAAATGGGAAAAAAAGTCCAAAAACAATAAATACAATTCAATAAGACCTCTACAGTTCATCAGGTCTGTGTTAATACAAAACATGGAAGAAACAGCAAGGTAGCAGCTCCTCAGAAAAGCCCTAGATACTACAGCTCATTACAAGCAAACAACAACAAAGCCCAATAAAGACAAGAGACCAAACACCATCCTGAGGGGAGCCCAGACAGCTATGAACAAGCCTGGCAAAGTGAACATAAAGTTTATCTTTAAGGACTGACTTGCTTTATCAGATTCTTTTCCTGGAATATAGATGTTTGACCACAGGACATTTTTCACTCTTAAGTGAAAACATACTTGACAGGAGTAGCACAGGTTCTCTGAAATAGTACTCAGTCCCCTGCCAAACCCTGTGAGGAGGGCGGACTGACCTCCACCCCCTCTTTCCTCTCCCTTCACATTAACACTTCTCACTTGAGGAAGAAGTCAATGTAAGCACATATGGGCTTTGGGCATATTAAAGGCAGAGTATGTACAGCTGAGCACAGAGTTAAGACTTTTACTGCATCAACAGGACAGTTCATACTTGTAAGTTCTCTATGCAGCTACACACCCTATATCCCCATGCCTGAGGCTGGAACAACAGGTGGGAGTTATGGGAGCAGAAGAGCCCAGTTCCTTCTGACTGATGCTCTGTGATAGACCAAAAAAATTTGCTAGATGAAAGCAGAAATAAAGATGAATAGGCACTGGAAATGTGAGTGTCTAGACTAGGGATTAGCAAAGTAGTTTGCACAAATTAAGGTTTGTCCCAAACATTGCTGAGACCTCCAACACAATTCGCATACCAACATTTCAGGAAATATTGTAAACCTTCTAATCTCATTTCACCATTTCTCATTTTCACGTACGCTTTTCCCTTTCAGTGACAGAATGGACTGAGTTTCTCTTCTGCTGTTGACAGCACATTCTTATTTGTGTTTGGCATGGTTCAAGAGACCAGAAACTAAGTAGTGAAATTAACTTTGTAAGCAAGAGATTAAGGGAAAGGAATTAATGCCATGCACATCTATGACAACTTGAGAGGCTCATTTCTCAACTAGCACAGTGATATTCCTCTCTAGGCCTGATCTCTTGTAAAATAGCAAGGCTATAATACAGACAGTGCCACTCACCTCTGTGCGTTGTCACTGTCGGCCACCAGACACAGGCACGCCAGCTCCAACGTTGTGCAAACAGCCACTAAAACCAGAGCAGCTGGGGACTTCAGGTCTCAAGATACCTTTTTGTAACAGCAGGCTTGGCCAAATTCAACAAGGATAACCATACTCCAGTGCTCATGAGGAATCACTACTTAACTAGAGTAAGGTATGCAAAACCCTCAAAGGTAAGTGCAGTTAATAATTTCACAGTTACTATGAAATTAGTCCAACAGCAGTTTTATATGACAGGATGTATATTTTGCAGCTTTTGCATATCTTTCTTACAAGTATTTAGCGCTAGTACAACAACAGCACAACTGGAGCAGGGGGCTGCCATGCTTTCCTTTTGTTTTAAGCTCATTTTCATGATTGTGTCAGCTCTGTCAAGTCCCAGGACAGAAAAACATCATTCACAAGCCATCTCCAGAAAGTGTCTTTCCCTGGAAGAACTAACTGACCAGGAAGGTCTACTGATGAATATGGACATGATGCAAGCCAGGGAGTAACAACCTAACCGAACCTTCCTCCCTCTCAAGGCCCCCCTATGATTTATCCCACTGCCACAGCCTCACATACTGCGACAGCCTCACATACTGCAACTGCCACGATCCCCAACCCTGCCAGCACCTCCATCCCACCAGCCCTGCCGGTCCAACCCCCCTCAGCAGAGGTTTCCCTTCTGAACAGCTTTAATGCCAGCTTCAACACACTGAGTTGAGATACAACCTTGCTGGCTGAGCAAATCCTCTTCTCTCAGAGCAAAGGCCAGGGCCAAGTCACCTCTGTAAACCACAGTGGAACTGCTATCACCTCTGTAAACCACAGTGGAGCTGCTGGGGCCCACACAGTGTGAAATTTTTCTCTGTGGGCTTGCTCTACTCACTCCATATGCTGTCCCAGTGACCTGAAGACAAGTCCCAGGGAGGATGGGACAGCACCACCACCACCTGCAATCAGATGCTGGGGAGCACAACAGTGCTTGGGGATGCTACAGAGAATATGCTGGCACATAGATGGTCTATGAATGGCACAGAGCACAGGCAGGGCAGGACTGAGAGCTGCAGCAACTCCCAAGAAATTCCCAGGAGATCCTGCTTACCTAGGGAGCAAGCTACTCTTGATGGGCTGAACCTGCAAGATATCATCTCTTGAATACCTATTGCCAACAGCATTTGTTTTAGAAGGTGTCTTGCATTTCCAGTTAGGTTTAGGAATCCCAGTGTGCACATGGCTCTTGTTATATTTCATGAAGTAGTCTGTATACTTCTCTGAAAAATTGCTCAAAATACTTTAAGAGAAAAGGCTGTGCCTGACAGCACAGGGCCTATTTTATTCATGCTTTGTTTAACTGTGTAAAGCATTTTAAATGTGGTTTAGGAACCACGCTCTTATGGAACTTCTGTTATGAAATGTTAATAAAAATTACCACAGTTAAATCGAACCATCTCTGTTCTTTGAGAAGTGCAAGTGCTGACAGGAGTTCAGAGACTGATTTGAATGTTTTGGTTGTAGCTTGCACAAACTGGAGTAACACAATGGAAGCAGCAAAGCAACTTGAATTGATCAGTTCCCACACTAGCTAATTGGTCACAAGAGATTTTCTACTGCCATCAGCACTGGACAATCTTGAAGCCTGCTGCCAGTTCCAAACTGAGCTGGAGAGACCAGTGGTGGGCCCCCAGCAGAGGCTATTTTGAATGCCCTCTGAGAAGAGGCCATGGTTGCCAGCTCACAGGGTTTCTCCAGGCCCTGTGACACAGCTGTAGTCACCAAGGGATGATGGAGGCGAGAAGTAGGGAAAGTCTGCTGGGGCTCGCTTAGCAGCACTGCTGCTTGCCCAAGGTACCTCTCCACCTGCCTATTCTTTTCCACTATCTCCTGGCATTCTGTGCATGGAAAGGCAATTCTCTGCCAGCTGTGCAAGACTGTATCTCTGCTCTCTTCTGGTTTAGCCCTGAGAAGCCCTTTCTCTCCAACCCTGCCTCATGGCTAGGAAGTCATGGGATTCCACCAAACATTTTCTGTTTTGTTCTTCTCTTCTTCCCTCATAGTTTTGTCAGACATTCAGCTGTTGACAAGGAAAGTGACCTCAAGTATCTGGCCTGAAAAGGTGGAAATCCTGTATAAGGCAAGAAAGGAGAAGCAATTATTTTTCTGTGTTTGGTTTCCACAGCAATGTTCTCCCCACACCCATCAATTTTTGGATGCTACTTTCAGAGCCTCCTCCAAGGGACACAGAAGACGGCACAGTGTTCTTCATGTTATTGCCTACAGCCTGGGTGAGGTGAACATCACACTCTCCTATGATGTGTGACACAAGCAGACACGGGGTTTTAGTGTGAAGAGTTTAGAAACAGGATGTTGCTGACTTGCAGGTCACAACAGTGTTTTGATAGACAAGGCTTGGCCACTACCTTTCAAGCAGACTTACCATTGTTTGACAAGCTCATTTTTTGGGCAGTTTTGGGGAAGAAAGTAGACAACACAAGAGAGGAAAACAGTGTGGAGGAAGTTTACAGGGGGAGCAGCAAAAAAAAAACCAACCAAAAAACCAAGAGCAATTAAGTTACTATCTGTCATGAGTGGTTCTCCAATAGCTTCACACACCACTGCACTCATCCAACTTCTCAGCATATGGAAAGGTGGTGTCTGTCCTACCATGGTCCCAACTCCTTGCTTTCATGTCTAAGAACTCACAATCTTGCTTCTGAGGCAGCCATGTGGCCTCTGCCTAATGATCCTACTCAGCCATCTCGTTAGTGTCTCTGTGGACAAACATCCTTGTGGTATTTCATCCTGATCTTGCATGTCCTTGTCTACAGAAGGGAAGGGTGCTTCCAGGAAGCACATGTGGATCACTTTGCCCTGGTCCCAAAGGTCTGCAAAGCAGCATGGATTGACAACTGGAGGACAGCCAAAGCGCCAGCATTATAGCACACATCAGTCTCATTCATTTTGCAGACAGCAGCCCTGAAGAGTGCAGGGTACTCGCTGCCATGCTGGTTATATGAGCTCAGCATCCTACTGCATGCAAACCAGTCACTTCCACATGCAGTGACTGGCTCCAGCATGAACCAACCCCTCTCTGTCCATGCATAAATCCTGGCTACTTGAATTCCCCTCTGAATACAGTCCTAATGTATATTCATTGTAGAATGGCAACCTGAGAAACTGGAATTTATTATACAACTTCACATGTGACAGGCGCACAATGCTATCAGGTATCATGCTCTATTGCTGGCCAAGACAGATATAGCATATACATATATAACATATAGCAGGAGATGACTGCTATAAAGTATGTCCATCTTTGACCCAGCTATGTAATCCTGAATCCTTGAGCAGTTAGCAAGGGATCCTGCAAAGTTTTCTGGCCCAGCTGCCCAGAGGCAGGAAGACATTGCCCGTAACTGGAGGGAGGGGACATGATGCCCTGGGGGCATCCTTCTAGTCTTTTGTTTTCAGGAGTGTTGAATAAAGCCAAGCAGTGGAAGCCAAAAGGGCTTCAAAGACAGATGCCTGAGGGCACTCTCTTCCAAACAGGTCTGAGGAAATGAGCCTGCTCAGAACGGTGGAAAACAAGACCCCAGATGAGGTGAAGCAGTTGCCAAGACCTATGTCTTCCCTCAGTTTTAAGCCTAACGCACACAGATATCCCTTACGGAAAATTCAAAAATTATATTACAATTTTTGTTTTTAATATATTTATGACATTCACATACACTGATTTTGTATAAACACCCACATGTCCAGACACACATACATCTGGCTTCTATGTTTGTTTGATCTTCATCTCATTCCCTGGAGTAAAGCCATTTTTTCCCTATTTGGCAAATTTTGTTGTGACACACACACATACATTTTCGCTGATAGAAACCTTTATGCTTTTATATTTCTCTTCAGGAGAAAAACAACGTGGAGAAACCCCTGAAAAATAGTGAGGGGATGGTCTTAAAAATTATTGAGCACCAACATGAGAGACGGGGTTGTTTTTCCCTGAAACAGCACTTGTTTTCCAAGCATACTTCTCTCTATCTGTAAATATCCACGACAACATCTGGTGTCAGGGAGAAGACAGACATGACAGCACACTCTTTGAGGTAAGGGACTAGGCAGTTCATGCTGGCACCCCCACCATAACGGCAGCATTGTCAGAAAGAGATCCCAATAGGTAGCTGGGGAGATAGTGCCTCTGGGAACGAAGGTCTTGCACAGAGAAAGCTGTCTGCATTCAGACATCTGTTTAGTATCACATAGCAAACCTCCTTAGCAAAAGCAATCTAGGTTACTTACTGTATCTAGGAGTACTGCTCTGCTAAAGGTTATACATACACAGTTGGTAAAAGTGTGTTTTGAGGTCCTTCAGAGCGAGAAAAAGGCTCTATAGGAAGTTGCACTTTTTCTCCTGAAAAGTATCCAGGTCTTTACAGACATTTAAATATGTAAAGAATGTTCCTGCTTTCCAAGTGATTTTGAATTATTTAAACAAAGACTAAAAAGACACAATGTTTTGTTATCTGCCTTCTAAGTGTTAGATGCTCAGTGGCCATTTAGACATTACCTGAACCCTGATTTATAGCATCTGTATCAAGACAGATGATGCCCTCATGATTACCTGGTAGCACCTATGAAGCAAATAAGACAGTTCAAACGAGAGTGGTCTAGGTCTTCATTAAATATATCAGTCACATAAATTGTGTCTCTCTATGCCCGCTCCCCCACCTATGCTGTCAGCACAGACACAACATGTATGTGGCTCCTGTGCTGATGTACTAATCTATTCCCTTTGAACTGAAGTGACCTACATTCAGCCTTTTCCTCCCAGTGAATCACAATTGTCTAGAGTGACAGATGCCGCCACAGATATTTTCACAGAGGAGAAAGCAACTTTAGACCTCATAAGCTGCTAACGTAGTCAGTAGTGAACTAGTTACCTAAGAGATGAGCAGAGGTTGGCTAGCACTGAGGAGCGGGCACTGCTCACCCAAAGCCTTAAAATATTTAATTATATTAAGCTTGGGGCTCATTTTCTTTGCCTTCAAGATCATGCTGTAAGGGCTTCTTGCTAAGGCTAGAGAAAGGAAGTTGAAGTACCTTCTTAATCATTCATCCTCAAGAGTTAGAGCTTTAAAGGGAGATTAGATTAAGAATAAAATAGAGTGGGTTTGCAATTAGCCAACATTCACACTCCACAGAAATACTGTGCACATGCACAGCTGAGCCAGGAGGACAAGGGGACTTTTCACACCCCCATCAGGGACAAACCCAGTCCCACAGTAGGAGCTAGGAATTTCTCCCCATCTTCCAGCAAAGGAACATTTTTCCCTAAAATGTTTGGGGTTTTTTTAGTGGGTCTTGCTCAAACGGTCATGATTTTGAATATTACCCAATTCCACACAAACTCTCTCCTCTCTCCCCATGTTGATCACCAGGTAGATCCTGTTACAGCCTCTCACCAATAGCTGCACCACGCAGGTGGGAAGCCGGGCGCATCCTGCAGACGGAGCCAGGTGGCAGACTGGCCTCAGGGAGCCACACTCCTGCCTTTGTGCCAGCTGGGGTACCATGCTGCTCCCAGAGGCTGGCCCACAGCCCCAGACCCTGCACCGAGCTCGAGCTCGGAGCTCGTCCTCCCAGGAAATAACACCTGGGGAGCACGTGACCTTGACGAGTCAGATAATTTACTGTGATGCTCCACACAGCTCTTCTTCACATTAGCTTTTGAACATCACACAGAAAAGCTCTTGGCGAGACATGCTGGTTGGGAGTTAGCCAGGCCCAATATGAAAATGCAACTTATCTGTAAACCAACAACCAAACTGGCATTTAACAGAGTGACTTAATATAACTCCTCATGTCGCTGCTGAATCATGACCTGGTTTCTTAGAGAAGTTCAGGAATGACCTTCAGCTCACAAAGCGGACTTGTATTGCAGAGGTTTGAAGCCATGAGATCTATCCCCAGGGACTGTACTGGTACTCTTTCTGTAGTGACAATAGCGATGGTGCATACGTATCCATGATTTATTATGAAAATGAGTCCTTCTGCACAAGACCTTATTCACTCAGATATGTTCTCTGCCACGCATTCAGCCCTGCAACACGCAACATTGTCTTCTAATAGTGGAAAAACTCATTGTCTATTTGTCAGTGAAGATTTGAGACTATCAGGCCGTTGGCATTTTGTTTAGGAGCCAAATGATATTCCATTCTAATTGATTAATTTTTCAGTTACTGCATTGCTCCAATTCCAGGACTCAGCAATCAATTTGAACTGACAAGACCCTCAGAGCCACACTCTGCTCCTGCTTGGCTCTCCATTTGCAAAGGCATTAAATTCACCTCCCGAATAGCAAATTTAATCGAGGATGGTGCATACCAATGAAGAATTATGAAATGGGCTCATATATGCCTGTCAAATATGAAAAACCCCTGTGTTACGCTATGCAGGCCTCTGTCACTCTAGACTTCAATCACATTATTAATAGAGGCCTCCTCCACAGCCTCTCTGCTCTGCCATTTAATCACTGTCAACTAGGAAAGAGCTGGGCATATAAGGAAGAGCAGAGCCATCACAAAAATGCACGCATCTGACAGTCTTGAAATACACTCAGGACAGGTAAGGCCAAAACCACTGCTCATGGAAAAATGCACAAGGCACATGGTCTCCCCATGCACAAAGCGCTATGGTCGCTCACACGGCCACTCGTCTCATTCTGCAGGTGCAAACTGCGGCAAAATCAAGTCAATGATTGCAATGGATCTTTCAAATCCATTACTCTGTCAATCCCCATCGAATACAAAGGGCAGCCATCATCTGACTCCGCACACACAGTGCTCACAGCTCTGGTGCGAGTCTCGTATTGTAAGGTCATCTTGTAAAGATGCAACTCCTGGGTTATGTTGTTAGGAGAACTCACAGTTTTTCTTTAGAAAGGATAATTTTTTGCCTTCATAGTTGCAGAAGAGAAGAAGGTGTATACCTAGAAATGCAAAACCTAGAAGGTGAAGATAAAGGACGCAAAACTTGATTTTCAAATGAAGTAATGTTTGAATGTTTGTGGTCAGCAATAACAATGCTACAGAAACCTTGGGCTATAGCTGGCCTGGCTAAAGTCTGATTGGGCAGATTTTGGCAGCTGCTATTTCTGAGTTCATTTATTAAAGATATGTCTGACATTTTTCTCCACATATTCAACTAGTGAGGTTTTGCCCAAATTTCATTTTCAGAAAGCTCCCAGAGCCCTGCAGTCCAGTCCCACTTTCCTCATACCACGCAAAGACTGCGCTCCTGACAGCCTCCCTCCCCACGGCTGGCTGGCTGGCTCACAACCCAGCCACCAGCTCAGAAGTTTCCACTCTGCAAGCAAGTTTCCAAACTAAAAGTTCATGCACGTGTCATAAGAAAAAATGTGGGTGTCTGCTTCGGGTAGCTGGGGCTGTGCCCCTAACCTTTTGCTTCCCCAAGGAATGTTGTGTGAGTATAACTGATGCTGTCAAGGAAGACAGTTTTCCCTTCTCAAGACCTATCGGATGCATTTTTTTAAATTCTCTCTTCCAAAGTATGACAGCTGAGTATAACCAGTAGGACTCAGTGAACTCCATTCACATCTTCAGGCAGCGGAACAGCCCAGCTACCTCCCATTGCCTAGGAGCACCAAGCAGGTGCATTTTTCACTACACAGATTTATTTCACCAAAGAGAGAGCACAGCCCCAAAAAGTCACTGGTGCTGGGATGGTCAAAGAATCTTGCCCGAGCCTTCAGCAGCCTTCCTAAATATGAATGAAAAATAAAACGTAGATACATTCAGTCCTGTCACAGCTCCATGAAAACCATAGGGTTGCTCATGAGGATGAGCTCTGCTCAGTGAGGTCTGCTTGCTCCTCTCTGCAGAAAGCAGCACGAAACACAGAGGCATTGTTTGTGTTCAGAAGAACACGATGTAAAAATTTAAGTGTGCTGTAAATTACTAGTGAAATCCAGTGGCAAAATTCCCAGTCACCTCAGCAGGACAGGATTTCAGCCACAACAAAAAATATAAACAGAGAGAAACAAACACACACAGAGTAAGCACACTCATGACTTCACTACGATCTACTGGAAAAATCAAACTGTTTAACACACTGAACTTACCCTTCTTCCAAATCTTTATTTGCTCTGGAAGATGGCTTGTGTTTAGAAACCATTCTAAACTCATATGTTGTTAAATTGCCTTCATTACCCAGAAGACAAATAATGTATGAATTTCTAGCTGGAGGTTGTGGTGGCAAGGTAAAGGTTAAGTGCAATACAGCTTGTTAGAGACATGGAGTCTGTAACACAATTCATTTTCTCCCAAATAGAAAAAGATGTTGAGACATTCCTCACATTTCTGGCTCCTTCTTCTAGGGTTTTCGCATTTCTGGCTCCAGAAAGCAACATGGAGATGAACAAACATGAACAAAGGAAAAGGGCTGACAAGTTTGTTCAAAGTAGGTTTAAAAAAAATTAATAAAACCAAAAGCAGAGCTGTGGATGCAAGCATGGGGACAGATAGCACCAAAAGATATCACAACATAAACTTTAAAAAAAAAAAACAAAACAAACCAGAAAACCAACCACCAAAAAGCTTGAAAGAACTGTTAGAGGGGGAACAAGATGCAGGAGACCTACCCTTAAATGACAAAAGGTGAATGTGAAAGAGGAATTAACTTGTAACTCTGCATAACAGAGTCTGGAATAAGTATTTCTTACTGTAGGTGGTTGGATGTAAAAGGTATTCTATATAATGAGTCTGAACGTGGCAGGACTACGGAGCGACAGCAGCCAGGCAGTGTATTCACCCGTGTGCCCAGTACAGAGGCAGTCTATCCCTGCTGCTGCTGAAGGTGGTCTGACCAGCAACGCACCCAACGCCAATAAAGAACAAAACTCTTTAGCAGAGCAGCACCTCCTACTGAATAAAATGCATTTAATGGTTTAAATCTTACTTTTATTAGCATGAAGATAGCTCCCACTCAGGCCTCTGCAGCCACAGGGTGTGAGCCGGAGCGTGTACAGCAGCTCTCACGGCCGTTGAGTAATACTCATCGCTCAGGATCCAGCCAGTTGCCAGGATGGCATTTTTCAATCTTTTTCCATAATTAATAGATCTTTAAGCAACACGAGTTGCTCTGGCTCTCTGAAACCAGTGATGAGAGATGTACCAAACTTTTACAGGAGCACATCCTTCAGGACTTTATCTACCTTAGTTGAAGGGCACTTCACTATCTGTCTATACATATTACTTCATCCAGCTCTCTCCTTTGCCCCCTCCACCCCCAACCAATATTAAAAGGCACATTTAAGGTTGTAGAGTCAAGGACTCAGCACGGAAGGCAATCCTGAATCACAAGTGTCAGCCCAAAGCTAGTTTTACCATGCGTGTCCACTACCAGCATTAACTGGCATGACTGCGCATAACTACATGCCGATGCATGCCCTGAGGCAGGAGACTGAGCTCCCTGGAGTTTTTCCCTTGCTTCCCTGCAATCACATGCAAAGTAGAATAGAAATAAGTGGCATGCCAAAAGCATCCAGATCAAGTCCCCAGTGATATCTCATACTCAGTAGCTTCAGCTAATTTGAAGCCAGAAATGGTAGTCAGGAAGAATCAGTCTGCGACTTGGTCCCAAAGGGAGCCAGAGCAGCAGCAAGCCAGAGAAATCCTTGCATTACAAGAGGCAGCTTCCTTTTCACATGACAGGATCCTTTCAGGATCATCCCTCAGGGAAAGCTGCAGGGAAACAAGACCTCTTTTAGGAGGCAGCATTTTGAGGTCTCTTCTCCTCTTCAAAGCCAGGCCTTCTCAGGACAGGTGGTCTTCTCTCCTAACATCAACCTCCATGATTATAGTGGGGTCCCCTATGCCTCCATAATTGCACTAGTGGAAGTTCCTTACCTTTTTTTCCTGCTCTATTGCCTGGTCCTGACATTTTTTGGGAGATGCTTGTGGAGGGGAAGATGGCTACATGAGTTACCAAGACACCCCATGCTTTAGGGGTGCTTTGGAAGAACCTGCTCCAACTCAAAGCTCTCTGCTGCTGGTACCTCCTCTCCTTCTTCACTGATTTTAACGCTGCCCGTAACAGAGTGAAAATGGAAAACAAGAATGAAAACAAAGCAAAACCCAGAACCACTACACACACAACTAAACACCATGCCAGGGAAGAAGTTGAACTCTCTTTGCCTTCTCCTAGGCCTGCTGTTGAACGTGTTGCTGGAAGCTGCAAATGATACACTATATGCAAAATGAATTTGTCTTCTCCAACTAGTCAAAGCCCACCAAAAAGCCGATGAGATGCCAAGCTGTTCTTAAACTCAAAATTCAGGATATTCCAATGGCGATCCCATCATCAGCCCTTTGTGCTCAGCCATAACAGTGCTGTGAAGTGCATTTGGCCCCTCATCTCTCATTGCCTGGGTGGGTAGTGAACAGGCAATGACAGATGCGTACCGACAGCCTGCAACTGCTCCTAGCCTGCCTCAGAGGGAGCAGTAGGTCTCATACTTGGAAAGATCCCAAGGTATCATAAACCTGCTGCTGTTTTCCCTTTACAGCACCATTTCTGTCTCCGATTGCATATGCAACCACCAGGGCACAGGCTATAAAGCCCAAGCCTGCAGCTGATACAGAGATCTGTCTGCATTTCTAGATGTTTGTTACCATAGCAATACCATAGTAATTTTTAGTTTGTTTTGTTGCTTTTGGGGTTTTTTTAAAGCTAGGTTCTTATCCAGTGCAAACAGAGCCAGTTTCCAGTTATGAGAGAAGAATATCAACACTCACAGCGTGCTGCGGACGCAGCAGGGCCTGCTACCTGAGAGCAGGGTGCAGAGAGGAGATGCTCAGCTCCTGCCTCACACCCCACTGCAACTGCAGGGCTCTGCCCACTTCATTCACCAAAGCCATTTCTGACGCCTGCACCCAGCGCGGTGTTGCTACCTACCCACGCCAATGAGTACCACGCCACTGTGCCTCTGTACCTCCTCAGGGAGCTCTTGTGATTAGCTTTTCTCAGAACAATCATCAGATTTTTATGAGCATCCACTTCCAGCTTCTCCCCTAAAGAGCTCAGCCAAAAGCAACTTACAAGACCAGCACAAACAATGTAAAGCCAACTTTTCCTTCAATGCTAGAGTCTACTTCCAGGTCTGACCTACAGAAGCCTTAATACAACTATCATAAGGATGTTTTCCAGAACTGCCTTATCAACATACATTGGTCAACAGCTTGGTTTTCAGCATGTTATTCACAGGCTACTCAAAGGAATCTGGAAAAAATGAAACAAGTTGATTGCCAGACATTTACCTCACCGAATATAATTAACTGTGGTCATGTTCAGAGTCAAGGATACCCAAGGGAGAATCCTTCCAGAAGCAGAAAGGTATCCTTTTGCCAGAAGCTTTTTTTTTTTAAAAAAAAAAAAAAGCCAGACACTGGGTGCATTTGGGTAATACAGGAAAGCTGACCCTTCAGCAATCAGTGCCCCAACTAGGTGGAGCAGAAGAGCTTAGCAACACACTCTTCATTAGAAACTAGCAGTTAAGTTAAACAATAGAAAACTGTCTCACAGCATCAAATCTTTGTAAAGTATATCCATCATAAAATGGAGCAATTTTTGCAAAAGCTACCCTCCTGATTTGCTAGGACTGCACACTACCCATTTCTGTGTGCTGGTTCGCAGAGGATAATGGCCTGGTTCTGTTCCTGCAAATGAATAATCGGTCCTTAAATGCAGGCAGCAGAGGTTTGTACTGTGTGCTAAAGGCCTGTGGTTGATCTATATGTCAGTCATGTGGAACAATAGAATGAATAATTTTGTTAAAAGGAAGTAGAAAGGTATCTTTCAAAAGTCCACTGATCTTTAATCATAGATTAGGGAAGAAATCATGTTTCTTTTTGCAAAAAGTGATCTTCTTCACCAAAAATGTAACTGTAGTGTGTGATGAACTGCTTCAAAAACAGATGCCTTGGAGAGAGACAACTGACACAGACCACACACGGTGGCAAAGGTAATGCAATAGCAATTTATATCTCTGCCTTAACCAGTGTCACAACCAGCGTCACACAGTTCAAGTCCTACTGTGCCAGGTCTGAGACATGATGATAGGTGTCAAGAGAAAAAGAGATACCTATCTCAAGGAGGCCCATTGACTCGGGAACACTGAAATATCTAACAAAATCTCATGGGTTGAGGTACTACAACTTCACTTAGCCATCACAGGCAAATGTTCATTTATTGGAGTTGAAAGTGCTTCACTAGTTTTGCTGGTGGAGCCTCCGCTGCAAGGCTCAGACATCACCTCCAATGAAAGAGGGCTCTACTTGCTGCCAGTCACTGCTGCCTTGGTGACTTCATCAGACGATGCACACATGAGTCATCCAGTCTTGGGCAAGCCCACCCTCACACAGGAGTGGACTGTAACCTGGCTTGTCCCCAGCTCTTGGATGCCCCACGTCCTGCTTAGGGATGCCCCAGACAAGAGGAAGGAATGCAGCTGGGTCCTGGAGCCACCTGCACCAGCCCTTGCTGCAAGAAGGCTCTGGGGCTTTTAAACAAAAGCTATCCAAGATGGACTTCTGCTTGGTGGGGACCAGCCAAACTAATCAGGTTTGGTCTCTTATTAGGTAGGTATGTCAGTTCCCTTGGTACATACAGGGAGGCATCCCTCTGAACTCCAATGGTTTTGCTCAAGAGGTCAAATATCTCATCACTATTTCATTTGTACCACTCAGAACAGTAGGAGAAACTTTACTACTTGCTACTACTTGCTAAATTGCTACTTTAAATAAGACACGAAAATAAGTACAGAGATGATGAAAATCCTCTGTACTGAAAAAAGTCTCCAGAAGTTATGACAATTAAAATATCATTACAGTATGCAGTCATAGCTGGGCTGCCACATCAACCTCAAGGATGTCAATATACACCCATGCAAATAACACATCCACACAGAATCATAGAATCATAGAATGGTTTGGGTTGGAAGGGACCTCAAAGATCATCTAGTTCCAGCCCCCCTGCTGCGGGCAGGGACACCCTCCACTAGACCACGTTGCCCAAAGCCTCATCCAATCTGGTCTTAAACACTTCCAGGGAGGGGGCCTCCACAACCTCTCTGGGCAACCTGTTCCAGTGCCTCACCACCCTAACAGTAAAGAATTTCTTTCTAACATCTCATCTAAATCAACCCTCCTTCAGCTTAAACCCATTACCCCTTGTCCTGTCACTACACTCCCTCATAAACAGTCCCTCTCCAGCTTTCCTGTAGGCCCCTTTCAGGTACTGGTAAGCTGCAATTAGATCTCCCCGGAGCCACCTTTTCTCCAGGCTGAACAATCCCAAGTCTCTCAGCCTGTCCTCATAGGAGAGGTGCTCCAGCCCTCTGATCAGCTTCGTGGCCCTCCTCTGGACTTGCTCCAACAGCTCCACGTCTCTCCTGTACTGGGGCCCCCAGAGCTGGACGCAGTACTCCCAGACAACTCTGTTCAGAAACTGTGCACATAGCCACACCTCAGGTTTCCTAAAAAATTATTGTCCCTTTCTTTCCTCATCTACAGGAAAGTCTACAGGGGTATGTAAACAGATGTTGTTCTCTGCAGTCTAGAGTGCAAAGAAAAAAGCAAAAGGAGGCAAAGTTGGTCCTATCTTGCCACATTGCAAAATAACTTCCCCTCCAAATTAACTTTCTTTATCCATCCTGCCTGACCCCCTGCAAGGTCTCCCCATTCCATGTCACTTAGATGCACTGAGTCAGAGGCTGTAAAACTTTTCTATTTCCAGATTAGTATTCACTCTCTGGGTTATGGAGCCAGCATTTAGGCTAGTGGCTCGAAATGCAAGGATATTTCCAGGAAGGCTGCTCCAGCAGCTCGTGGAGCTGAACTGAGGGCTGCAAGTCCAAATGGCACCTTTCCTTCCAGTCCCTCCACTCAGTGCTGAACTGGAGCTGAAGGTGCAGCAACCACCCCAGCAAACGACCATCTTTAACCTGGTAACATCTCAACAGATGACAGCTCATACAAGTACTCCAGCACCCATCAGATATGCCTTTAACAGACTCCTTCTATTATAACATAGAGTAATATCCCAGAACCAATTCCCAAATTACTGATAAACTTTGGAGGGAAGCAGCGAGTGGGAAAAGCACATATAGGGAACCCATCCCCACCGTCTGTTTTCCCACACACCCCTTCGATCTCTTCCCAGAGCACTGTGTTAGCCTGTGTGAAGCAACAAGTTTTAAACCAAGAGGGAAAGGAACTCCCTCAGCTTCTTTTAGTTGATAACAACTTAATGTCACGCTTCACTGTACACTTCCATGATAGCAGCCAAGTAACAGAATCATCATCCCTCTCATAGCCCCTGGTTAATATCAGGCTACAGGTTGCAGTCAACCCATCTAAAGCAAAACGTTCCCAGCATGGTGCCTTCACCTCTGCCCAGGGGCTTTAACCTTGAGTACAAACATCAGTGGTAACAGAGCAAAAATGCTATTCCTCAGGGACCACAGCCAGCATCTGGTGGAGGCCAACTTGGCTTTCGTTCCTCCTGTTTCCCCCCAACTCCTTCCAAATAAACCTCGCATCCCTCAGTGCCTTCTCAGGCCAGTTATTGGAAGATGACCCCTCTGCCCCCAGGCCTCCTCATGACCTAGCAGAGCCCCCATCTACTACTGGTGTGGGGCTGTATTGGCTCAGCCTCTGCCTCTTTCACAGCCCAAAAAGGAGGCACTACTTAGGGACAAGGAAATACAAGCACCGTCTGCAGACAGATGGAGGGATGTCTTGGTAAGACTAGTTCCCTCCTGTGTTTCTTGACCTCCCAAGCACTGTCCCTACTGGCAGCTAGCAAAATCTGGAGGAATGGCACAGTTGTTCACGGTAACCTGCAGAGAAAAATACAAGATTAGTGCCTTAAAAGAGCAAGAGGAACAGCAATAAGTGCCTGCAGGCTCTTAAATCAAATATTCTCGCTTCTTTCAGCAAGCTACCACAGCTGCTCATCCCTTCTTCCAGCTGCATGGCCCCAGCAAGATCTTTTGGAGGACACAATCAATGATGTTCACAAGACCGCGGCAATGTCTTGCAGAGCCCTTGAGAAGTTATTAACACCACCTTGCCATCTCAGCTCAAAGGGAGAACTGCAAAGCAGGAAAACAGCTTCATAAAAAACCTAATTCCGGGTCTACCTAAGTCCTTCATCTGAAAGACCTTGCAAATCTCAACCCCAAAGTGTTTATTTTAATTAACTTCTTCCATTCACCATAAGGATACAAAAGAATTGGATTCACTTTTTTTTTTTTTAAGGAAAATATTGTCCTATAATTAAAAGCAGATATCAGTATTCTCTGCCTGGCAACAGCCACTTTAAACTCCTATTTTTATGCTTTTTTGAGCCAGTAAGGCAATTTTACATTACTCATCTTAAAGAATAAAATTTTTTAGAGAAGAGTTTAACCAATTAATCCTCAGTGCTGTACATGAGATTTTACATCTAGGAATCCAATAAGCTACGGATTGTCAGTAAATTCTTATCTATTTTAACTAAATTCTTATCTGTTCTAAGGGTCTGTATCTCTTGTCCTCAGACATGCGACAAATCTTAAAATCATTCATGTCTGAGCCCCCAAACTGCAAGCTAGACATTTAAAAAACTGCACAGAAACTACTTGGGGTGGGTGGGTGGTTCTGGACAGAGAAGGCACCACAGCCCACAGGTCCATGACTCTTCAAGCATCTTGACAACTCCACAACAGTCTGTTCCTCTTCCGAGAGCGATAGGCACTGCACACTTGAGAACTCAAGGACAGGCAGAAATGCTTATTCTGCCCTCCTTCATTTGGAGATATTTCTTTAAATTCCAATTTAATGTCCACTTAAACTTGAAAAACCTCATACTCGAATAAATAAATCTTCCAAGCAAGACCTTCTATCAGATCATATTTGGCAGAGGAGGCACTTTCATCCCTAACTCATGACATGAGAATACGGAAGACAAGGGGATGAAGAAATTTTCTTAACACTTTAATCCCAAAAGAAAAGTGCAAGAAGTGTGCAGAGAGCATCTGCAATAAAGCACTCACTGAAGAGCGGGTCTTATTTAAACACATGCACAAACACTCGTGTCCTCCCTAGGAGCACCACGGATCTCCTCACTTTTGTGCTTAGAGGACAGAAGCAGCTGAAAATCACAGCTTTCACCTACTGTCAGAGCCGGAGGGGGATTTGGCCCAGTACACTATAGGTGTGTACCCAGCTGCTACCACAATGATCTCCTCAAAACACATTTTGTCCCTTCTTCCTGTACGCCATCTATGTGGGCTTACCCTCCTGCCTCTGCCTGCCACACTGGCGTTGCTCCTCAAGGCTCCCAGGGTGAGAGCAAAGTCTTTGCCAAGTGACAAGAGGACTCAAAACTCGTCTCTGTAAGACAGCTTCCATACGTTCACTTCCTCTTTAGGCAGGGGAAGCAAACAGCTCTCCTTAGCAAGCTGTTTATACCATGATAGCCATCTGGGGAGGAAGAAAGGAGACAAACCAGCTAAAAGAAAATTTCCCTGAGGAGATAGATGGCCAAAAAACCCCATGAAAATCAACTCTCCAGTTGTCTAATTGTTCCTTTTAGCTTCAGAGGAGAGCCCTGCTGCATCCCACTGGCAAGCATTTCAAACGATGCTTAGATGCTTCGGAGCCAGCAAGTCGTTCTTGCATTTATCTCTGCGAGAGACACAGACTCTTCAAAACCTGAATGTAAGTAATTAATCCTTGGTGCTGGAAGCTAGGTTTCAAACAGAAGAACCCAATAAGAAATTTGAATCTTTACTTCTTGAGCTCTGCACAGCCAATGGATTTTCTCTTCTTCAGACGCTTTCAGAATGGCATCCCTTGGCCAGCTGAACTGGAGTGGGCGAGAGGACAGAGGGGAGAGAAGCAGGACACAAGATCTACTTGTGCCCTAAACTAAGCTGTTAATTTTGAAATTATCATTGTATATTATCTCCTTGCACTCTATCCCTCCTCTTGCTAGTGGCAGTATAGGAGAGGAGAACACAGATATTTTAGGAGAGGGCTGCTATTAAATATTTAAACGTCATGATTTTCCCCTTTTATCACTGCAGATCTAGAAATTTTTGAATATGCAAGTTTTAAGCATCTCCTGATCAGCAGATAGCAAGCCTTGTGGAGCTACCTCAACTGAAAACTCAGTAATTCATTAAATAATTAAAAGCATAATAGTGGCGGCACAGCAATATCATATGGAACCTCATCTCTGTCTGCAGACACCAAGGACTGCCACATTTCATAGAAATAGTAAACAACAACAGACATGTTTCTGCTGATGTAATTAATCTCTATCCCCTGCCATATTAACAAGAGAAAGATGCCCATGTTTATGATGAATTCTTCTAATTAAGAACCCTGTGCAAATGGCATGCATCTCACCTCAGGGATTTTATCTTAACCGGGAACCCAGTTCAAGGATAAAATTCCGTTGCATAGCTAGGTAAGCACAAATCACAGCGACACTTTTCCTTCTGCTAAGCAGGAGCCAATGAACCATTCCTGGACAACTTGTTACTGTTTGCCTCATTCCAGCCACCCATTACAAGGGCCTTCACCTTGCATCACTGCAAGATGTCACACTTGCAAACAGACACCTGAGCACTCTTGATGCTTCATCCCAAAGACACCCCAAGAGGAGAAGCATCATCCTTGGCGGGCAAAGCACGCTGGCACTGTGCATCAGTGGGGTATATTCACCTCGCTTTTCCTTGATCCACCTCCCCTTCCTGCAAAAGAGCCGTGACTATTTGCACATGCACTGAAGCTCTAGAGAAACGGATGTCAGTCAAATGCCTGGTGGGAAAGACATTCAAAAAGAAAGTCAACAGAGCCTGAGCAATCAGTGTAAATCAAGACTTTAACCTTTCTGAGCCTCCCTCAGACTCTTGATCTGTAAAAGAAGATGCTTAAGCACCTACCACATTTCTGAAGAGTCAAGTGCACCAGACGCGTCAAAGCAAAAAGATGCTTATTACCAAAAATACCAGTTGAAGTGTCTCAATCTTACTGCCTCTGGACTGTTTCCCCTGCAAAAATCATTGGGCAGAACAGGTGCCACTACAAATCTGTTTAAAGTAGAAATACAGATTCACTTTCAGCCTGCACATCTTTAGTAGATAGATCCTTGTCTTGGTGCAATATCTAAGTCCTAACTAATATGACACCAGAAACTAAGTTGTAACTATAGCAGCCAGTACCCCAGTTTCTGGTCCGTAAATTTGTTTATTGACCACCAGAGAGAAATCTGGCTGCCTAGCAGCTGAATCAAATGTGAACTGCCCCTTTCCCATGCATCAAAGAAAATGTTCAAGGAAAGTCATCCTCTACCCACCGTTCTCTGCAGTAACACCATTAGGCCATGACATACAGCCAGGTCACTTAATGTACTAGGAAAAATTCCACTGATGATGGGATTTCCATTGCCTGAATGGGAGGCAGGCTCATAAATTAGCCCTGGAGGGGCAGACGGACCCCTCTAACAGCAGTCCTCTCCTCCCAAATCACACATCTTCAAAGGAGGAGAGGTGGCCCAGCTCGTTCTACAGCAAGGAGCAGCCAGCTCCAGTCCAGTGACATTGAATCCTACTCTATAATCCCAGCATCCGTAGACAATCTTTCCTTCTGGTTTCGGACCTTGAGCATTCAATCTGGCTCAATACAGACTAAAACCACAGCATTGTGCATCCTGCATATTATACTGTCAACCTATTTAACAGGACAGAGGGAAGGAAGAGCTATCGGATGGTTTCTGTACCTCCCCAAACAAGCAAGAGGCTCCAAGAGATAGTGTGGGCCGTTCCTAGAGGAGGCAGTCAGCATCTGCAGGAAGGCTGCCTGGATGATACGGTTATTTTAACATCTCCACTTTCTGTGGCTGATGCAAATACCACCATATGTGCAAAGAGGAAATACAATAAACTCAAACAGCTGAAGTGACGAGGTAAGAAAGACAATATTAAGATTCTACGTTTCAGCAAACATGCAAATGTTTTAAATACATTTAAATACTTCCACACCCACCCTACACTAGGACCATATACTAAAGACAAAAGTTCCTGTACCTCAGGCTTCTTCATACATCTTTCTCATCCACAGAGAGCATGAAGGAATCACAGAATCACAGATTGGCAGGGGTCAGACGGGACCTCTGGAGATCATCTAGTCCAACCCCGTGGCTAAAGCAGGATCACCTGGAGCAGGTTGCACAGGATTGCGTCCAGGCGGGTTTTGAGTATCTCCAGAGAAGGAGACTTCACAGCTTCTCTGGGAAGCCTGTTCCAGGGCTCGGTCGCCCTCAGAATCAAGAAGTTTTTCCTCATATTCAGGTGGAACTTCCTGTGTTCCAGTTTGTGCCTGTTGCCCCTTGTCCTGTCACTGGGCACCACTGAAAAGAGTCTGGCCCCACCCTCTAGACATCCACCCTTCAGATATTTGTAGGTGTTGATGAGATCCCCTCTCAGCCTTTTCTTCTCCTGGCTAAACAGACCCAGCTCCCTCAGCCTTTCCTCATACGAGAGATGCTCCAGTCCCCTCATCATCCTCGTAGCCCTCTGCTGGACTCTCTCCGGTAGTTCCCTGTCTTTCTTGAACTGGGGAGCCCAGACCTGGACACAGTACTCCAGATGTGGCCTAACCAGGGCAGAGTAGAGGGCGAGGATAACCTCCCTCGACCTGCTGGCCACGGTCTTCCTAATGCACCCCAGGACACCACTGGCTGCCTTGGCCACAAGGGCACATTGCTGGCTCATGGAGAGCTTCTTGTCTACCAAGACCCCTACGTCCTTCTCTGTAGAGCTGCTTCCCAGCAGGTCAACCCCTAACCTGTACTGGTGCCCAGTGTTATTCCTCCCTAAGTGCAGGACCCTACACTTGCCTTTGTTGAACTTCATTAGGTTCCTCTCCACCCAACTCTCCAGCCTGCCCAGATCTCGCTGAATGGCAGCGCAGCCTTCTGCTGTGTTGGCCACCCCTCCCAGTTTTGTATAATCAAAACACTCTGTACGCTCTGTCCCCTCTTCCAGGTCATCGATGAATATGTTGAACAAGACTGGACCTCGTACTGACCCCTAAGGCACACCACTAGCTACAGACCTCCATCTAGACTCTGCACCACTGATCACAACCCTCTGGGCTCTGCCACTCAGCCAGTTCTCAACCCACCTGGCTGTCCACTCATCCAACACACACTTCCTAGACTTGCCTATGAGGATGTTATGGGCGACAGCGTCAAAACCCTTGCTCAAGTTGAGGTAGACAACATCCACTGCTCTCCCCTCATCTACCCAGCCAGTCGTGCCATCATAGAAGGCTATCAGACTGGTCAAGCATGATTTCCCCTTGATGAATCCATGTTCACCACTCCTGATAACCTTCTTTTCCTCCACATGCTTAGAGATGACCCCCAGAACGAGCTGTTCCGTCACCTTTCCAGGGATGGAGGTGAGGCTGACTGGCTGCAGTTTCCTGGGTCCTCCTTCTTGCCCTTTTTGAAGACTGGAGTGACATTGGCTTTCCTCCGGTCCTCATGCACCTCTGCTGTTCTCCATGACCTTTCAAAGATGATGGAGAGTGCCTTAGCAATAACATCTGCCAGCTCCCTCAGCACTTGTGGGTGCATCCCGTCAGGGCCCATGGATTTGTGGGTGATGAGTTTGCCTAAGTGATTTCTAACCTGATCCTCCTCGACCAAGGGAAGCTTTCCTTCTTCCAGACTTAATCTTTTGCCTCCAGGGTCTGGGGGTCCTGAGGGCCAGCCTTAGTAGTAAAGACTGAAACAAAGGAAGCACCTCAAAGTTCATGTAAACTAGTTCAGCAAACCAAGGAGCATATTGCCATTCACCTTCACACTTTCACAAGTGCACCAAATCAATTCGATTAAAAGCTAAGAAAGATTTTTTTAAAAATTAACAGGTTTTTGAGAAATGCACAGCGACAAGTTCTTTTAGGTCAACACTTACTAAAGCATAATATAAATACCTTTCTCCTTGCTAGATTCAGTGTCTGTCCGGAGGACAGAAAGTTGAGCTGCCCTCTAAATGACATTGAAGACATTCCCACGCAGCTGTTTTTCACACGCGTTTTGGTAATGCTGGAGGTACTGAACTGGCAGGAGCATTGTAAATAGTTCTTCAGGAAGCATGGCCTACAGGGAGCCTGAGTGGCACTACCAAACAGGTAGGGATTTTCCACTCACCCTTCTCAGGAGCAAAGGTATTTCCTGTAGGTCATCAGGGTTTTCAGTCTATTTTGGCCATTTTTTTTCCCTCAAGTAACTCCAAATAGCTTGTTTCTGCTTACAGTGCCGAGCCACTCTGAAGAACCAATTTTGTCCCAATCCCACAGTGCCGTATGGAGGTGTTGAAGAAGCAATAGCAAGTATATGTCAAACAGGACAGACTTCCCTAAGGACTTACAGATGCTGGTGGCTGTTAGGAGCCTTCCTGAGATGGCTATTGCTGCTGCCCCAGAAACATTGCTCTTTAGCTCTCTGATGAGTAGGGATGGTCTCCAGCGTCCCTCGCAGAGTGGGTTATCCAGCTCAGGTACAGGCTATACCCTGGGGCCCTCATGCCTTAGACTGCTAAGTTTCCCCTGCCTGCATTACAGAGTTACTAGCAACAAATATTACCCTGTATCACTCGCCAAAACAACAGGCGTAAAAGCCTAGTCATCCATTTGTAACTTCTCGTCATCCAGCTGATGTTGCTCAGACTGCTAGAGTCTGAACTAGTCACCTAGCCCTTCTCGACATCTGCAGTGGATGTCCTACATTCAGACTCCTATTTTGGGGAGGAACGAATACAACTAGCTGAATTCATCCTTGTAAAATCGTGCTCCTGCAAAAGTAGATGCTGCCGCTTGTGTTTGCATTTGACTGTTAATAACTTGTGGCAAAAAGGCCATATGCCCAGTCAGATGGTCTTGCCTGTTACAACTTGTGCCACATGCCACCGGACAGGAATATAAGCTTTTCAGCATGCAGGCACTCACTTTGCTGTTATCCATCTGCTTTAAGAACTTGGTAACATGGGAAAAAAAACCCCCACAAACCAACACCCCAAACATACCACAAAAGCCTGGAGCATATTCCCAGATGCAAACACTCTCTTTTCTGCAGAGAGAATGATTCAAGTGCCTACAGTGTATTCCCCCCAACCTCCAAGAAGAGCAAATCACACAGGCTACTGGTCTGAGCACAGAACTCAAATCCAGACGCTGGTTACAGATGTCACTTGGCAATTAAAAACAACATACCATGGGGAAACTCACTTTACCCTGATAAATTTAACTCTCCAAAGACAGAGTTAAGACTGAAGAAGCAGCAGCAGCCCCAAGGAGCCCCACTGTCGTGCAGGTTGCCACCACAGCCCACCACAGAGTGTTTAAACACCATTCAGTGTTAGGGCTGAGGTGGGAGAGGCTGAAGTCCAGCTCCCAGAGCTCAGCAAACACCCTGAGATTTATCCCTGTTCAGCCT
Source organism: Grus americana (assembly GCF_028858705.1). Taxonomy (NCBI): domain Eukaryota; kingdom Metazoa; phylum Chordata; class Aves; order Gruiformes; family Gruidae; genus Grus; species Grus americana. Next base: position 33,179,280 of record NC_072856.1, read on the forward strand.
GGAGGGGCAGCTTATCATGACAAGAAGTCATCCTGTTAAGTGGTAACAGGTTTAATGATTAACATTTGCACATACAGGAATCATTCAGAAGCTTTTTCTAACCTGCCTTCCCACTCCCAGTGGCTTAACCTCAAATGCTGCTTCTTCCGCCAAACGAACACGCAGAAAAAAACACACACCAAAAACCTGAGCTGGCACTCAGGGTAATTGAGGGGGTGGAAAGTTCCCGACCTTCCCAGACACGAGCCAAATTTATTCCTCCCAAGCTATCTCAGCCCCCTCGGGTTATGCAAAGTGCCAAAGCAGTTTTTAAGTGGCCAGCCCATCATGGATCACATAGAAATTAAAAAGGGTGGGGAGGTGATCCAAATTACCAAGGCTAGTGAAAACATAAAAGAATGAGATACGGCCAGTTACACCACCAGCTACCGCAGGACAAACTGAGTTTTAATTATCCCTGGGTAGTAGCTTCAGTCCAGTACCAAGTTCTTTGAATTAATGTTGGTACACAGTTAATATCCAAGCTGTCTTGGCTTCAACTGGTATTTTAATCAGATTTAATAACCACAGGTTAGCAGAACTGAATAACAAATATACTTTTTTTTTTCTTTTTATCTTTTCTTCCTTTCAACAGATATTGAGGCTTAATCTCAGGGAAATGGGGGGAAGAACATTTTCTCTCCCAAACCTTTTATCTTACTCATCTATGAAGGTTACAAACTCCCCAGGACAGAGGCTGTCTTTTTGGTTCACATTTCACCTTGCACAGAAGAGGCCCTGGTCTGGACACCCAAACACCCCAGTGAGGAGGGATCTGCAGACTCTCAGGAGGGACCCAGCAGCACAGGCTGTATGTGCGGTCCAGGCTAGGAGCAAGACGCACCAGAGATCTCAGGCTGCATAACTCCAATGTGCAAATCGCTCAGAAAAGGATGGCAAGGTGACTGGTAACTCCAGGCAGGCTTGTGGCAGCCCCTAACAGTTTATTTTTCAACAAGTTGTCCTGCCTCACTTCTCCCAGAACAGGCCCTCACGTACAGAAAGAGTCTGCTACAGATACACACACCCAGCTGTGAGCAGGGCTACGCACTCCCCTGGCATACAGCGGTACAGCCAGGGCAGGGAAAAGGCTGGCAGCTGCCGGAGCCGGCTGAGTTTTCGTAAAGAACAGCTTCTCTCCATATCTCTCCTTTTGCATCTGAACCCTAAGCACACTGCCAACACTCACCCAGCTCTTGCCAAGCAGACCCAGGTAATGGCTGGAGCCACCCCAATCGCGACCCAGTGCAGATCCGAACCCTGCATTGCAGAGGTGCTGAGCCCACCCCAGGCTAAGCAGCATCCGACTCTCAAAGGGCCACCAACCGATAGGCAATGACCAAAATGCATCTAAGTTTACCCACATCATTGATATGGGACAATGATATGGGACAATGACAATGATATGGGAATTTACTTTGGGCAGAAAAATATTAAATTGATAACTTAAAGCAAAGTCTGATCTAGATAAAAATATTTTCCATTCAGATTCCACTCACCTACTCAAGACTGGAAAGATATGAATGGCCTTTAATGATTCAAAATAACCTTCTGGCAACATGCTTCATGGCTGTCCTTGCCACAGAGAATGGCGCGGACCACAGTTAAAGCTTCACACAGGGCCAGCAGGTTAAATATAGCAGTGGGAGTTGTATTTCTAGTGGAATTATAAAAGCATTAACAGAAAGTTAGACAAGAAAATTTACTTAGTCTTAATGAATCTGTCACAAGACTCAGTTTAGAAAATTCCTGGACATTTAATAAATGCTGTGCACTGCATTATTTCCTAATTTCTTAGATTCATTGCTATATAAACTAGGGAGTTCAAATGGTCACTGTGCATTTCTGCTCTCTAACACTTTGAAGAATTCTTCCACGGTGAATAGCCTCACTCACCCACTCCCCCAAAAAAGTCAAGATATTTCATTTAAACTTAGATGTTAGTGTTTTAGATTCTGCTGAAGCCCAGCCGAAGGAACTGAGTGCATCTGCGTACTGGGTTTTCTGAACATGCAACCCATGGGCAGCAACAAGTTCCTTTTGCACACTCGAGAGCTGGGGAACTAGAATAACACCTTACGGGGCTCCTAAGGTACAGGAGGAACAGAACAATAAGAAGGGGATCCCTTCATCCCCCCAGTTCCCATCAGCATTCTCCCCTCCTGCAGCTGCTGCTCCTGCCCAGCTGACTGCCAGGAGTCCCTGCTCCTGCGTACCAGGAGATCTGCGGACATAGACTAATGCCAGCGTGTCAGGGAGCTGCCACAGCTCAGGAGGCCACAGAGCATCCTGTGCAGACCCTGCAAGAAGGCAGGCACGAAAGGTTAGGGAGAATTTTCTCATCTCCGCTTCAGCACTTGCAGCGATGCTAATAACTGTTTATCCATTCCTGCCCCTTCTTTATGCCTCTTAGGAGATATTGGGAAAAGGCAGAAGAAAGATACAGAGCATTCCAATCCCCTTTAAGCTCAATACGACAATTATAATCCTCTAACTAAAAAGAAAGAGCAGGAAAAATGAGATGGGCTGTGACAGGTTGGGAGAACTAAATCCCCGTTAACTAGGGCACCAAGATTTAAAGGGCTCAGCTTTGCACACATCATATGCCTCTAACAAGGTCCCCGCAGCACGCTGTCCCTGCCAATTCCTCGGTGAGTAAGTGCAAGCGAGAGCTGGTGAGACCCGCCGCGCCAAGGATGCTAGGGCATTGCCACGCTGAGACTAACCTGTCCAAAACCATGAGGGTGGCAGGAGCACCCAGGTCGCCCCCTTGAACCACAGGCGCCAGAGGCAGCAAAGGTCAGAGTGGTACCAAGCACACAGGGCCGAGCTGCACCGTTAGTGGCTGGGCAGCAGCAGAAAGGAGAATATACCATATCGCCTATTTTTCATATTAAACCGCTGAGCACAATCATTTATATTATCCCTCCACCATGTTTCCCTTCAACTCCAGCACATCTGTCCTGAAGGTGAGGCTTTGGGCCTAAGAAAATTAATGAGTCAATAATTTACAATTAATAATTATTTTTAATAATGCTGTAAGCTAAGTGATGCAAGCAGATCAGCAGATTTTCCCTACTACCCGATGTGACTCAATCCGTACCCTGCGCTGTAAGGACAGCGTTGTTTACTTTCACCGTAAACCATCTCCTGGCTCGCCTAACACGTAGCATGAGATTTGTGTCTGTTTGAGAACCCGACCCGAGCCAGCAGTCCATCCCCTGACTTAAAACCCTTTCACGCTTGGCCAAAGGGAGCTTTTGATAGGTGCTCTCCAAGGCCAGACCTCACTTGGCCGCATCTCATCACTGGCTGACCCGAGGGTGCCTCTGTGCTGACCACAGCTAGTCCTCAAGGAACACTGATTTCCCAGCCCTTCCCAACATTTCTTTGGGAGTGCCCAACCAGTGTGGTCCGGTTTTCCCAGCACAGACTGGAAATGCCCTGCAGGGCTGCTCAGCGAGCGGGCACGGCTCAACCAGACTTAGACCACCCAAATGCAGAGAGGATGCAAACAGACGCAAGTTCGCTCCGATATGCTCCAACAGATTTTTTTGAAAGTGTTACCTCATTGCAGAGCATCCATCCTTCTGCTGCTCCTTTAGGTGTAAAACAGGTACTTCAGCCAAATTGAGACATGCCAGAAGGTTAGGAAATACATACAGTCTACTCCATCAGCACCCTGGTGTAGCTGGTAATTCATACCACGCAACTAGATCCAAAATGTCTCCCAGAAAGGTACAAAGAAAACAAAACAAAACAAAACTACAACACATTCATAGTATAGCACTTGGGAATTACAGCATGATCACATCACTGAGCAGCAGCAGTCTGCAGTGAGCACTTGCAACACTCACATTTCCTAACTCTGATACTTTACTATTAATTTTTACAATTTAAAATTACTTTGGAAAACTACATAGGGAGCACAGAAATTTTTTAACTTCATTGTGTGGATGTGATGGCTCCCGTTTGCACTGCTACTGTATCCCTGTTCCCACACTCAGAGACCACCTCACCGGTTACCCAAGGAGCTGCGCTGCTTTTTGCAGCCCTTGTTCCTCATTTATTAGGCTTTTTACTGCATACTTGATACCAAAAGGCACAAAGGTACAGCACGGCATTACTGAGCATGACACTCTCTGGCACCAAACACTTTGTTCAGGGCACACAGCATGCGAGCAGATGGAAAGCATCAGTGTTTTCCAATTTTGTCCTGCAGGAACACTTTTTCAGAGAAGCTCTGAAGACACCTTCACTGGGTAAGAGCACTTTTCCAGCCAAGACCTGGCTGTTTCAGGATTCAACCTGTCCAAAATAAAAGTCAAGAAAAATAGTCCTTTTTTTTTTTTTCTTCCTCTTGGGCCCACAAAATGGCCAGGACAGCTTTCAGCACAGATGCTTCTCTCTCTGCTACTTTAAAACAAAGCGCTTTTTAAAAATTTATTCATATATATATATATATATATATATATATATGTCACTGTGTCCACAGCCCCAAGCACAATTTGGACCTGGAAATCTGATGAGGACAGTCCAGCTCCTGTCTTTTATCACTTTTATTAGTGGCAGGAGTATGTGCTTATAAAAATACAGTGAAAGACAGCAGCAGGTAGGACACAGCCTTCATCATAAATCCTGTTGTTCAGCACACAGAGCTCACCGCGCTGCGCCTTTAACGTCTTCCTCTACCAGCAGATCGTCCCTGACCTGCTGCATTTCTGCTAATCCCAGTCTTGGTTCAAATGTGTACAAAGGCTGAACTCAACCAAATGTTTTGCTAAGGTTATCTCGTCTCCAGCCCTTTACAAAACTTGCAAGCTAAGCCTCCCAAAAGCCCTGTGAAGCAGATAAAAATCTCCATTTTAAACTTTGGGGGAAACTGAGGCATGGAAGCCTGTAAGGAGGATGAGTTTGCAGCTCAGTCAGTAAACCAGCTCGACTCCCAGTCCGTGGGTCTCACTTTAGTTCTGTCTTTACCTTAATGTGCCAGTACGGGACATGTTGTAGATCACAGCCTCTGCACTAGGCGCTGTACAGGCAGAACAGCGGTGACAACCGACACGACGAGCCCCAAAGAGCCTACAACCCTACCACAGGAGCTGGCAGATAGGGCTGGAGGAACACCAAGGAGCAGTCTTCACCACCGAAACAGGAAAAAGAGAACGAGGTCCTGGGACTGTCGCTGAGATGCTGTGGGACAGGAAGAACCAGCTGGCACCCTGGGGAGAGCCAAGGAAGAGCAAGAGATCCTGCACGGCACAGGCGAGCCGGGGTCCCCTGCTGACCCATGTGCTTCATCCCCAGCACGTTCACCTCTGTTTGTTTCATTGCCTTTGTGCTATGCTGCATGTTTTTCTAACAGGAATAAGTCGTTTTTCAGCGCTCCAACACAGGCAGTCCCAGTTCGGTGCCGCTGAAATAAAACCAAATCTTCTCCCCTTGCCTTTCAAGTGACTCCCTACCTGCCCACCTTGAGATCAAGTGCCTGGGCCGAGCTTCACCGCAGCAAAGAGCAACCTGAGATGTCCCTCAAAGGCTTCTGCTTCCAGCAAACACTACTATATTTTTAGCTTTTAAATCTTAGAGCAGTTTTGTATATGCAAAGACAAATCTAACTGGGGAAACAGCTGCATAATGAAAGAACGCTTTAGCTCACTAAAACTCGCAGCTGCTTCATCCACTTATTTAACGGAAAGGTTATGGCAAAAAAAAAAAATCATCTTCAGGAAGTCTGAGTTTCACCCCCCACACACCTCTACACATCGTCCCAGGCTGCCCAGACCACCACACTTCCCAAGCCCCAGCTACCTCGCTGCAGCTACCTCGTCACTTTGATTAACAATTAAGGCCGACGCTGCCAACTGGATTTTATTAACATTATTATTGTGAACAATTTATTTTATTTTTCTTTTATTTTTTAATATGCCACATGGGCCACTGGGACAAATTAAAAATAAAATAGTTTTCTGCCATTTAGGCAAACAGCATTCATTCCCACATTTTTAAAACATAAACACTGTAAATAAAATATTAAGCTGTCGAACTGTCACTGAATCTTCCTCCTGCAGTAATACCCCCGGAGAAATAGTTACCAAGTCATCCTTTCCCAGGGAGCTGGCACAGGCCTCTCATTTGGCGTTTGTAAGAATCCCACAGAGATAAAAAAAAAAATCACTGGTGCAGGGATCTGGCCACAGCAGGAACAGCTGCCGCAAATCCCCAAGAGTTAAGGGCTGTGCCCCTCACCCTAAAATTACCTGGGAAGAGCAGAAGCCATATAGGTGCAGGGAAGAGCCAGGCAGGTGCTGGATTTTGGGAGGAGAAGGAGCCAGGCTGAATGGCACATGCAAACCCAGCACTTGGAGGGGGCACCTTCCCCCTGCAAAAGCACCGGCACTACCACCTGCAGCTTCTTTTCTGTCTCGTTTCCAGCACCCCAGATATTTGCAGAGCCACAGGGAGCAGAGCTGCTCTGCAGGCTGGCATGACGGAGAGACCAAGTCCCCTTCACTTTTCCTTTAGCTTGAAGGGAAGAAAATGTTTTAAGAAAACAAGACATTTCACAAGCTGTTAAACATGGAGACTTCAGCTTGCTCATCGTGCCTCCCCGGGACTCGGGTTCCTGCTGCCTGCCTCTGAGGCACAGCAGCCTTGGGGAGACCGTACAGCCTCCCGTGCTGTGTTCACGTGTGTGCAAACTGACACACGGCCGCCCAGCGTAAGAACAGAAAGAAACCTATATAGTCATAGTCCTGATCTTTGCCCCAAAGGGCAGGAGGTTCAAGAGTGAGCGACCTGGTAAGAGTCAAACGGTAAGGAGGCTGCTGAAATGAGCGGTGGCATCTCATTAAAGATTAGGCCTTCCCTCCCATGGCACAGCAGGACATGAAATCAAACGTGTACTTCGCAAGCCTGACAATATGCCAATGCAAGGAATTACTGCTCTTCCCCCTCCTGTTGTTTTTGTTTGTTTGTTTGTTTTATTTAAGATCCACCTTGGTTCCCAGAGTTACATCCCCAAGGCTACAAGACCTGCCTCCGGGCAGGCACACATGCAGGAATCCCGTGGGATACAAGTCCCTGAAAAATGGTATCACTTACAGATCCACAGAAGCTGCAGCTTATCTTGGTTGTGAGGGAAACAGCATCCCCTGAAAGCTGTGCACAGAGGGAGTGTGATGAAGGGATGGGAATAAAATCATTCACAAACAAACAGTGAACATCAGGTGGCACCTGCTCCACGGGATTCAGCTGCCCACAGCCAAAGGCAACAGAAAACAAATGCAGCAGAGCGCATCGTTTGGCCAAGTCAGTTAAGTGTACCAGGGTCTGAAGAGCATACGTCAGGGTGGTCGTACACGGTGGCAAATACAACCGTGGCTACGCTCGCCAGTCCGGCTGCTCAGAGAAGCAGGTAAACCCCAGCCACTGCCTATTTTCTGGCTAAACATGAGGGGAGAATCAAACGATTGACGTCTTCCCTCGCCAACTTGCCTACAGACCCCTCCCGTTCTCAGCAGCGTGTCCCAGAGGAGGCTCCCGCTCACCGTCTCACCACAGGCAGGCGACGCTCAGTTCAGCGACGTTTGCAGAGCATTTAGAAACCCTTTGCTACAAGGGGAAAGGACGCCTCGATCGTATCTCCCCGGTGCTCATTTTACGTGGCTGAGCGGAGAGGCAGGAAGCAGTCAGAGGGCCAAGCCCAGGCAAGGCGAGCCTGTGTTACAATTTTGGGTCTCTCAGCTGCCAGATTGTCTCTACTGGGGTCACAGAAGAGAGACACAGGTCACAAAAGTTGGCAGGACAAAGATAAGAGACAACATACCTGCTCCAAAGAGCAATCGGGCACCCGCCTAACACAACCCAGAGCATTTAACTAACGATTCTCTTCCAGACACGTTGCTGCTTTCCTACCACCCCAGAGAAGCCGGCAAGCTGGAGAAGCCCGCGGGCAGCCTCGCGTCCAGCTTTTGACTGGGACACAGGAGCAAGTACTCCCATCCTCGGCTCACAGTCAGCCAAGAGCAAAATTCCCCTGTCAAGGCTACCTACCAGCCACCCCTCTGACTACCAAGCTTTGCCCGGGCGACAGCGATGGCCTTGCTCTCTTCACCGGGACACAGGTACGCTGGGCGAGCTTCCCACGCTCTGCGATCTTTAGAGGCGAGAGGACAAGAGTCCTGGGCACTGCCCATCGGCGCCATGCTAAAGCAGATGAGCAGCACGTGGTGAATGATTAACCACCCGTACGTAGTGTGGAAACGATGCCAAAGCCCCTCCAAAAGATACATTGCACAGCTTCTGCCTCTGGGAAATTTCCAACCTCCTGCCTGGGAGGGACAGAAAAAAGCCCAGGGAAGAAATCCATCCTCCAGAAACACCCAACACACAAACGAACTGCCAGAGGGCCCAGGGCTCCTCCTAATTGATATGAAACTATGCCGTGCTCCAGAGAAAAAAAAATGCATTCCTAGGACTGCGGTACTCACTCGTGTTTCCACCCTCCGTGGCAGGTGGAAAGGGAAGCATGCAGGGGCTCGGCGCACCATCGAGTCAGCCCTGCCCTTTACCAATTTCTGCATTTTTATTTCAAGCATCCGTAGGACCTGTTCGGGGAGAGGCTATTGCAGAGAGCCCACATGTCAAGATTTCTGACTATAGAACAGGGATCTGGCAGACCATCATTAATGCACGAGCTATTTCTGGGACACTGGTCTCTGTCAGCTCCCCCTCTCAACTTTAATATCCAAAGATTTCCCTTGCTGACTCCAGGAGTCAGACATCCACATTTTAAGTTTAAAGTTGTGCTAATAAATATGAGGTCAACAAATAACAAACCAGTTTCAAGCTAAGACTTGCAATCGACTGTATTTTTTTACCTGAGATGACTTTTATTCTTTGCATTGGGAGACAATAAAGAAGAAAACCACAAGCCCAGAAAGCACTTCAATTTTTAAAAACCATGCAATTCACCTTAATTTGCCCAGGATTTGAAATGTCATAGCATAGATGCAAGAGCAGAACTCTTGGATTGGCTCACCCAAAAGACAAGATTTTTTTTGTCCCAGTCAGAAAAGCAGCCAATTTTAGAAAATTGAAAAATATTTTCCAGAGACCCATAAGTCACATGAGTCACCCTTATTTGCAGATGAGCCCAAACCTGAACTCCAACACCATCACTCATGCAGAGCAGAGGAAACCAAAAGCTGGATCGAAACGGGCAGCTTGTCTCAGTGGCTCTGCAGAAGGCCAAGGGACGCGAGAAGCACGCAGAGTACAGGCACGCCTCCTCTTACACAAGACTGCCATTATATATTAAGTCAAGTAATCTGACTTCGCAGGGAATGAACTCGGGGTTGAGGGCTCTGCACTGCAAAAAAAGACAATCATTTCTCTAAATTCATCGTTTCTCCATCAGAGTGGTTGAAATGGCACAATTTGTGCACTGGCTGGGAGAGGGCGGTGGGCAGCGCCGCAGCCCGTACACCACGCGCCCAGGAGCCGGGATAAGGATGCGTGCTGATGGCCGCTTTGCACAGCTATAGCCCCCACGTAACCAGCCCCGCAGGCCCACATGGGCAACTCAGCCCACGAGACCAACTGCTCGGACCGCAGCTAGATGCCACCCCTCTGGGGGGGTGCTGTCCCCAGGCCCCGACGACCTTCCTGCCCCATGTCTGCCTGCAGTCGCTACCCTCCTTCTGCCCCAGCAGTGCAGGCAGAAGCCACAGACGGGACAGCTCATCATTCGCCTCCCATCACAGCAAAGCCCATTAAGCTCTCCGATAGCCATGCTGCTGCATAGTTACAGCGGCACACATACTGCATTTTACCAGCTTGCCTCTCACGGCAACCCACTGAATCCTTGGGATTCCCCTCTGCATGAGGGGAAGCCCAAACACCACAAACTCCTCCTGTCTCCCCTTCTCTATGCAAACGGATGGCAGCAGGTCAGGATGTGGTATTTCCACCACACCCTGCTGTCAGGTGCATCAGGAGAGGGTTCTCCTTCATCCCAGCTGCTGCCTGCCAAGGGGACCAGGGCTTACCCGGGGGGGGGGGGGCTGGCCCATCGTGGGACCCCAGTTACAGAGGGACAGGAGAGGCAAAGGATGATTATTCTTCCCCGCTAAGGGATTTCAGGCGCGGAGCAGAGCTGGGATGTTTTACGTTGTTCTGCAAGCGGGACCAGATTTGGCGCGGCTGTTGCACGGCGCTATAGCTTGTAACGACAGGCTTTGCAGTTAGCCATGAGCGCATACCGCCTCCCCCAAATAGCAGCAATATAACAACGTGCAGCACTGCCACAGCATCCTCCTCCCGAGGATCTTAAGGTGCTTGGCAGACAGTATGGATTCATGTAACCTCACAAGCCCTCTGAGAGGGAGTAAAGTAAATGCAACAAAAAAAAATGGAAGGGATAAGCGGGGGAACGGAGAAATAAAACTGCCAGAGCAGCATGTTCAAGCACGCGCAAGAAATCAGGGGACTCAGGGCAGCTTCCCCCCTGCTAAGGTGGAATCCAACAAGCGGCAGTGCTCCAAATCCTTGGTTGGTTCAAGTCGGCCCTGGCCAGCCTGCGAGCGCTTCCCAGCACGCCCCGAAGGGCTATGGCAGTAACAGCACTTGCACAGAGCCCCTTGCCTGGGAGGCACCACATTCATTTCCACTCCAGCTCCCTAGAGGGTCTCACAGCAGAACAGCCCGAACTGCTGGCAGCCCCCGGCCTTAATGAGCAGCAGTGTCCTCGCTCTGCCCGAGAGCCTCAGTTTTGACTTTCGAGTTTCAGCAGCTGCAAGCGATGGCCGAGGGTCTCAGCAGAAGGATTTTCACTCTGCTGCCCAAGGGCTGGGGCTGCTCTGACAGCATTTTCCAAACATTCACGAGGCTTCCCAAACACCCCCACACGCACCTGCCACCCCCAGTTCACAGGTGGAAGAAAAGAGACACAGGCCAAAAATCCCAGCATCAGTTGAGGAGGGAAGCGGAGAGTCCCAGCACCCGGCCCCTGCTCCGACTCTGACCAGGCTGCTGCTTTTGTTTGCTTCCATGTGTGCGTAACGGGCTGATAAATGGATTCACAGCCAAAGAGTGACACACAGTGCAGTTCCTGAACTGCTTCAGCTGGATCACTCCTGGGAATGGTGTTGCTGGGCCACTTTTGCTCCAGGGGCTGATTTATTTTTTATGAAGCTATCGCCTAGAGTTGGGAGAGCTTTACTGATGCTATTATACAGGCTGAATGAGGACAAACCTCCTCCGTAGACAGAGCAGAAAGGTCCTCATCACGCTCAAGTCAGGAGCTCAATTTTATTACCCTACTGAGCCCCCAGATACCCAGGGAGGGCAGAATGTGAGGCTTTGAAAGCAATTCTGAGGTGGCACATCAAGGCGCCGCTACCACCCCTTGGGTTAGCAAGAAGCCCCGAGGGCCCCCCCATCTCCCAAACCCTAGCCTGAGCCCGACTCGCAGACTGCCGTCTCTGGCTTAAACCAGACAAAACTCGGGAGCTGCGCCCAGGTCCCCCATTTGGCAGCAAAGTGGAGGGAACCGAGGCAGAGGCTGGTGGTACCAGCTGCACCCTTCCCCGCTGCAAGTGTCGCTTGTGTCCCCTGGCCCGACGCCCACCCGGCTGGCGGGAGGAAGGGCTTGTGAGAGGTCGTGGCTCTTATCTGGTCCTGACTGGAAAACACTGGGATCATATATACATATACATATATATATATATATGTGTGTGTGTATACATGCGCTTTTGAATGTGACCCAAAACCCTGCCAGCTGTTTCACCCACCCTTTCCCTTAGCCAAGGGCAGCCGCTCTCGGCCGGAGGAGCAGAGCCCGGGCGAGCCGGCGGATACAACTCGCCAATACTTTACCCGCGGCATTACTCTATTCCCCTGAGGTTTGCCCACCCTGCTCCCCGATTGTAACGGCTGCCATGGTGACAAGCACGAATGCTAAAATAAATACAAAGCAACCCGAAGGCAAAGCGAAGCTCTCCTCGCTCCCCTTCGCCCCCCGCCCGAGGCGGCGGCTCCCCGAGCATCCCTCCCCGCTCCCCGAGCATCCCTGCCCGCCTCGGCAGGGCGGGACGATCGGCGGCCGCGGCTCACTCACGATGAGGGGGATGGTCCTCTCTTCCCGGCGGAGCTCCAGCCTGCCGGCCGCCCTCTGCCCGCTCCGGGCGCTGCCGCTACCGCCGCCGCTGCCGGCGGACCTGCCGGCGGCCGCCGAGCGGGGCTTGTTGTCCTGCCATAAGTAGTAGAAAGTGCCCAGGATCCAGGCGACGGTCAGGATGGCGATGGCATTGGCCCTGATCCTCCTCATGCCGAGCGCCCCGGGGGAGCCTGGGAGCGCTGCCTCGACGGGCAGGGGCGGCTGCGGGAGGAAGGAGGGGAGAGACGGCGGCGGCGGCGCGGCGGCTCCCCCCGCACCGCTCCGGCTCCGGCTCCGGCCCCGGCCCCGGCCCCGCACCGCCCAGCCGCCGCCGCCGGGTCCTAACGCCTCGCCCCCCCGCTCCGCCGCAGGGGGCGGAGGGCTCCGCGCCTCCTCCTCCTCCTGCACGGCGGGGGGAGCAGCCGGCCGGGGCTGGGAGCTTGGGCTGGCCGCTGGCCGGCCGCCTGCGTGTGGGTGCCGCTGGGGATGCGCCCGGCGCTCCAGCTGGAGCGGGGAGGGGGTGACAGCTCCGGGAAAGAGGGTGCTCCGATGTGGCGGCAGGGCCCCCACGGCCGGGAGTGGGTCACACGGGCTCAGCCCCACGAGGCAGGAGCGGGTGCCACAGCAGCCTGTCCTCCTCCTGCACCACTAGCCCAGCTCCCTGCCCTTGGTGGCCCCAGTGCCACACGGCACTCTTTGTCCTACAGCAGCTGGCCAGTGAGGGTACGCCGCGGCACCCCACGGCACACGGGATCTAGGCACCCACTCCACGGAGACAGGCGCATCCCCAGAGGCAGCTCGTATTGAAGCCATGGGGGTTCACAGAAGCAAGGCTCTTGGGCTGGCACGGTGGAGCTGCCCGAGCACCCACTCCCACAACCGCCTGGCAGCCACACAGCGTCCCACAAGGGCCGGCTGGCTGCCCCGGGGACTGCCACAGCCGCAAGGCCTTGCGAGCCCAGTGGGAAGAGAAGCATGGCAGCAGAGGGGCAACAGTGATACAAATCTGCATTACAGGGTGTTGCCAAAGCTGCAGCAGCTAAAAACTGTCCCAATCCAGCCCTGCGGGCAGCTTAGGCAACACACCGTCCAGCTTGCAAAACCGACCTACATGTAGGCACAGTGCAGCTGCTGTGCAACTAGGGCTTAAGGGTTTGAGAGAGCAGGAGGTACCGAGAAAAGTCTACCTGTGAAGACGTGTGCTTAGAGGATGTGGGTGCCTCTGAGGCACCTGATGAGGGGATTAGAGGATTTAAATTACAGTACAGAAAATGGCAGCAGGGCTTCTAAATGACTATTTGCCTACCTTCCTCCTGGCCAAATCCCTCTAAATGTAATTACAACCTGCCCTGCTAAACTGCCCTTTCAGGTTCACCTGCACACTGCTTGTTTCCTGAAGCACAGCACAGTACAAAATTCATCCGTCAGGCTTGTACTGTGCTCGCACTCGGGGCAGAAAGCTATTGCTAGGACCACCACCTCTTGGGGCTGCAGCATGGCGCCACACCAGTCTCCCTGCAAAGCACACTGCACTCCTGCTGCAGAAAGGTGTTAGAAAGCATCTTACATCCTCCTGGGTACCTTTCGCAATAACCCATGAACCACCCACAGCTTCCCAGGCTGGCTGATCATAGCCAGCAGCAAGGGAAAGTTTGAGATGTTCAAGGCAAAACCAAAGTCCTCCAAGGGATCAACAAAAGCATAATTAGTCCAAGCTGCCCAGTCCATGTCTGCCCCAGTGGTAGGAGTAACCTGCGGAAGCTGGGTTCCCCCTGTTTTTGGTCTCTTTCTCTTTCACAGTCCTCCAAAAAAAAAAAAAAAAAGGGTGGCTGCTCTCCTAGATGGTTTTGGGTCCAGCATGGTTGCAGAGGGACATGAAGAGAGGCAGAGCAGCTGTATCCAGGATTCAAACTAGGGGGAGACACAGGAGAAAGACGTGTTCATGTCCCTGTGACAGCAGAGCCAGCCCCATACACTGTCTCCTCTTTTACCACTGTGCAGATCATACCAGACTTTGCTTGATTCCTTCTTAGTCTTTTCTCGCCATCCTGTGAGATTCACTACAGAAAAGCAAATCACTCAAACACTGATGGAGAAATGTGTGTGAAACAGGAGAAAGCCTTCTGCCCCAACACTTGAACTAAACAGACTACCTTCTCCTGCCTTTCCAAGCATGTTGCTTCCCCCTTCCACCACAGCCATTCGCATTCTTCTGCCGGTGCCCCCCCCCGACACACCCTATAAGCTGCTGTGCCTTCACCATTGCCTCCCCACACCACATTTCACCACTTTCAGTGACGCTGATGGTGATCCCTACCCCACAAGCATCTCTGCCTCAGCCAAGCCTCTAACAGTTGAGAAAGTCCTCTGCAAGGTCAGCCCAGCATCTCCTCTTTTCTGCTCAGAAGAAGCCCAGCTACCTGACTCTTCAGATTCAGATTCTCCAGGGACAACATCATTTCGACCTCTCTTCCCTTTCCAGAGCAGACACTACCTTCTGCGCAAAGACGCCTCGCACTTTATTCCCTACGCAGACAAGGGCCAGAGGAGCCCTGCATTTTTCACAGCATTACCGCTTCACTGTTGCAAGCGCGGTCTAACATTTGCCATCTGCTAATAAATCCCAGCCCCTTGTCCATACTGCAGCACAGGCTCACATGCTCGGGGCTGGCCCCAAGCCTCTCCCTGTGTGGAGCAGCCATTGACCCCTACGCTAAGTGGGTGCAAAGCACTGCCGGGTGAGCAAAGGGAGCAGAGGAATCTGGTCCTGCTGGGCTTCAGAGCTGCAGTCGCTGCCCAGGGGAACGTGTCAGCAGAGAGCTCGGGCTGTGTTGGGACTTAACCTCTGTGCTCTGGGGAGCCGTACAGGGCAGGGCGGCACTGCCCGCAGCGGGGTTCAGCGGGCAGCTGCCTGCACCCAGCGCGCCCTCATCACTGGAAGCACCTTACGCACAAGCCTTGAAAGCCGACCGTGTGCCCGTGGGTGCTCCCTGGCGTTAACGAGCTCGTGCTCCTGGAGAGGAGGCTCTCGAGCTCTCAGCAGCACTTTCTCATGCCTGCAAAACGCGCTGCCGAGCCCTCTTTGCTATTCCGCCCCTATCACATCCTGTTATTCCCAGAGCATTGCCAGCAGTTCAGAAAACAGCACAGAAAAACCAAACGCTCCGAGTTTACTTGTACTATCCGGGTAAGGTGGCCTGCTGACAACTTACATGCGTGACAGGAACCCTCCTGTGCAGAATCACCACTTTCCTTCATTAAATCAGTTAATTAACTACAAGAAAACACAAACCAGATAATTTAACCCTTTCATTGTATGGCCTGCAGGTAAGCGTCAGAAACAAGCAGAGAGCTCTGTAGGCAAGCTTCAGCAGAGCCCCAAACAGAAGTTAGCTCTGATGCAGGAAGGACAAGATGAAGTTCAAGGGGTCTTTCTCCTAGGAGAAAATTGCTTTTACTCCCCTGTCCCTGTGGGAGTCAGCCCCAGAGTGAATGGGTTGTTCCTGCAGAAACGCAGCCAGAGCACGGGGTGGCGGAGCTCTGCTCCAGCCCACAACCCCAGCAACGGGCACAGCAAAAGCACCGAGTTACCCACCCTCAGAGCTGCTGGCTGCACAGCTCACACTTGCCCACAGGTGCCCAATTCAGCACAGGTAAGCTGGATTTGCAGAGATCCATTATTTGCATTGCTTAAGCTTTGGGACCTATTTGAGCTGGAAAGGGTTAGGGACTAGAGCTGGCTGACCTGAAGGAGACAGGACCTTCAGCACAGCTCTAGCAGAAAAGACATGTACTTTTGCAGGACCAGGCTTCCACACGCTTTGAAAGCATCTCCACAGTGACATTTCATCTTCAGGGCCCAAATAACTCGCTGCAGGATGACTGGCTCCCAGGTCCAAGCTATTTGTACCCAAGGTGTTCTGCAGCCGGAATTTGCAATGATTTCACCTCTGACTGCAGAGCTTTGCTCCAGAATCTCTTCTTTCTTTTAAAAGACAGTACAGTCTTAACCTTATGTTTCAAGAGGGATCTCTGACAATATAAATTGTTCAAGTATAGCTATACTGTAAGCTGCAATGTTGCATACAGATATTAGAGCCAGCCTCGTCAGAAATAACAATACCGAAAGCAGTCTGGCATGGAGATCTCTACTCAACACAACCTGCAATGTAGACATACAATGAATATTAACAGTGATAATACTTCACTGCTGATCTTTGCAAAAGCATCAGCTAATTCAATAAATACCCTAAGAGAAGTGACCTGAGAAGTATAGTATAATATAATAAACTAAACAAATCAAGATTATACAAACCTCACAGCAGAATTATGAGCTCTTACCATCACACTGGTTCTTTTTCAGTTTCCTCTATAGATGTTACGTCCGTGTTAGAGTCTTTTCTTATTTTGTGGCAAACTTTGTAGAATAATATAAGGGATCCCTTGGTAATCCAGGCGGCTGATGCTTTAACATAAGCATAGGCTAAGTATTTGGTGAGCAATCTAGATGATACAGAAAGAGGAGACAGGAACATGACCAGCTACATGGAGGAAGTTTATGTAGGGGATTACAAACTTTATTTATAATCACCAAGGCCCTAATCAGCATCATCTTAAATGGAAAGAGAACCCCTAGGACAATTAATACTAAAAAGTGCTCTCAAGAAGCCCATTTTGTGTCTTTGGCTGACAGCCTTAGCAACAATGCCTAGGAGAGTAGATCTGGTGTCCCACATTGCCCCCATAAAATTGAGAAGATGTTTGTTGCGGGGGAAGAAAAGATAAGCATCATGCAGATTTGTCTTTAGAAAAAGTGAAGTGTGGCTGCCTTATAGTTACGGTGAGACAAAGTGCATGTTTTTGCAGTCATCTGACATAAAAACGTAGCTGAGCTTTCAACTATGAAACATCTGGAGAACACCAAAAGGTTTTTCTTAGCACTACTCTGATCTGAGAAATCAGGTCCATTATATTTGTGGCCTGTAGGCATGGAAGTACCATCTGAAACATGAACATAAGGTCTGTCTAGTCTCTGGACACAGTTTGAACAGTCATCCAGAGTTTAGCTAAGAACATTTAAAGAAAATTAGCATTATGGTTCAGGGGCTGGAGCCAGTCACGCTATGATGGGATGTGCAGCTGTACCCTTGCCAGACAGAGAGGCTTCATTTTTTTTTAGGCTAGCAGGAGAGGCTTCCCTGCCTGGGAGCTCCCATCAGCAGTCACCGTGGCAGTGAGGAGAGCAGCCAACTGGGAGAAATGAAAGTGGCATGTTATCCTGCTGGGACAAGAGGACTTGCCCAGGGAAAGGCAGATCTGCTTGCCCACAGCTGGCCGGGAGCTGAGCTCCACCTCGCATGAAAGTACTGTGCACCCAGCTGGGCTCCTGCCTGCTCACTGCACGTGCTGTGAAGATCCAGACGGTCGTGTGTTCCAAAGCCATGAGGGACAAGGACTTAAACACAAGCCCATCCATACAGCCAAGACAGCTCTGATACTTTTCCTAGCTAAGCCTCTGTCATTGCTCCTAGCTGAGTTATGCAAGGGAAAAGCAGCCTCAGTTCACGGATTTTTCCCAGGAGACCACTCTTCAGAGAGCTCCTTCTGGACAGGCAGAGCAGAGTGCCTGGAGAAGGTGGGACATCTCAGGACACTTTTCTCTGAACTTGGTGCCACCAGGTGGCTCCTCCTTCCTCCTCTGGCCCATCCCTGGGCTGGACACTCGCCCTCCCCTGTGAAGCTCCTGGTCTCTTCCTGACCAGGGTCAATGGTCTGCTTCCATGTTTACCCATTGAAGGGAGAAGGCTCAGAGCTCATCCCTGATTTCAATCCAGGAAAACTCCCGGAAAAGGAGGGAGAAGGGGAAGTGTTTGTCCTAATGGGCAATAAGAGCCATGAAGTCCTTTCCCCATAATGGCTGAAAGGCCCCTCTGAAGGCCTGACCATAGCATCTCACTGTGCTCTTCATGCAGATGTAAATCACCCCCCCGCAAACCTCCAAGACATGTTTATCCATACCGTAACACCAAGATGGCAAAGTGTGTGCCACCAACCTCCTATCTGCATTACTCATCTACATTGGCCAAATTCCTAAACTGCCTGAAATACATTCCTTGTCTGAAAAAGCTTTCTCATGCTGGTCAGAGGGCGCGAGTATGTGTGGGTTTCTGAAAATCCATGTTGCCGTGCCTCAGGTCATATATCACCTTCCACATCCTTGGCCTCAGTTGCCACTGGGAAGCTACAAGGTGTGCCAGAAGTCCAACAGCTCGTCTTGATCATGCCCTGCTTAGAGCTAGATACTGCCTAGGCAGTCTCCAGCCCTTCACCACCAACACCAGGGCCGCCGGCACCGTAGAAAGGCCAGACAGACAAATCACTCCCCTGGGAGTGGCTCCATCCTTAATTTATCCTGATGCCCAATCGGAATAGGCACAGAGAGCGGATGCCAATTATTTCTGCGTTTAACAGAAGATAAGCTGCCTCAGGTGGCATACGTGCTGGCCGGGACAGAAATGCCTTCTGGCTAATTGCTTCTGGCCAGCATGCAAGCAGTAGGATGGTGGAGGGGAATGACTCAGGGCAAAGTTAAGGCAAACGGCATACCAGGTAACTGGGAACCAGGATTTCAGTTGCTTTAAACTGTACAGTTAAACATCCTCTTAAGTGCTATTTAAGGTCACTGTAACCTTAATGTTGTTTTCACGAACATTTTTCTTAATGAAAATGAGAGCATAGAGAAGAATTCCCAATAAGCTGTAATTAAGAGTTCCACGTTGCGCTTGTGCACTCCAAGTCCAAAGAGAAACTCACCTGCTGAAAGGCTAACAGTGGCAAGATGAACCTCCTTTGACAGCATGGAGGAGCCGGGACAGCCTTCAGAGATGGTTAGCTGGGACTCAGGACACCCCTTCTCCCCCGTGGGAGATGGGCCCGTTAACCCTCTCTGAGCCAGGTAACCCACCCGTCCACCACTGTGGAAACTGTCCATCTCCGCAGCCTTAATGAAGAGTGAAGTTATGAGGCAGGAGCTATCAACAGCACCGAAAAGTGCTCTAAATTCATGCACCCATTGTGCAATCTTTTACAAGTGTAGAAACAGAATAAATATTTAAGTAGCAATAATTACATATTAATACAACTTATTAACTAGAAGATCCACTTATATTCAACCTGATTCACTTTATGAGCCTGACAGGAATTTTTATTCTCCCTCCTACCACTTTTCTTACCTCTTTTTCTCACCCCAAATCATTTGCTTCTCTTCCTTGCTGCATCTTTTCTAGGACATGGATTTATTTCCCACCTTTATGGTAAAGCACGTAGCACTTTTTCTGGTGCTCAGAATTAATTAACAATAAAATCTTTTTATTACGATCTGATGACAATTTGCTCTCCTTTATTGGCAGCACATCACAGTGCTGACTGTGACCTGAACCGCAATTTAATCCTCATAGAAATTTGAAGCTTTTACAGCTCAGTGTAGCTACCAGGTTCGTGCTCATAACAGACCTCTTGGCTGCAAAGCAGAAGCAGCTTGAAATCCTCATCTGGCAAAATGATGAAACACCTGTCTTCCACTACAGAGGAATTCCATGCGAAAACATGGCAATCTGGGAAATAACCTGTGAAAAATATCCTACCCAGTTTCTCACACGTCTCATAAAAGTGGATTGCACCCTGCACAGCAGACTGTGTTTGAGTTGAGCGCAGTGAAAAATGCTTAACTTTCCTAAAATGCACAGCAATGTATTTATTTTTGAAGCTCTATCGCTCAAAATAGCCTAGACAATTAATGGAAAACTTTCCAAAACATTCCAGGCCTGGCACTAAGCGTGAGAAACTCCAGGCTGAGGGAAGGCCCAAAATAGGAGCCACAGATCTGTCAACTCCAGAGACGCCGCAGTGGCCCTGTGGTGAGGCTGGTCCCGTAACCTCTGCCTGCCGGGATCCAGACCCATCTCCAGGTGGCAACTGGAGCGCATGAGAAAGATGGGGAAAATGCTGGAGCCCAGAGGACGTCAGGCATCCCTGTAACGTCCCTATTCACATTCCAGGCAGATCAACACAATGCTGAAGATTTATCGGTTTCTACTTTTTCCATCCGCATTGTATTGGAACATCTTTATTCCCAGGGAGGTGGGAGAAGGAGATTTCAAGGATGGCAAGAATATTTATTGAAATTATAGCCCCGGTGGAACTAAAACCAATAAAAACTGCTGACCTGCAGCAAGCGGTTACGTCAGCCTGGAAGACACCAAGGCACTCTACCGGGCAATGCACAACCAACTCTATCAATAAGGCACTGTTTCTGATGTAAGAATAAGGTATGCAGTCAGAGTCTGGCAGCATCCCTTTCCATTGCGATCCCTCTAAAAAATGATCCAGGTATTGCTAAGCTTCTACAAACGCAGCACTAATTTTTCTGAAGCTCTTGGAGAGATGGAGCTGCTGCCCTCTGTGTTGGGTTTGCGTGGCAAGGTTTTGGTAGCGGGGGGGCTACAGGGGTGACTTCCGTGAGAAGCTGCTAGAAGCTTCCCCTGTGTTTGATAGAGCCAATGCCAGCCGGCTCCAAGGCGGACCCACTGCTGGCCAAGGCCAAGCCAATCAGCGCCTCTGTGATAACATATTTAAGAAGAAAAAAAGCACTGGGAGAGAGAGCTTTTGCAGCTGGAGAGAGGAGTGAGAAGATGTAAGAAACTCTGCAGACACCAAGGTCAGTGCAGAAGGAGGGGCAGGAGGTGCTCCAGGCGCCGGAGCAGAGATCCCCCTGCAGCCCGTGGAGAAGACCATGGTGAGGCAGGCTGTCCCCCTGCAGCCCATGGAGGAAGGATGAGGGGGTGTAGAGATTCCACCTGCAGCCCATGGAGGACCCCACGCCGGAGCAGGTGGAGGCACCTGAAGGAGGCTGTGGCCCATGGGAAGTCCACGCTGGAGCAAGCTCCTGGCAGGACCTGTAGACCTGTGGAGAGAGGAGCCCACACCAGAGCAGGTTTGCTGGCAGGACTTGTGACCCTGTGGGGGACCCACGCTGGAGCAGTCTGCTCCTGAAGGTCTGCACCCCGTGGGAGAGACCACACTGGAGCAATTTGTGAAGGACTGTAGCCCATGGGAGAGACTCACGTTGGAGAAGTTCGTGAAGGTCTGCACCCCGTGAGAGGGACTCCATGCTGGAGCAGGGGAAAGATGAGAGGAGTCCTCCCCCTGAGGATGAAGAAGCGGCAGAAACAACGTGAGATGAACTGACCGTAACCCCCATTCCCCGTCCCCCTGTGCCGCTGAGGGGGGGAAAGGTTGAAGCCAGGAATGAAGTTGAGCCCGGGAAGATGGGAGGGGTGGGGGGAGGTGTTTTAAGATTTGATTTTATTTCTCATTCCTCTACTCTGTTTTGCTTAGTAATAAATCAGATGAATTCCCTCTCTAAGTTCAGTCTGTTTTGCTTGTGACGATAATTAGTGAGTGATCTCTCCCTGTCCTTATCTTGACCCACAAGCTTTTCATTATGCCTTTTCTCCCCTGTCTAGTGAACGAGGGGAGTGATAGAGCAGCTCTGGTGGGCACCTGGCCTCCAGCCAGGGTCAACCCACCACACCCTCTCATGACTTCATAAAGTCATCCAGCGCAAAAACCCCTCGCACTGGGATCACGCAGGTCCGGTCGTTTTGGATGAGAGACCCTCAGCAGTGCCAGCTCTGCCTGGCAAGACTTGGTGATTAAACCCCTGCGCAACTCCAGCCCGCCAGCCTCTGCCAGAGGTGGGACGGGTCAGCAGCCTGTGTGTCGTGTACCCAGCCCTCCTCGCTCGCTCATTTTGTTGGGGTTTCAGTATTAGCATTCAGTGTTTCTCTCCCGCCTTGGGGTAAAGCACCGAGGCAACGTGGGAGGATGAAAAAGCCGGGCTGACCTGCGCCATATTGCATCCCAGAATCGATGGAGCACAAAAAGTACGACGACAGCCGTGGTGGCGAGAGAAGCGTTGGCAGGAACCACCTCCCTGAGGGCAGCTGGCATCTCAGCGCAGGTACACGTAACCTCCTCGGCAGCAGGTCTGACTTAGGCTAACGCTGCAAGGTGCTGGCAGTGCTCGGCTCCGGCTGAAGGTGACAAGGGTTTGATTGTATTTGCTTCAGGGAACCGAGTTCACATCACCCCTGTCTGGTATCTCTGCGTGGGGCTCCACGATTTGCAGATCCGGGCCCACAAAATGAAAGGAGATGAGGAGATGGTAAGCCTGAGGGAAGAGTTTTCCTCCAAAGCTCCGCAGTGCTGACAGCCCCACCATGAACACACCTGACACCGGGGGCTATCCATTACAAAAAGCCCCAAAGGACCACTAGGAAGTGTAGCATTTGGGACGTAGTTAGCAGGAACGTAAGTTACAGTTTGCTGAGTGAAACCAACGGTTCGTTTCACCCTATCACCCTGTCTCCAGCAGTGCTCACAAGAGACGCTGTCTAGAGAGAACTCATAAACCTGGCCCCTTCCTGCAGTTCGTGCCTCTCCTATTCCCCTGGGACACCTTCCCCTCTTGTACGGGATGCTGGAGGGTACCGTCCTGCTATTCTCTACAGGATCTGTTTATGGGAATAGAGCCTATACATGTACATAATCACCTTCTTAACCTCTTAATAGCATCTGCTTCCACCACCTCCCGTGACAGCAAGGTCCAACACTTCACTATGCATTTCACAACAATGCTTTATCTTGTATATGTTGTAGAAGAATGCTCCAAGTGCCCCCTGGTCCCTGAGCAGTGGGATTTGGCAGTTCTCCATCCAGCCTACCCACTACCTCCATGATTTTTGCCCTCTCAGCCAGCCTTCCGTTCCCCAAATGGAGGAATCCCAGACTTTTTGTCTGTCCTTGAAAGGCAAAGTGCCTCATCATTAGGAAGCCATTTTTATAACATGCACTGTGTAATAAGGATATGTAATAGAGATTACTTTGTAGAGTAGGGAAGATTCATCTTCTTAAATAGTAGCGTTTCAGGATAAACATTTTTCTCCCCCTAACAGTGAATGCTTTGAAGAAAAAAAATGACCTCCACCGCTTTTGCATAGGAATGGGAATTATGAAGTAAGAAATTTCACTATTTAAAAAATGACTGCCTCATTTTTGCTCATACTTGTCTCCAATACCTGAACACAAGGCTTGGCAATGAGGAGCTGTCACTGTGGGAGCACAACAGTCAGAAAAAGGGGTGAGAAACCAGAGAACCTGCCTAAGCCACCGTAAGTAGAAGTGGTACTCTTTCATTTGAACACTTGCATATCTGCAGAGATGCTCAGCACATCACTGCAGCTTTTTCGAATGCAGAGATCTATCATTGCATGCATGTACACATGTGTTTCACACATGTTGTGGTTTAACCCGGCAGGCAGCTAAAACAACCGCATAGCCATTCGCTCACTCCCTCCCCCCGCCAGTGGGATGGGGGAGAGAATTGAAAATGGAAAAAAACCACAAACCAAGAAAACAAAAAACTCGTGGGTTGAGATAAAGACAGTTTAATAGGACAGAAAAGGAAGATAATAATAATAGAATATACAAAACAAGTGACAAACAACACTATTTTTCAGCACCCAGAGTCAATGGTCTGCAAGACCCTGAGCTGCCCTGCCTCCCCCCCATTATATGCGGTGCATGACATCATATGGTGTGGAATATCCCTCTGGCCAACTGGGGTCAGCTGTCCTGGCCATGTCCCCTCCCAGCTTCTTGGGTGTCCCCCAGCTTCTCGTTGGCAGGGCAGTATGAGAAGCTAAAAGTCCTTGACTGCTTGGCAACAACTAAAACATCAGTGTGTTATCAACATCATCCTCATCCTAAACCCAAAACACAGCATTAACCAACTGCTAGGAAGAAAATTAACTCTATCCCAGCCGAAACCAGGACAACACGCTTAGATTAGTTTCAGGTTTGCAGCAGGCACTACTTTCTCTGGTGCTGGCTGAAGATGAGGAAAATATCTCCCCTAGGAGCTAAGAGCCATTGCAAGCCTGACCATTTCTGCTCGAAGGTCGCAGCAAGATCAGAGAACTGTGCCACCTCTACCAAATATGTAACTACTTGTGCACGTAATTCCTCTACAAAGGTGTCCACTGCAACATACCTTTCTCCACAGAGAGATGATGAAAAGAGCTATGTGCAACAATTATAATCATTGCTTAACAGTATACTGAAGAACACTTACAGGTTAATTTAGCACAGTAAAATCAATATAGACAAAAATAACCATATTGATAGGCCCAAGTTTTAAAGCCCCATGTACAGCTGGGTGCAATCTCAGCCTGCTGATGGTTATGCTGCCATGAACGAGCACGACACTGGCCTTTCCTGCTCCATAGCCTTTCCTGCTCCAAGCAGCCGGCTCAGCAAGGCAGGCTCTGTCCCAGCTCCAGCACAGGGCAAGCTCAGGCACCTCTAACACACACAAAGCTCTCACGGGTCACGTTCCTGCCCTGGCTGGGCAGCAGCCAGCCCTGTAAGCATGTCTCCAGGGACAGGAGGCAGCTTTCCCTGACCTGGCATCCCCAGGGATAGCTGAGGGCAGCAGGCACAGAGGGAAGGAGGCACCACGTTCCCATTATCATCAGGTGCAGGGAGGAGCTCGACGGGAGGACAGCTGTGTCTCGTAGGGCTGTTTGGTCCTTGCCAAGCTCTGAAGGATGGGTTTGATTTGACAGGTTTCCAGCCCTCAGGGACTTCTGCAACCCTCCCAAGATAATCCAGGATAAAATAGATTTAAAATAGATTTTTTTTTCTGGTTTATTTTATTTTATCTCTTCCTCCCTGTGGGAGATGTGGAGAGATGGTCAAACCTGAGGTGCCAGCACCTGTGAGTCCCTCTGGTTTGGTGTGTACCTGCACCTTTCCCATGGATGTTAACTCACTGGGAAGGAGAAGCTCAGTCAGCTGTGCCCAGGGGAGTTACGTGTTTCATCCATAGGCAGACCTATCCCTATATTTTAGTCAACTCATCACATCCCATAAACGAGTTTATTGTGAACCCTCTCAGCCCTGGCTCTTTACATATCCAAAGGGATGGAAAATGCTTGCACAATGACGGACTGGAGAAGGACAGGGCATTACTGCAACACAACACGCAAAAGCCAGCTTGAAATACCAGGCTTCGTCCCTGGCCAGTCTCAGTCTCCTCAGTCTCTGTTTTCATTGAGAGAGATCAGCCCTCAAATAGGCAAACGTTCCCTTTAATAACATATAAATAAATTAAAAGGATTTCTTTAAAAGGATGCTGCCAGCCACGTACAGGTGAAAGCTATCTCATTAGCAGAGGCAGACCCTGGCAGCAGCCCAGGGGCTCTGTCACTGTCAGTGGGTGCTGTCCCCTCCGGTGGGGGAAGCCCACGTCCCCAGGGTGGAGCAAGGTGAGCCCACCGCATGGGGCAGAGGATCGCTTTGAAGGACAGGGGCCTAGGCCAGGGTCTCTTCTCAGCAGCTCTCAGCCAGATCATCTGCCAGGGGCATCCCAAAATACTTTTTTGTCTGTGGTACTTCAGAAAACGGACCCTGTATGGTGCACCAAGAATTGCCCTGGCTTTAGCTGCCTGTCTCTGAGGACATGTCACTGCAAATGGCCCACCAAGTGGAAAAACAGAGCTGGAGGGACAGCGTGGACAGGCTGGTGATGGCTGCCAGCCACCCCATACGCATGGCCACCAACCTGCTCCAGTGTGGCCATGTCAGCTTTTATGTGGCTGACTTTATTCCTCCAGACCTGGGCTGAATGCCATTTTCCCCACAGCAGCTTGAAAGATAATTTAAGTGAGTTCAAGCCTCTTGCTTTGAGCTATGTCTTAAATTGACTTGAGAGCATCGAACAAAACCAACTTAATGGCTGCCCCGTGACTGAAATGAGTACAGATTTGTGTGGCCATGATGTCACCACTTGCACTTGCAGCCTTAGCATTCACCTGAACCTGGAGGTGGCCTTCGCTGATCTGTGACCAGCTCACATGGTGACCAAGCCCAAAATTATAGGGGACAAATCCATCTTGTGCATCCCCCTGCAGAGATGCTGTCAGAAAGCCATGGGTTTTCTTCAGCAGGTTGTATGTGCACCAGACATGGGAGAGCAGTGAGGAAGGAGTGCAACACGACAAGGGAAGACGGACTGAGTTAAAAACAAACAACTGGAGAAGGATGGAGGTTTGCAGAACAAGATGGAGGATGACAACCACACTCAGGAAAGGAAAAACCTCAATCCTTAACGGGCAAGGAGAAGCAAACACTCCACTTCCCATCTCCCTCCTCCTGCCTTCTCCTCCTTCAGGTTCTTCGTAGCACCTGGATCAAAAAAAAAATAGAGCTAAGAATAAGCAATGTGAGAGTGTAATCAACAGCAAAGGAAGAGAAGCGTTTTCTGCTCACTAGCAGAAAACTAGCCCTGTCATTAAATAACACAGGTTGACAGCCTTCTGTGATGTGAGGAAGTGGGAAATGAAAGGTCTGAGCCAGTAAAGCTGAGAATGACAAATGGGAACCACAATGAAAAATGTCCGACAGGTCTAGAAATTAAAGTCCAACCTCCCGGAGTGTCAGAGGGACACGCAAAGAGAGACCGCTCACCAGAGGAGCAATTTTGGGGAATGCCAGGTATTCCTCAACCGGGTGTCCTGCGCATCACAAGGAAAAGCTAGGAGGCTCTTCCTCTCATGGGCATGCTCAACACTGCCCTGGCTCCTTTGGGACAAGCCTGCTGGAAAGAGAAAAAAGCATGATTACCGGAGCGAGTGAACATTAGGTGTATGGTAAGGAAGGAGACCACAAGGTGGATTGCTCATACTGCAGATGAGGCAGGAAAAACCTGAGGGTTGGTGGATCTGGGGTACCATGGGAAAGGAATAAGGACGATGGAAGATCTGGCTATTATCCGGGGTGCCATTAGCACCATATCCATCTAAAAATGAAGTTGTTTTAAATCGTCTGCAACAGAAATGATTTGCAATGGCATCAGACCATTAGGTCATTGCTCATTCATCGTGAACTGGGGCCCATCCAAATTTCCATGCATAGTTAGGCCACTGGCCACTACAGTATAAATCACAAAACCTGCAGTTCATTTTTGGCTCAGATGCATTTCTTTCTCTAATAAAACATTGAAATGAGCAACCTGGCACTGCCTTCCATGGACTGAACTGAGGCCGACTCTGCACATTCATCCAGGTGCTCATTTTTTGTCCCTAGACTGAGCAAAAGTCAATAAATGAGCTACAGCCAGCGCATGGAGATTTAGCAGGGTTTCCAGGTACTTTTGATTTTGTGCCTCTGACGATTTTGTCATTTCTTGATCTCAGCCCACGTGTCATGCTTTGCTGTGGATTTATTGAAGTCAGGAGTTCACAGCTCAGAGCAAGATTCAGAAGATAGGTGATGGGTGCCAGGGGGCTCAGAAATGAAGTGGGACAGACGGACACACCTTAAGGAAAGCACTTTCCTCCCTTCTCTGAAGAGTGATCAGCTGCAGCTCTGAAAATCCTGTTCAGGAGCTTGGTCTCCTTAAAATGCCTCAATCTCACTCTATTTCTAGTTTGTTTGGGGTTTTTTTCTCCCCGCCAAAAACTATTTTGCTGCATTTAGGAACCATTTTTTATTTTTCCAGTACTGTTACACAGTTTCTAGCTACACTCCGCTCGAGGTGCAATGCCCTACCACCACCTCACAAGCTGAAGCATGAGCTCAGCTGTTGGGGTACCATCAGCCCTCTCTAGGGATTTGTGGTTTTAGAAGAGAGGCATTTGAGCCCCGTGACAAGAACAGACTTCCCCACGGGAACTGTCTGAAGGAACAGTGACACATTTCCTACATTCGTCAAGTGTGGTTCGGGTCTCCTTGATGTAAAAGTAATGGAGCAGGAGCAAAAGGTGAAATGATGAGGTCCATAACGAGTGAAGTGAGAAATGAAGGAGCTCCATTCCCCAGGACTGCCTCCTACTCCTTTGCTCCCGAGGCAGGCTGGCCCCCGGTGCCGTGACAAGCTCCCACCTCAGTTCAGCAGCATTCCAGTGCCCAGTTCCTCAGCAGGCTCCTTTGTACAAGTCTCTGCGTCGCAGCAGGGGTCCAAGGTGCCAGCAGTGCACAAATGCACCTAGCCAGGAGCCTGAGGCGGAGGCACACAGATTTAATGCCTTTTATTCTCTGTCGATGGAAAAAATGTCATTTGCTCACTACATATTTTCACTGTTAAAAGAAAGAGGAGCTTGTTGATGCACAAGCAATACTGCTTTAATAGACTGAGAGTGTTAAACCAGTGCAGCTCCCTCAGGATGGACACAGCTGCTGGGTTCAAGGTGTTTGTAGCACTGCATTGCAAGGGGAATGAGCTATAACCTTTGCACCCCCCTCGATAGCATCAGATCAAATTTTGGTTAGATAAACAAAAGGACCATCCAAAAATCCACCCCCAATCAAAATAATAATTAATGGCATGTAAGCGAGGTCTACATTTCTGGCTATCATCACAGAGAAAGAGGATCCACTTCAGGCGGTCTGTAATAGCTTAGAGAATGAGTCACTTGGTGCACCACAGTGGGCATTAATAGGCATAGATAGTAAGGACTATTGACATTTAAGTACTTCACCACTGAAGATGCAGCCATGGTGTTCCTCAAGCCTGAAGAGATGATATCTGCTCATGTCTCCTTGCCACTACGGTCCATCTCCCCAACTCGCTGACCATCAAATTACCTTACGAGGGTTTTGTTTGCACAGCGTGGCTATAGATGGGCAAGCAGAGGCAATGAGGACCACAAAAGCAACTTGAATTCCTTCTCCGTCCTCTCCATATCAAATCTGCAGGGCAGCAAGGCTCACACACGTGCAGAGGGAGTTTTTATTCCGCTGCCACACGTTGTAATTGGGAAATCAGATTATGTATCTCTGACACTGTTGCCCTATGTCTTTTTATGTCACTATCACCACAATCCACTGGCAAATATAGGAAGAAGGGTGGAGAAGCCTTTTTTGCATCTCAAACCAGCACACCTAGAGCATCAAAGTCTTTGGTGTTAAAATGTGCAAAGTAGCTTGTGTAGCTTACCACAGGATTGGCCTGAACACCAGTGCTTCATTCCACAGATGCCCTTACTACGTTTACTGTTACTCCCTGCGTCTCCCATCCTTAAAAGAAATGAAGGGTCAGCTAGAGAACAGAGTATGTCAAAGATCAATCTGTGTGAAAACTTTGAAGTTCTTCCCTGTACTATGCTCTGTTAACTAACCAACAGCCCCCCTGCGCAGGAGCCTTTCAGCCAAGCAAATTGAAGCAGTGTTGTACCAATCAGGGTCTTTCTCCCCCTTCTTCAAACCCTAAATGCAGTTTGGAAATTCGTGTTGGTAGAAAGACGTGTGGCCACTTTGGCTGACGTTTTTCAGACAGGCAACTCATTGAGAGTCTACTCACTGCCGGGTAAATCAAATCCTGCTGACCATATAGCACTTCCCCAGCAAGGCAGGCACTACCACATGTTTTGGTGATAGGAGACTTGCTAGAAAAATTCTGTGTAGCTCTCCTCAAACTACCGGAAGAAATATCCATCAGTTTTCACCCTGAAAATATGAAGCATGAAAAACAAACTAGCCAGGGAGAACCAAGCTCTCATTACTGACCACTAAGGTCAGAGAAATTAACTTGAACTAACTAGACTTTGGCTTCAGCCCAGCACAGCAACTCTTACATCCCCATCCTTGCCCTCATGAATTATTTGGGGCATTTTTTTTGCCATGTGCCTAATACACAGCAGCCCATAGCTGCTTTTGGAATCCCCTTCAAGTTGATTACGTTTTCCAAGCTTCCCCCTTCATCTTTTTTTGGGGTATAAGTATAGCCCTGTAAGGATAGAAGTGAGAAAATCATGCTGGTTTTACTCATGTGAATTTCCGATCTTGATTCCAGCTCAATTTGTTTCCTTGCCAAGCAGTTCCATTTAACTTCCCAGGAAAAAAAAAAAAAAGAAAAAAAATTCCCCCAACAAACTCACAGGAATTTACAGAAAAATAAGGCAGGCGAGGTTACTGTCTTCATTGTCTCCCCTAAATGAAGTTCTGAGATTTAAAAAACAAGTGCTTATTCAGCAAGAGAAAGTTTGTTTAGGTCTGGAGGTCTGTTTTTGTATTTCTTCTCAAGGGAGCAGCGATTTTTGGAAAACTGCTAAGTTATATTTAAAAAAAAAATCATTTGGCCCACGTGTCCTTTTTTGAAGCATTTGACTGGAAGAGCAAAGCGTGGTGCTAACACATAGTGCGAGGAGCGAAGGGGAGGGAACACGTGCCAAGGTCACCTCCTCAGCAGTAGCAATGGCAAGCTTCACAGCAGCAATATAAAACTTCCCTCTGATACCAGATACCACTCACAGCTTCTTTTTAAGAGCTATAAAAATCCAGAGCAGGCACACATTAATTAAAGCAGTTCAGAGAGAAGCACTGCGTGTCAGTCTTGGCAGCGGGTGACTGAAGGGCACGTAGCACGTATGGGAGCAGAATGCCCATGGACAGAGTTAGCTAAAATATTTCAGCTTTTATCACCTCCAGGTTTGTCAGTGGGCAGCACAGATGGTTTGCAGCTGGGGAGCCAGTCAGCGTGCTTGTAAGGCAGCACTGTGACCCGTGTCATGGAGCAATGCGTACCATAAGGAAGCTTTTCTTCGTGACTATCCCAAATCTCCTTTGTTGACATTTAAGTCCATAACCTCCTGTCCTAGCTAGACTAGAAAGCGGACCACGAAAATCCCCCTCCTCTTCACCACAATATTTTATTTTTTTTTAATCTCCTTGTCCCTCAGTTCTTCATTTCCCCTAAGCTAGACAAACTCAGTTCTTCTGGGCTTTGCTCATAAGCCATATTTCCATGCTGGTGTCCCCTGCAGAGCACAGGGCTCACCTTCCAGAGTGGTAGGTCCTCAGCAAAAGAGGCAGTGAGGAGAACAAGGACCCATCCAGGCTTCCCTCAGCTCCCTTCCCTCTGTGGTTAGGGCAAGGTAGGCTGAGACAGTTGAGGTTTTCACTCAAGTACAAACCTGCTAGCTACAGCAAGTTCTCTTCCTTGTCCCCTACTGCAGCCAATCATGAGAAATAAGGTTTTGCTATGAACCCACCAACGAGCCACAGCTAGGGGTGAAACACACCCAGCTAAAGGATGATGGCTAGCAGGAAGCCTTTCTGGTTTTAACTGGTGATTATTCCAACGGAGTGAAATAAAGATAATCCACTGTTTTAGCTCTTACATCCGTCTACCTGTACTTACCCCACCTCCCGGTTTCTTTGTCCAAAGTTGCAGCAGGGCTTCCACACTGCTGCCAGCAAGAGCACCCTCCAGTATTTCACTACACACAGGAAGCCTTGAAAGCAGTGAACTGGGGGGCATGGAGCTAACAGGGCCAGAGCTCAGTGGCATTGAGAGTTCTCGTGCCCATTTACAAGGCGGAGGAAAAGAAAAAAAAAAAGATACTTGGGTATTGCATTCCTGAGGACCTCACGCTCAGCACCATCAAGTGCTATCATGCTTGTCCCCTACAGCTATCATGCACAAAACATGCTTGAAGGCCTGTTGAATTTTAAGTTTTCTCCCCCGTAACCAATCTGTTAAGAGACAGGCAGTCTAGTCTGGTATTTTCCAGGGCTCTGTAAGGATTTCTTAAGTTATAATCATACAGCTTAGACTGACTATTTTTCTGGTGTGGGGAAAATACCTCTAAAATGGAGCCAGTCTTTAAGAGATGACAGCACTTTGAGATGTGCAGATGAACAACATCTAGTATCGCTACCCATATATCACAGGAGAACCAGAGGGGGAAAGAAGAGGGTGTAATGCTTTTAAAACATATGGAAAGCATTATCTGAATAGCAAAAATCTGACATAAAACTATATACACATACTTATAGCTCAGATTTGGGCTCTCCATAGCTCCTGCTAGACAAGTAGGGATAACTATTTTTTATTCACAGTGCATTGAAAGGAGGTCCCACTCTCATTTTCACAACTTGCCACCAGCAGTCAGTCTCTCTGCTTTTATTTACGGCTAAAAGTCCTGGACAGAGTCAGGGCAGAGAGGAAAAATGGAAGAACAACTGGCAGATCTCAGCTGATGCAAAGTACTGTTTGGCATTTTTCGAAGGACAATCAATTGGAAAGGACTTGCTGTTAATCAGTGTGAAACAAATACACATCAGTTCCCCACAGAGCATGCTACGACCTGAAACAGCTTCTCAGAGCTGCAGTTTTTTGTGGAGGGGATTTAGACAGGCAGTTTTTCTCTTAAGCCTGCATTTCTGACAGCTGCCTAGTACCTTTTTGCCAACTTGTCATATTTGTGCTGAGATATATGTATGTCTTCTCTCTTTTGCTCCTTAACCACTGCATAATCTCTCATTTTTTTAGGAAAAGAAAGATAGAAGCCATATTTTATATCATCTATAGCTGAAGCTTGAGTTTTTCCTGTGCAAGGAAGTGGTTGGTTCCTTGTTACCTGAAGATGACATCTCTATTTTACAGTAAAAGCCTCTGTCCTCTTTTTTTCAGTTCTGTTTACTCCCCCCATCTCAGAAACTGAACTTACCCAATAGCTTACAAAGAAAAATAATACAAGAAAGAAGGTTTTGCTCTGTTTCCTGGTGACCAACACCCCAGATAGTATCACGCTGGCTAATTCAAGAAAGAAACAAGCACCATGATAGTTAAGTGGGAACAGAGGATGCAGCACTAACCTTGGTACAGAAAATCCTTGCCACAGCTGTCTGCTGTTCATGATGGAATTCAGAGTGATAAAAGAATCTGCTTTGAATATGAGAAATTATGTTCCATGCATGTTTATTTGGCTTTTTGGCTTTGGGTTTTTTCCCTTTAGTAAGCTTAACCATCCTGGCATTCTTGCATTACCCTCTCTACCTGCAAAAGCATTTAACTAAACTCCCTTGATGTGGGGCTAATACAAGAGGGCAACTGTGACTCCCTTAATAACTCACAAAGAAAACTAAGTATGACTTCTTCGCACTTATCTCAAACTGTCTCTCCCTTTCTCCAGAACAACGTACCCCCAAGGGTGGGGAAAAGCCCTTACGCCAATAACACAGCACTACATAGAAATGAGAGAAAGGGCTTTAAAATGGCTCTTATTCCCAACGAACATCAAGGGGATGACAGTGAAGAAGGCAGTATAGGTCTGAACTACTGTGGAGGCCTGAAGGAAGGAGGAGATCAAGGAGCAGCAATGGGAACTGACCTACTGGTTCAGACTGGAGGTGTCTCTATAATCAGTACAGAATACTGCACACTGGCAAAGGCTCCTGGCGACTCCTTATTGCAGAGGCTCCCTCTGCACGTGCAAAAGGCCATTTTTCCAAAGGCCCTTAGGCACAGGGCCAGGGCAAGGCTAACCATGTTGCCTTCACTGAAAAAAAAAAACCCCACCAAAACCATGTTACCGATAGTGTGGAGTTCAGATACTCCTTAGGGAGCCAGAGCTTCCCATCCCTGCCCTGAGTGAATACCAAACAGAGAAAAATGCAGGAAGCCCACGGGGATATGTTGTCTTCAGTCCTGTCAGTCATGGATGTGACAGCTGGGACCTTTAAAGACTGTCAAATGAGGGAAACCAAAGCACTCCAAATGCCAAGTCTGTCAGCAGCATTATTAACATGTCATGTATGTCCTGCTCAGAAACGCAGCACTGCACCTCCAACTGCCAGACTATCAAAAATGCTGCTCGGCTGGTAATTCTTGCACCTTACAACAGTATCTAAGTCACTGCAAAGCCAAGAAAAAGGCAAACTGTAGTGTTTGGGAGGACAGAAATCAGTTTGTAGCCCGTGGTGGAAGGCACGCTAACCTACCACAGGGGCTGTTGGTACTCCCGCTCCAGAGGAGTGTTGTATTCTTAGAAAAACACATCCGTTTCACATAGGCAAAACACCTGAAACAAAAGGGATGGAGGCAAGTTCTGCAGGGAATTCATAAACCAAGTGAGGTTTGGCGACCTCAGCAGCTGGAGGGTGCTCCCCACTAACCTGCAAGAACCAGTCTGAGGCAGGTGGCATCAAGTGCCAGGTAAAAGGGAAAATTTCTCTCCCTCACCTTGGGCAAACTTACAAACGTAAAGTGACAAATGACGGAAAGAAAAATCCCATGTTGTGGGATCCCTCAGAGAGGCATGGCAGACAAAATGAATGTGCAGGGTTCAGTGCAGGAGGGTCCTAGTATAGGTAAGGTACTTGGGGTAACCTAGATGAATGCTCAGGTTGAGCAAAATCTAAGTTTTTATTTAAAAAAAGGTAGAACCGTAACCATGATGACTGACCAACATGACCAGGCCAAGGACAGCACCCAAACGCACCGAGAGCCTCAGAACAACAATTCGAGTCTATCTCAGCAAACTTGCTATCGCACTGCTTCAAAGTACAGTACTGCTGCCAACATGGGCTTTTCCACAGCTGATCTCTGACGTACAGATCAGGGAAGGCACTGGAAAGGGAAACTCAGAGGGTGAGGTCCAGGTGTGACTGTAAGGAATGATGGACTCACAAGAACAGGGTGGGATACAGGGAAAGGAGAGAAAAAGCAGGCATGCGAAAAAGGAAAAGAAGAGCTTCAATAGTGGTAAGTCTGGTAAAAGAGAAAATTTTTACTGAATGTAACAATTAGTGATGAAGACATACACAAAAGCTTTATCTATAGACTGGCAGAAAATTTAAAATCATAATCATATAAAAATAATCTATTTCTGCACAATAAATACACTGCTTCCCCTCCTCTTTCAGGTTGACTCAAAATGATGCAAATTAAGGATATCTTACAAACAACAAAGAATCTTAGTTAAGAAAATATTTATGAAGGAAATTTTCCTTGCAAATTTCTATTTCTGAACAAGTGATTTGGGAAAAAAAACCGCACCAACCCACAAAAGTCTTCAGTGATGCCACTGACTCCTTAAATTTAGAGGACCTGTAGTCCAGTTCTTGTCTCAACATCATTTTGTCTCAACAAACAGAAAAGACAGCAGTCCTGTGGTCAGCCCATGAGTTCCATTAAACAAGAACCACTTTATCAGGAGTTCCTGCACCAGAACAAAGGGAGAAAACCAAAGCAGTATGAAGTGAGATGGACACCGTGCACTCCTGATTGTTGAAAAGGAGTTTCTGAGCCGTGCAAAGAGCTCTCCCCACCGTGATCAGGTAGCGCTAAATATAGCGGATAGCACAATCTGAACACATGCTCAAAATGCTTTGGAGAGAAATAGTTACATCCAAGCTGCTGCTGTAGACAGGAGGTTCTTGCTGAGATTACAATCAGCTGTGTGAGCGAGCACAGAGACAGAACACATTTGGCAAAATCGGTTTTTGTTACGACCTGTCAGCGGTACAGGAAAGGAATAGAATTGCCCTTAGAATGAAACTGGTCTCATTTGCAGCTCTGTGATAAGTAGTATTTATCATGACCCTTTAATTCCCTGTGCCCGGGCTGCTACTGCAGCTCCTCTGGGACAGCATTAATGTACCATTTCTCCATGGCTCCTACTTATCTCAAACAGTCTCTGCTACAAACAGGTTTTTCACCCCTGGCCTGTGAAATTTCTTGAATTATCTGATAAGGGAGAGTTTCAGCCACAATCGCAGCAGGTCCATGATTCTGCCCAAACGTTACACTAAAATATGGGTCAACTGCGCTATACACAGTAGTGTGAAGTATGATTTCAGAGTTTTACTGCAACTTCTTTAGAAAGACCTATAAAAGTTGAGCATAGCTTCATCATTCAGAAGAAGCACACTCATCTCATGCAATCAAAATCATCAAAAGTGATTTCACAGAAAGCAGTACATATTTTAAAAAGTTATATTTAACTAAGATCTAGCACCAGGCAAAAAACATGACTATTTAAGAAAGTCAGACAGCAGCACATTTTAAAAAACAACAGTAATAATTAACAGACACTAGCTTATATTTTCAAAGCATTTTACAAAAACATGAATTAATTAAGCCTCACGACACCCTCGTGAGATAGATAGGTAAGTATTATTAGTCCCATTTTAGAGACAGGGAAACAGGCGTGAAGAGAGTATAACCTGCTCACCATCACACAAGTCAAATCCAGGAACAGAACACCAGATTTTCCAGTTTTCTGCCACACGTGGTCTGACCTCTTAAAGATGCTGGTCATTAAATAAAATTTGGTTCCTCTCATCCCTTTTAAGACACCTGACCTCATTTCAGTCTGATATGAAAAGGTATCCACCAAGACCTATTCATGATAAACAACTGGAAGTAGGAAATAACATGTTTTCATAGAATGTGTGTTGCTGGAAGCTGTTTAAGAAAAGACTTGACATGGGTGCTTCCATACTGCCAGAAGAGTGTCACTTCTCATCAGGGACCTGCCACCAGGAAATTCACTGAGGCCTATACGCAATGCTGATACAGCTCAGAATCTGCAAAAAAGGTAAGGTTTCTTTGCCACTTCCAAACGAGGAATCTCCCTCTGGCAGGGAGTTTTCTCTGAGAAGAACTCATCAGAGTACAACTGCACTGAAAGCAACGACTTTTATCAGGAGACTCTCAAGGTGCACCTAAGGGTGCATATATATCTGTTGGATATCCTGGAAATGTTTGTATATTGTGCTCTGTGTTAAGAGAGATGGTCTGGAGGCATCAGCCATCCTAGGGGGTAGAAAATAACTCTCCATAGTCACTCTGAGAAGGCAAGTTCCCTTAGCACACCACTCTTGCACTGAACTAGCCAGTGACAGACTAGGATTAAAAATTCCAAACCATCTGAAAATTCAAGTCAATGGATTTAACTCTATAAAATGCCGAATCTGGCAGATCCACTGCTGCCTGTTTGCAAAAGCAGGCCCAGATGTTAGTGGAGACACAGAAACAAAACCAGTCCTTCCACCTTCAGTTACGTGTGTCCATTAGACACTACCTAGAGTCCAGGAAGATAGTCTCATGACAGCTCAATGTGAAGATCCTCCCCGTACTTCCGGATCAGCCTCATGTGGTTATGGTCCACTGACCACTGCTCTGGGAGGTGCCTGGGCTGCATGCTGTCCAAGAAATGCTGCCGCCAGCGTCTCTCCAACTGCATGAGGGAGCGCAGGCCTCCTTTAGCAAAACACTGCACCACCTTCAGTCCATGTGGCATGTAGCTCTCATTGCAGATCCTGCCAGGACACAAGCAGAGTTTATTTTCACACAAGCCCATTGTCAGACTCTAGATCTGTCTACTACGAACAGCAAGACACTGAAGATACTTTCAGCTGTGGAGTTTAATTACAGACACAAAGTAAGCTAACCAGGAGGGAGAGTTTTAAGCTTTGCTTCAACACCAGACTGCTTTCTGGAACACAGTTACACTGGGAAGCTGGTTTCCTTAAATTCAGAAAGTGTTCTTCTTTTATAGCAATACTAAACAAAGCTCTCAAGGTCCATTACAAGCTCCTCAGGAGACTGCAAATTTCTCAACGTAAGAGCCATATGACACTCCAGAGCCCTGATCCTGCCACT
The DNA here is from genome assembly GCF_028858705.1 of Grus americana. NCBI lineage: Eukaryota > Metazoa > Chordata > Aves > Gruiformes > Gruidae > Grus > Grus americana. The sequence goes on from NC_072856.1 coordinate 33,216,992, forward strand.
GAATTCCCTGCCTGGGTAGGTTCTGAGTTATAACATTGGCACATTACAAACAACGGTGTGCGTAACAAGGAGAAAATACCAACTACATGCAGACAGAGACCAGATACTAGTTAAGAAAAGATAATTGGGGAGGCTTTGAGAAAGAGAGGAGACTTCTGGTTTGATTGTTTTTCAGTCTCCCTCCCTGATCTGTCCTTCAAAAGAAGTATAAAATAGTGGGGGGGGAGTTGGAGAGCAAGAATGGAAGGAGATTGATGGAAGAGAAAGGAAAAGAGGGGAAGAAACAAGAGTTGCAGTACAGAGACCACTGCTGGGTTGAGTGGAGAAGGGGATAAACAAAAACACAGTAAGAAATGAAGAGTGTGCTTGTCTGCTTAGAGCCTTAGGCTACAGCGCATAGAGTTATCTCCTTCCTATCCTTGCTTTCTAGTTAAACACATCAAAGTACTATAAATCCAGACTCTGCAGGCTTATACGAAGGATAAAGTTATGCTTTTAGAGGTTCATTTTTCCTGTGCAGATCAGCTTCTAGTAGTCTGAAACTGAGACACTCCTTAACTTGACACCATTATTTTAGGAAAGATACATCAATATCCCAAGGAGACTAGCAATGGGTTTTGGTTTATTTTCGTTAAAAAGTTGGGGGGGTGGGGAGGAGAGGAAGTCAGCATCTGTGATCCTCAGCTCTGCAAATCCTGCTGGATTTTATTTTTCTGCAATAATATTTACCCAAGGCTCTATGTGTAGAAAACTTTTTGTTGAACTTACGTTCCAGCATAAATGACTAAAATGTTAGACCTACTGATGGGCTTGTTATACCTGGTTTCCAGACCAGCTGCTTCCTGGAGCATCTCTGGGGTGACTGCCTCTGTGTTAAAGAAGTCCTTGATGCTTTGCAGAAGTTCTGCCCTTCGGGGGTCAGGCAGGCTGTCTGCATTCAGCAGGGCTCGGGCCCCGGAGCGCACTTGCCTGCGCAGAGGATCCTCCAGCAGACGCACGCCTTCCTCAGAGCCAATGGGGGCACCAAACTCCTCAGCCAGCTGCTGCTTGAGATGGTTGTCATAGTAATTGGAGATGGCATGGCAGGATGTGCAGAGTAGGAGCACGTCATGGGAGTTGTGGTCCTTCATCTGGATGGGGAAGTGTCTTCGGTATTCGTGAGGGACAATGTTCTTCCTAGGGAAGACAAGCCAGCCAGCTCATTATATTTGCCTGGAGCTGTGACTCCCCAGTTCCTTCTCTTCCTGGCCCACAAATGGTCAACTAATACTAAAAGTCCAGAAAAACAAAGATCACCAGGGTCAGGACCCTCAGTGCAGCAATAGGTTTATTTGTTTATATTGCTACAATAGTGCATGCTATTCTGCAACTTCTTTTTATTTGTACTTCTCTCCACAGGTTTTCTGCATTTCTCTTTTTTTTCCCCCTTCCAAAAATTCATTGCTTTAATTTAAAAAAAAAAGTGATTCATACTATAAAAAAAAATAAGCTATGCAGTGTGACAAGCATATCTCTCAGCTAAACAGCAGCTGCAAAGACAAAAATCTCACCCTTTGTGACCTCATGGGCTTCAGGCTCACCTAAACCTTTCAAAAATTTAACAATTAAGTAGCAGAAGGAATAGTACAGATATTTTCAGAAGGGGATGCCATCAGAACAGCATGTGTTGGCATACTGCTGCCCCCTGTCATTCAAACTGCAGCACATACATGTTCCATATGCTTTGTTCTCTCCAGGGACCGGTATCTCCAGCCTCTGGAAGAAGAGGGAAGGTTGGCCTGTTCACTGTCAAATTTACCCAGACACATACGACTACGGAGCATTCAAATAGCGATAGCCCATCCAGGATGTGAACAAGCATGATGTTTCAGGCCGCTATCCAAGCTTCTGGATGCCAAACTAGATGCAGCCCTCAGTGCTGTTTAAAAAGATGCATTGTTCTCCTATCACACTAAACTCACCGGATATAGGACTCTCGCTTGCCACATACAACACACAGGTTCTCTTTGACTGTCAGATAATAATCAACTTGAGACTCAGGACGTCCTGATGGTTCAAACCGCAGCTTCACAACAAATGGGTCTGTGCTAACTAGCTCTGAAAGGGTAAAGGCAATAGAGAATATTCAAGATAAATTTGTATTTGAAAGCTAAAATAACAACACTAAAACGTAGGAGTCATCCTAGTGAATCCCCAACAGTATTTCCGATAAGAAAGGATACAAAAAATTCATGCCCACTTATCTAAGAAACAAGGCAAAAAAACCCTAAAGTGCTCTATTTCATATACCAACAGGAAAATTGGTATGCTCACCTCCGATCCCCTTGTCCAGATACCACTGAGCCTTCTTGCGATCGCAGGTGCACAGGGGCTGTCCATCTGGTGCATGCAGGAAGCAGTTGTCATACAGCGGAGATTTTCTATGAAACAAGCGCAGCATTACAGCAACTATAACAGCATGCCAAAAAACCAGAGCTCTCTATAGCCATGCATTCCACACTGCACTTCATGCAGCCTCCTCCAAACCACAGGAGTGCCCCTAAACACACACTTAAGGCTGCTGAGCACTGCACAGGCTGCTGCTAAGGGAAGCAGAACATCTAAAAACTTACCTGGGGTTCACCAACTGACTGTAAGGTGTCTTTGCTCTCCTGCTGACAATAGAATTGTAACTCTAAATCCCAGTTTTCAAGAGATGCCATCAATGATGACAGCATTTAAAAAAAAAAATTACATTAGAAAACAAAAAAGAATTGAAGTTAAGAAGGATGATGAGCTAAGAGTAAGCTAAAAGAGAGTGTCAACTTACAGGCAAGGCAATTTCAAGGATCAACTGCCTAAGCCTGTATCTTAATGTTTTATTAAGATGACTTTTCTAAAACTCAGTGTGAACGGCAATTACTTCATTCATCCAAGAGAAATACTACAAAAAAGCTCTTGGAGCACTGGGAACCTAAACACATGAGTCCACGGGAACAATGAAGCTGAGCTGAGGCCCTCTGAAACACAGGCACCTAACCTTAGTCAGTGGGAAAAAGTCCTGCTTGAGCGGTGTCTGGTGGTTTGTGGCAGTGTGTGGAGGGGCTCTGCTTTGCAGGAAAACGTTTCCTTACTCTGCCAACCTCCTTCAAGGAAAACTGAAGAGCAGAGCAGGCTGGGCTTGGGGAGCACCTGGGAGAAACCGGCCAGGGATACAGACATGTCAATACACTGTGGAAAAGTTTCCTCTCTTTCCAGTACATCATATAAATAAATACTCAGCAGAGCTCTATGTTCTAAAAAGGTTAATTCACAGGCTATATAATCTGACAAAAGGATTTCTTCCCAGGTCCATGGGGGGGAAAAAAACCCCAACAAAACTAATGATACAGGAGGGTTCCTTCCACTGAGCATCAGCAGTTCAGCTCAATCACCACAATAATTTGAGTACTTCCCAATTCTAAATGAATAAACATTAAAACTAAACAGGCTTAAAGAAAGGAAGAGTGGGAAAGGACTTCTGAAATCGCATCCAGTCTTATTACAGACCAGAGCCAAACTGCTGGAGATACTGTAAAAAAACAGTGAGTCTACAGATCTCTCATGAAGTCAAGCACGGTTAAAAACAATAAATAAATAAACAAACAAACATGGGGAGATCTCAATTGAGCTTGGAATGCAATTTTGCTTAAATTTTAATCCTCCCATGAGATGCTGTCCTTCTGTTTTGTGTGACACAGGCTCCAACTGAAAAAAAAAAATCTGAAGGCACTTGCTGGGTAAAACACAATACCATTAATGACTGCTAATGAAATCAATATTATTGACTGCATTAAAATGCCTTCATTGCCAATCCAATAAACTTGAAAAGGAGACAACAAACACTAAAATGACTGGTTTTCTTTCCAAATGGTAATTACAGACAATTTTAGTTCCTACATCCATGTGATTAATTTTATTAGATTGTATCCAAACAAAACCAAACATACTAACTCTCCACATCTTCCACAGTATTGAGCTTAAAGAGGCTTCTCCAACTCTTTTTGATTTAAAAACAACTGAACTTTCATTAGCAAAAGGCTGTAAGAATTTAGGATTTGCTCCACAAAAATCACCTGTGGGACAGGGGAATTCAGGGATCCTTAATCCAGCAACAGCTGCCCCTGCAAGGTCAAAGTAGTACCATTCCCTCCTCTCTCTCCCTAGCCAACACAGAAGTGCAGTGCTTTGATGCTGCTGCAGACTGTTCCTTCCTGTGCCCCCTGGCACCTCACATAACCTCTCTCATCCCTCCTAACCTTAGCTTTCAGTTCTGCTCAGTACCCTGACACCTCTGTGCCCACAGTGACCTGGGCAGCACAGTACAAACAGCAGTCCACGAGGCAGACTGCTCACAGGACAAGCTCTATGCAGTTGCCACCTTCTCCCTGGAGGCGACAGGGCACAGCTGTTGGGGCAGTAAATGCCACCTGGACAGCAAACTGCCTCCTGCTGGGACTCTGCTTTCCAGATAATGCCTCCATAAGAGAAGGAAGGGCAAAAGCTGAAGACAGCCCCTCAACCTGCTCATGACTGAACGCTGCCCCCACTTTCAGTATCACCTAGAGGGAAATGGGGAAAACAGAAGGAGGATTTGGCTCCCACAACTGTTGGGTCCCTTGTTTCCTTTCCTAGCTCATATTAGCCATTTGGTTTAATGAGCAGAGCATGAGGCATCATTTAAAGTTTTCCATCTGTGGCACAAGGAGTAAAACGTTCTCACAGACTTACCTTGCAGAATATCCCACGCCCAGAGGCTTTCGCTTCTGCCTCCGTGGATCTCTCATTTGCTGACTGACAGAGGGCTGGCCGTTCACCGAAGATTTCCGATTCTTTGTTTTCTGAGGGGAGCGTCCCTCCCCACTCTTCTCTCCTGTGCTGCCACTCCTCCTTCCTCTAAACGGGATATCCACCAAGCCCCGGCATTTACCCAGTGCTTTTTCCCAAGCAGCAACAGAGTTTTCACCTTCAGATGTAGCAGGGAGGTTGGCAAATCCCAACAAATGAAGGAACAGAGCCACGGAGACCTGGGCATCCCTTGCAGCATAGAGAACCTGCAGAAAAGTATAGGCATTGAGATACTGACAAACAGCAAACACTCCCAAACATTATCTGTGGTTAACATTAGGTACAGTAAAGCCAGAAGGTGGATTTATTTCCTTTTGAAGTTCACACAAAGTTCTGGCAGTTGAGTGACACTTTCATAACATCACCACACCCCAGATTTTTAGGATCAGTCAGACCTGAAATACTCATGGGTGCCCCCAGGAACTGCAAGGGACTGAAAAAATTTCAGGTCAGCCAGGCCTCAAACACCCTCCTGTCCCACCAAGCCCTCCCTAATTAAAAAAAAAAAGCTCACTTTTGACACACTGTCTACCAATATTCAGTATGGTTATTTATCCTGTCACTCCCTCTACTGGTCACTGATTTTGTAGACATCTGCACGATGACTGAAAAGAAAGCGAGCAATGAGGGAAACCATAATGGTCTAAAGATGGTGAATATGGTTTCCAGGGTCTCTCTTTAATATTGCACTGACTGCTATAGATTGGAAGAAAGAAAATAATAAAACGGTGAGGTTTTGGGTGCACAAACACTTCTTCAAGGGATCTTGCCTTATAGATCTTTCAGGACTAAAGGAAAACAAGAGTCAAGAATCCAGGGAGAACAGCAGAAAATTATCTTCACGGAAGAGGGAAATGCAGGCACAGAAGTTGAAATTAACTTCAGACCACAATCACACATAAGGTTTTGAGGCAGAACTTGAAGGAGGCTCAGAACTCCCTGTTGTAATGCCTCTACTAAGAAGGTCGTTTTTCCTCCCAAAATACTAAGTTGAAGACACACCTGATCTTGTGTCAGTTCTTCTGCCTCCCAGTTGCTGCAACGCACATGAGGAGACTTGTCAAGCGGGCAGTTCAGGACTTTTTCAGCTAAAGACTTAAGGCTAAGGCAGTTGTGAAGTAGATCCTTCCTTCAGTTTAACAAAGAAAGTGAAACAAACATATTAAAAATGAAACTATACACCCATGCAAATTCGGATGGCCTCATACACCCTGAACTTGCCAGAACATAATGCACATGATGCATGACTCCCACTCAAACAGCACGCAGCTGTCTGTCAGCTTTACAGGCCCTCTCCCTCCCCTCCGCTAAAATGTCCTTTCTAGATTTAGTAATTATCTAGAGCTTGCAATATCCAAAACAGGCAAGTCTAGGGGTTGGTAACATTTAAGGCTGAAGCGTTTGGCTCTGAACTACCCACTTCTGAACTGAAGAGGTTTATCGTAGAGCGATGGACCGCCTGCTCCAGGGATTCATGAGGAGCACAAGGGCCAGGAATGGCTTGGAGGAATCCTGGCCACTACAGACAAGAAGTCCATCCTCAGTGCTAAAAGGCACCATCAGGTCAGCAAACTCATGCCCCAGATCACTAACAATACACCCAGGCATGCATATACTGTACATGAAGAATATTCCCAAGTAAAACTTTTTATCTTAGGAAGAATGAAGGATGAGAAAATGACATCATAATTGTAGCCTTTTAATGGAAGCATTGTTATTAGAAGAAAAAAAATAGAGCTGCTTTATTTTAGCTACTTTTCAAGAAATCCTGTAATTCAGTAGTTCCACTTACGTGCCCCTGGCACATTTACCCCATACTTCTAGGCAGTGTATTCAAACATCTGTTGACATGGTGATCACGCTCACTGTGTTATATCACTATGCCTGGACTTCTTACCAGCTGAAGCAGGATACTCAGAAAAGTCCACATGGGTATTGCACAAGACGACTAACAGACACAATTAGCATATGAAATCTTCATGAGGATTTAATTTTGATTAAGACCACAGAATAGAAGCATGACATGTTCTCGGGCTGCAGATATCAATGCCCATGCCCTAAAACCACTGTGAGAACTCCAGACCTACCTGCCTGGTATCATTCAGCATACACAAATTACTTTAAAAATATTCCCAACTCAAATGATGCCTCAAAAAGAGCTGCGTTTGGTTTCAGAAACTCACCGCTGTCTCATGGCTAAATACCGGAGATCCACACTCCCTTTGACTGGAAAACCATAATCATGAAGTAACTTGCAAGCATCTTCCCAGCATCCTACCCCAACTTTCAACACAGCACTATCTGCCATGATGTCCAACAGAGTCTTTGGAATAGTCTGTCCACTGGCAACAAGCCTGGGCAACCGAACAATAATGCAGAGGCCACTGGAAGAAGCCATCTGTAGAAGGGATACAGGATTTGCTCTTCCCTCCACAGAAACCTGAAACGAAGACAAAAGTCAGAGTCTGGGTTACAGTACTCTTAGCAGTACTGGGGCTGGAATAAATTGCAAGAGGCCACTGAAGACAGGAAAGATCTATCAGTTTATACAGTCAAGTATCACCTCTCAAATTTTACTGTAAATTGTGATCTGTTTCACAGTATTACTGTCCGTCAGCTACTTCTTGCCACACTCGTACAAGAGAAACTTTCCCCCTTTCACCCTTCCCCCTCATAGCTGAGCTGGTAGAAGAAATCAGACACATTTCTTAATCCACATCCGTACAAAGCCACACACTACGTAAATGCTTATGGCAAACACATTGTTTAACTGTGGCTTATACTAATGACTGTGGGGTGAATAAATTTCCAGCCAAAATAATGGCAAAGCCAGGCTTTATATATGACTCAAAGCCTGTTTTGAGCATTCACACAGACAAATGTACAAACAGAAGAGAATCTTTGTTTTCTGGAAGTCCCAATGAGTTATATTTACACATCAGTATTATCCTCCTTTTTGAGTTTATTATTCTTATGAAATTGTTTCTTAACTATGCAGCTGGATTTAAAATAGCGTAAACCCAAGCTACTTCTAGTAGTTTTAAAGAGATATTATACAAAACACATAATGCTGTATTTTAGCCATACAATTATCACTACATTTAGTATAGTCCATTTACCACAGGAGTTCAGCAAATGAATAGAACTAGTGAATTAAAAACTTGCAGTCAGCACACTTAAATGTGAGAACAATCAAAATTAGTGGCTAATTCACTGCTGTCATGACAGATAATCACACAGGCAGTTTCAACAGTCAGTTCTGTTGTTCAAGGAAAGGAATCACTCCCCAGATGATTTCCCATTGCAATTTCCAACCTAAAGGAGAGAGCTTCTTGATCACTCACCCACTCACAATCAATTCCAAGCACTGGCCGCTTCTCCAGCTCCTTTTTCAGCAAAGGTTCAACACGATCCCACTCCTCCTGCTCTGAAACTATCACTATGTCTGCACCAAGGGTCCTCTCTACCCAGGAAAAGGTGGGAGATCTGAAGAAGGAAAGCACCTCCTTATCCTCTGCCTTAATCAGTTTTTCATCTCCCGAGTTTATAACTGCTTTCTCTTGCTGACTACTACAGCATGCTTTTCCTTTCCGACGCTGCGTTGCTTTCCACAAAACCAGGCCCCCCACTGCAATACCCAGCAGGGTTGCCAAAGTAATCGTCACTGCTGTTTGCTTGGGCATTTTTTTTTATTCCCCTTTTTCCCCCCTTCACTTCACCCACTCAAAACGGCACTGTAGGATTTTATCATGGCCTGCAAAGAAAAAGGAGAGAGGTGGAAATTAAAGACGACTTAGTGAAATGTGTTCAGAGGTACTAAATATACCCAATGGTATCATACCAAGGTTCTAGCCACAACTCGTGATCCAAACTGAAAAAGGACCAGGTCTCAGTTTGATAGACTGGGGTTCAGGGGACAGACTGCTGCAGTGGTGGACTGGGCAGCAACAGGAGACTGAATGCTGCTGTTCATCACACCACCAGAAACCTTAAAGGGAATCCACTGGTTTATACTGGTGCAACTAGATGCTTCCACAAACTCTGGTACTTAAAAAAAATAAAATCGTCAGGACTGTTATCAACATCTTTTAGCTCAGTTTGGAACCGGATCAACTTAAAGAAATTGCTGCAGAATATGCATGTCCATTCATGCATTAGTTAAAAATAGGCATTGTCCATTACATTCACATCCATATTAAGGTCAAACGGCTCTTCAGGCATTGAAAAGCCCTAAAGCAGCATCTATTTCTAACATAGCTCTCCCTCTATCATACAAAAGCTTAGTTCCCCTTCAGTAAACTGAAATCAACCCTGCCCCTGCATCCCCATCTCCCCAACCCACCACGTTATTTTTAAAGGTCTTCCCGTACACACTCTTCGACACAAGCAGAAGCTGTGGTGTCGGTGCTACTACAGCCCTGCGCAACCGCTAAGAGCATTCAGAGCACAGGCACGCACACCTGCCTGAACACTTGTGATGTGACGGGTAATTTACTCTCACTTCTTCACCCGAGCGAGAAGCCTGAAAGCAACGAGAGCCACCCGCACCTATGGCCTCTGCCCCCGGTCCAACAGCTGCCACCTCTTTGGGAATCAGGGGGTGCAGGTGCAGACCGCGGCCCTGTCACCCCAGGCAGCCGGTCTGTGCGGATGCCCCATCCCGCCCCGGCAGGAGAAGCCCCGATGAGACAAACCGCCCCCGGCCCAGCCCCAGCGCGGTGCGCGGGGACGCCGGCCAGGCCGAGGAGGCCCAGGCCACCCGCCCCGGGGGCGGCGGTGGGCCGAGGGCGACGCGCGGGGCAGGCCGGGGACTCGGGGCCGGGGCCTGGCCGCCGCCGGGCCCCCTCGGAGAGAGCAGAGAGCGCTCCTGTGAGCCGCCCCGCAGGCCCGGCGGGATGGGGGCAGGTAGGGGCGGCCCGCAGCGTCCCTTGGCACCACGGCGACAGGGGGAAGGCGCTGCCTGTTTTAGGCTTAGTCGAGGCTTTACCGGGAAGACGCCCGGGTGCCGTCCCCATGAGGAGCGGGCAGGCGGGAGGCCAGGCCAGGGAGGCCACAGGCCCACCGGCCTGCGCAGCCGGGGCACCTGCCGGCGCGACCCGCCCCCGCGATGCGCGCAGCAACCTCTCCTCTCCTCTCCCCTCCCGGCCCCTGCCGCAGAGACACCCCGCCGGGGCGCCCACCTGCTCGCTCGCTACCTGCGTCTCCACGGAACGGTTGTGTCCGGCAGCAGGAACTCCCCACGGGGTAGTCGCCTCGCACACCGGGAGGCTTAAGAGTGGCGGACGCTTCCTCTTTCCCGGCGGTGCGAGCGGGAGGTGGGCGCTGCCATGTTGTACGGCAGCTGCTGCCCGGGCGGCTGAGGCCGAGTGCGCGGCGGCTCTGGGTACCGGCCCGGCCTGCAGCCCCGGGGCGCCTCCGGGCTGCCGTGTCCGGATCCTCCGCGGCAGGCGTGCGCTGCCACCTCGGTCACTTGGGGCCCCCGGTCGTACCCGCGGAGCGCCTCTGTGGCTGTTACGCCGCTCCCGGGGCGGCAGGACCCGGGTGGGGGCTCGGGCACTGTGCTCGGGGCGGCGGCCCGGAGACGGGCCGGTGTTGGCAGCTCCGCGCGGAGCAGCGGGAACTGGCGGGGTCACGGGCGTTAGCGTGCCTTCAACCGGGGATACCACCTCAAAAAATAATACTGTGGTATCGCGTATTGGTAAAATAGAAGATTTTTGAAGTGGAAGAGAGGCTTGCTGTTGGCAGTCAGGGTGACTCGATGAGCAAGCGGTAGCTGGGCCGAGGAAGCCACCGGCGCCCGGAGAGTGCCGTGAAGCAGACGGGCAAAGCCAAGTCCGGGCAGCGGGGCAGGCAGCGGCGCTGCCCGCCTCCCCGGGCAGCAGCGGGACCCCAGCGCTGCGAGGTGAAGCGGCAGCCGGGGAACGGGCAGCAGAGAGAACGGGAGGTTAAAGAGCAAAGGCAGACGGGAAAATAAAAAGCAAATTGTAGCCATCTCCAAAGTGGCGAAGTGGAAGAAAACAAAAAGGGACAAAATGAACTGGAAAGGCTGGAGAGTTTATCAGAGGGATAATTATGGCAAAGCTCACGTGTGGGGAACAAGCATGAACGTCAGAGCTGTGACACCACAACACACATAATGACAATACAGCCAGCTGCCGTGTTCAGGGTTATCATCATCAAGTCTGGAGGCCAAGATTGTCAAAAAGCAAACGAGTTTCCAGCCCAAATTCCGTTGCAACCAAAAGGGATCCAAGAACCCAATTTCTTTTAATCCCTTTGCAATTCCCCATATTTCCCAATTGTTGTGCTGTTAGAATTCCAGCTACTTGCATCTGAAGGAGAAACTGAAACCTCAGGAAACATTGCTTTAAATTGACAATGTGACAGTCAGCATCACATTTCATTTTTTAACTTCGCCACTTGCAATGTAATCATCAGGGTAGGAGGATCTCCCTAGCAGAGACTTGGCATTTAGCAGACAGATTGTCCAAGGGGTGCAACAAAGCAGCTAATGGCTGTCATCAGGGAAAAATCTCCACAGAAGCAGTATTTTTTCTGTCTGTAGGTGAATGATTGCTTCTTCCCTCCCCCCTTTTTTTTTAACTCAGGAATGAGGTAGGGACCGATTGATAGCAAACAAGGAACACAGCTGGTTTCCAGAATAACACCACTTTGAGCAAATACGGCCCTCTCCCTATCAAAAATAAGATGACCAGGCCATTAAAGCTTAAACAGCTGCTTGTTCTAAGCACCTGGTCTAAGCCCAGGATGGTGTGATCATGTCAGGTCTCACTGGTGCTGGGGTCTGTCCTGCTTTAAGCCCAGCTGGCAACTAAGCACCACGCAGCCATTCACTCACTCCCCCTGGTGGGATGGGGGAGAGAATCGGAAAAGTGAGAAAACTTGTGGGTTGAGATAAAGACAGTTTAATAGGTAAAGCAAAAGCTGTCCACACAAGCAAAGCAAAACAAGGAATTCATTCCCCACTTCCCATGGGCAGGCAGGTGTTCAGCCATCCCCAGGAAAGCAGGGCTCCATCACCGGTAACGGTGACTTGGGAAGACAAACACCATCACTCCCAATGTCCTCTCCCTTCGTTCTTCTTCCCCCAGCTTTATATGCTGAGCATGATGTCATATGGTATGGGATATCCCTTTGGTCAGTCGGGGTCAGCTGTCCCAGCTGTGTCCCCTCCCAACTTCTTGTGCACCCCCAGTTTACTCACTGGTGGGGTGGTGTGAGGAGCAGAAAAGGCCTTGACTCTGTGTAAGCATTGCTCAGCAATAATGCAAACATCTCTGTATTATCAACACTGTTTTCAGCACAAATCCAGAACAGCCCCATACCAGCTACTATGACGAAAACTAACTCTATGCCAGCCAAAACCAGCACAGGTCACATCAGGAAAGTTTGTCTTCCATTGACTTGTGTCTGTATTTTGAACATACAAATGCTTTACACGAGAGTTTCAGCTTCTGTATAATGTCTTTCTGCAAAGACCCTCAATCTTGCTCTATAGTAAAGAAATTTTTATCCATTTTTATATTTATCCACTGGGGGTTACAAAGCATTGCAATCTCACACACTGCAGTAACTCACACATCTTGTCTCCAGTTCATTCTCCTCTACAAGGAAGGTCTGCATCTCCCTTACAGTTGCAACCCAGCCACAGCTTCTCTGCCCGTCCCCTATGATCCCCTGGACCAGACACAGCTGACCAGTTGAAATGGAGGTCACCAAGCAGGAGCCAGCTCTACTCTGAAGCTCATCACATGACTCATGCTCAGGAGAAAAGTGCATCACATACACACTCAGGAGAAAAAGCTGGAAGGGTCTGGCTATAACCGAGCTACCACAGTCAGATGGACATGTTCTCCCTCCTTCCCTCCCTCTTTCATTCACACCCACCCACCCCCAATGTATAATGCTTTGTTCTACATGGTCATTGTAATCTAGCATAAACCTGGATTGCCACTTGGAAGGGTAGTCCTGCATTTCCTGTTCAACCCGATTGCCTGCCTGCTCGCTCCCTGCTCCCTTGCTCCAGCACCAGCATTTCTGTAATGACAGGGTCGGAGAATCAGGGAACTAATCCAGCTGTAAACTAGTTCAAGGAAAAGAGTTAACATCTGGGGACATGACAGACTTATCTCAAGGCCCAAGTGACTGGAAGGAGACCCCAAGAAGCCGATGTGGCTGGGCTCCAGGATCCAGCTGCCCTGTGTAGGGTAGGAAAGGCATTCGTAAGGGAACTCTATCAGAGCTCAAGGTGATGTCAGAATAGTGACCAAATCTGAATCAAACCTGCAAAATTTGTTCGTAGCTGGACCCATTTGTAATAAGCTGGCATCCACCCAGAAATCTGAAATAGGCCAGTTCTTCCTTTTACAAATTGTTTATTTTAGTTTCTAAGGTAATAGGAGCTTAAGTGTAAAGTCACAAAACAGAGGAAAACAATAAAATACCCCAGCATTTATTACACAGTGAAAGTCTCACAGAGAAGATGCTATATAATGGAACCCCTGAGTCTAGCTTTTCTACACTAACGGGATTGTATCCTTGGCTGCATTTAAAGCCTTTATTTTTCATGGCATCACTGACATAAACAGAGTCCTGTAAACCACAAGTCTCTAACAGCTTGTCTTACTACCTACAAAGCCATTTATTCAAGTATAAAGGTTAAATTAAAAATAAATGAAAGCAACTGATGCATGAGTGCACTCTGGCAAAAGAACACGTTCCCAAAGCCTGATGGGGACATTGCTGAAGATGAGAAGGTAACCGAGTGAGTAGACACCAACTGCTGGCTTACCCTTACTTATAAGAAATATGTTGCAGCAGGTATCTGGAAGCCTTTACACGGTAAACAATGAGATTTACTTTTCCTTCTGTCTCTCTAGCCTGATCTGACTCATTTTTAGCCTGATTTCCTAAGGAAAGAAGGCTTATGCAATTACGCTGTCTGTTGGTGTTTCTGCCCGTGGGTCTCTTTTCTTCCCCCCTTTCCTTGCCAAAAAAGCATGTTTAAGCCATTGCCCAATTCCATCTAAATTTGTACAAAGGTAACTTCTGTGAAATACAAAGCCAAATAGATGAAACAGACCCTAATAAAGCTGTTACTGATAAAATGGCAAGTGTGTGCAGACACTGCTTAATATACATATGAGAATCCACACAACAGTGCCACATCAGGACAAGTCCACAGGAAACCAGGCTTCACTCGTTCTGCTGATCACAGAAAAAAAATTTTTATAATCACATTAGCTCATCCTTTAACAGGGAGAAGACTAGGTTAAATGACTCAGTGTTCAAAGGAAAATCAATGATCATGGAATATCAAAGGAAAGAGGCTCCAGTCAAGACTTAAATTGCTGTTAGCAGACAATGAGCAGAGCTGCATGTAGTCCCCACTAGCTCATTAATAACACTCTGTTTGGGGCCCCATCCCAAGCTACAGAAGAAAGCCAAACTCGCATTTCAATGCCTAATGTGAATTTATCTTCCTTGTGTCGATGCTAGTAACCCCATGACTACATATTCAAACAAGTCATTTTGAGCAAGGTTTGTTTTAACACGGCTGATACCAGGGAGGCAGTAGGACCGCTTCTTTCATCAAAAAGTCAAAATGAGATCAATCAGCTGCGGATCCACATCCTAAAGGTGGAGTTTCACACAGCAACAAGGTGGATAGAAGGTTTAGCTCCTGTTGAAAAGGCAATTCTACTTCTCCCTTCTATCTGTAGGCATTCTTAGAATCATTTAGGTTAGAAAAAACCTTTAAGATCATCATGTCCAACCATAAACCTAACACTGCCAAGACCAACCACTAAACCATGTCCCTAAGCACCACATCTACATGTCTTTTAAATACCCCAGGGATGGTGACTCAACCACTGCCCTGGGCAGCCTGTTCCAGTGCTTGACAACCATTTTGGTGAAGAAATATTTCTTAATATCCAATCTAAATCTCTCCTGGCACAACTTGAGGCCATTTCCTCTTGTCCTAGCACTTACTGCTTGGGAGAAGAGACCAACACCCCCCTCGCTACAACCTCCTTTCAGGTAGTTGTAGAGAGCGATAAGGTCTCCCCTCAGCCCCCTTTTCTCCAGGCTAAACAATCCCAGTTCTCTCAGCCACTCCTCATAAGACTTGTTCTCTAGACCCTTCACCAGATTCGTTGTCCTTCTCTGGACATGCTCCAGCACCTCAATGTCTTTCTTGTAGTGGAGGGCCCAAAACTGAACACAGTACTCGAGGTGAGGCCTCACCAGAGCTGAGTACAGGGGGACGATCACTTCCCTAGTCCTGCTGGCCACACTGTTCCTGATACAAGCCAGGATGCTGTTGGCCACCTTGGCCACCTGGGCACACTGCTGGCTCATACTCAGCCAGGTGTCGACCAACATCCCCAGGTCCTTTTCTGCCAGGCAGCTTTCCAGCCACTCATCCCCAAGCCTGTAGCACTGCATTGGGTTGTTGTAACCCAAGCGCAGGACAGGGCACTTGGCCTTGCTGAACCTCATACGGTTGGCCTCAGCCCATCAATCCAGCCTGTCCAGATCCCTCTGTAGAGCCTTCCTACCCTCAAGCAGATCAACACTCCCACCCAACTTGGTGTTGTCTGCACACTGACTGAGGATGCACTCAATCCTCTTGTCCAGATCACTGACAAAGGTATTAAAGAGAACTGGTCCCAGTACTGAGCTCTGGGACCGCCACCAACTGGATGTAACTCCATTCACCACAACTCTTTGCGCCCAGCCATCCAGTCGGCTTTTTACCCAGCGAAAAGTATGCCATCCAAGCCACGAGCAGCCAGTTTCTCCAGGAGAATGCTGTGGAAAATGGTGTCAAAGGCTTTACTAAAGTCTAGGCAGGCTGCCCAGAATTACCCAGATTCTACTGCCTCACTTCTGCAAACACTGGTGCCAGTTTGACTAAAGGAATTAAGCAAGCAGAAAGCTAGCACAGCAAAAAATAGATTTCTTCTGGTTTAACTCCTTGAACTAGCTCACCATAGAGCCAGATCTCAGCGAAACTACATCCTAAGCCAAAAGATGAATCAGTGGCAACTCACTACAGGGATCTGCCAGAGTTTGCAGGTTTTGCAAAGAATCTGAACAAACTGCTCTCAGAGGTGTGAGCTGCCAGATTGATCCCATGAGGATGAGTTGTATTAACATTCATCACCATATTTCTTCATTAATTGTCAACTCTTTAGTTGCTTATGTAGGTATAGAGAAGAATTTCACAATTCTGTTTCTTGAAGAGCTGCTTAACTTACCCCAGTGGTTCAATTCCAGAAGGCACACTAAGCTGGCCTCACAGTTCACAGCTGCTGAGAAGGTGACACCCCCCACCTCCCAAAACTCCACTCCCACCTGGGCACTGCTGACTAGCCTGTGCTGATTCTGGCACTCCTTGGAACACATCCATGAGCCAAACGAACTCAGTAAAACCACAGACAAGCAGGTCTAATGAGTAGCAGCATCAGCACAAAGAAAGGGACAGAACACATGGCCACGAAAAAGAAAGACACCTTTTGGTGGCCACAAGTCATTAGATTGGCTCAGCTGCATGTTAAAGCTACATCTTTCACTGAACAGCCCCAAGGGGAGATGTTTGAGAGAAAAAATGTTTTCCCACCTTTCTGGTCTGTGAAATTAGTGAGAAGCCCAGAAGCCATCTACTTTCCACTAGAGGGAATAAATTCCACAAGCAAAATTATTTTTAAAAAATGACATGACTAAAATATGACATAGTCTTCTTGGCTTACCCACCTTTTCTTTCCATTTCTCCTCAAAGATAAAAAATGGTACAAACAAACAAATGAACAGCCTTACTTTCCTCTTTAATAACTGCTCTTTCTCTCCTTCACTTCTAGGCTCACTCCATAGACATCTATATTTATGTGTCCAAACTTCTCCATTTCCACTCTGGATTAACCAAAGCCATTCAAAGGTTCAAGAGAGCTCAGAAGAATGTATGTAAACCTCATCCTCTCTGACCTGACAATCAACCATACTTCATTTAAAATCTTTTCCTTTTACCTATTTAAGCCTTCCTTCTAAGTGTTCTTTGACAGACTCTCACAGAGCTGTATCCTTGGTCTTCTCCTTTCATTCTCCCACGTTATCACTGAGTTATCTTATCTGAAATATAAATACAACTAACATCTCTCTGCAGATTAGTTACAGATCTACTCCTTTCCCCAGAGCTATCTCCCTCTATCCAAACTCCAGTCATAGCCTTTTTCTCTTGTCTGTGGATGACTAACAGGAAGTTAAAGCTCAGCAGAGCTAGAACATGGCTCTTTCTTTTCCTGAAAGGCCTCTTATTATCTTCTTTGTGCATACCTGGGGATAACATCACCAGTCTACCTGCCACTCGAGCTTGTATGTCAACTGTCAGCTCTGACTGAAACCTCTTTCTAGATCCTGGAACACAGGATACATCTAAATTTTAGACTTCATCTATATGGTATCTCTAAGACAAAAGTCCTTTGATCCATCAATGCAATTAAGACCCTTGTTTAGGTCTCTTGCTTCCATACCCAGACTGCCCCAGTACCTCTCCCTCCAGCATTAACCAACACAGCTCATAACACAACAGTGATTAACTGCTGTAAATGCCATGATCTGACAATACAGTAAAGCTGACTGTAGGCCTCCTATTAATGATCAAATATGCCAGAGCCATCAAATGAAAACCACTAATGCAATTTAACTCATTCTGCCAATTCAAATTTGTTCAAAAAAAATGTTGAAGTGATAGTTTTGTACCAGCAGACATTAAAACCAGATCAGGTATTGTCAGTCCTTCCAGAGGCAGAACGAAATCTCTGTAGCATGGGCAGAAACTAATGTGAGAGCAATGTGACACCATGGCCATGCCTGATCCAGATCAATTTAGTGCTGCTGGAGACCGGGCTGTGTGTTGAGTTAGCAACTCTGAAACCACAACCCAAGATTGTTTACGTAGATCATTACTCGGACCACACCACTTCTCTGTTTGAAGCATTCTGCTAGTTCCCTCTTCTGTATTGCATCAATTATTTACTCATCTTCATTTTCAAGAGCATCTTCTGAAAGTCGCCACCCTGTTAACTATCTCGCCATTTCCTTTCCAGTTGACTCCTCCTCTCTATTGCCCACTTATTGAAATTCAAATCAAAACTTTTTTTTCTTCTTTGTTTCATGCTGCTTTTGAGGCATGGAGGAGACTATAAACATCCTACAGAATTCAGCTGCTCAAGCAGTGCGTACAAACAGACCCTGACTTACTCTGCCTGTTGAGTCTGGCCAGGCTCAATCCACTTTGGTCTGTGACATTCAGTCTCAGTACAGCACCCTGCATGCTAAGCTAACATGTCCGACAGAACAGTAACTTGATAAAGTTCAATCTGTTTGACTAAGTACTGTCCATACCTCAATTCCATTCCGAGCTGCAGAAGGTTCTTACTAAAGTAGAAGAAGATGCTTCATTGACACTATGTCAGCATGACTCAGGCCAATAGCGTATGTGTTTTAGAGAGATTACAGCACTCTGGCATTATTAACACAGCAACGTGTTATTTTCAAAGGAAAATGTTACCAGTATAGCTCATGATAATTTCCTTAGGTGTTATATATTTTCAAAATTAATTCAAACAAAGGAATCAGAGAGCAAAAAGAATGCTTACCAACACTTTCTTCTCTAACCTATACAGTCACGTGAGAGAATATTGCATTTAGCAGGAAAGGTTGGCAGACTTCTTTATTTTTCTTTCAAATTCTGACAACATGGTATCTTCTTTCTGACTGCTTACAAATGTGATTTTGAAAAAAACATCATTTTAATCTTTCCTGAAAATCCTGGCACTGGGGGTTTAGGAAATAATTTCTTTCTGTTTGTCCATGTAAGTACACTGCTTTCCTAGAGACTGGATCCAGCAAAACACGGAGAAAAAGCACTGAAGATTTTATTGTGTTGCATTTCAACTGGAAGGCTCCTACACCTATTTATTTCAATACAGAAGCCAAAGATATCCAACGTAAACAATACTTTAGGAAAGAGGAGAAAGTGAACCATGTGTGACAAAAGTGACAACCACAGTGTTCAAGGCCTGGTTGGATGGAGCTTTGAGCAACCTGCGTTGTCCCTGCCCGCAGCAGGGGGGTTGGAACTAGATGATCTTTAAGGTCCCTTCCAACCCAAACCATTCTATGATTCTGCAATGTATTTCGAGAAGGCTCTCAGATCATATGGTGATGTGAGCTATATGAAAATTATAGAGGAGAGAATGGAATACAAACTAATGGGGTCAGTTTAGAGTCTATAGGTAGAAAAATGTAATGCCACCTACCTATGTTGAGAATTCAGATGTGAGCAACAGTTTCTGATATAATTGTAATGGTGCAGAATTTCATGGCATGCAAGCAAGAGAGCTATAAAATATGATTTATACCAGTGCAATTTACCTGTGTCTGCAGCTAAGGTAACAAACACAAATCATGATGGACAGGGTCTTTGCCTCTCTATACTGAGGCTTGCAAGACATGTTACATAGCAATAGTTGGCCATCAACAACTACTATATATATTATAACTAGAAAAAAATCTTCATATAGCTCAGATGCAGAAGAGATTAAGTGTTCTTGATTTTCACTTCAGTATTAACATTGTTAATTAATCATGCTAACAGAAAACAGTTAACAGACTGTGTCTGGATATTCCTCTCAAATTATTATACCTTTAATTAAGTTCTGACATATCTGACATTGATAACACATATGGAAAAAAGTTATATACAAAGCTGAAATGCAAGAAATGTTCTTGCATCTTTTTTGTATTTTCTTAGATTCTTTTTATTCCGATTAGAAGTGAAAAGTTTGTTATTTTCTTTTGTTAGATGTTAAAAGTAAGACTATAGTGTTGTCAAGTAAGAAGCATGGTTTATAGAATTTCATGTTCTTTCTGTAATCTTAGCCAAGAAGAATCCCAAAGAACTTAACTGACCTTCTATAACAAAATAATTGCAATTTCTGCTGAAATGCTGTCACTGGAACATGGCAGCAGTCTAACAGTACCCAGTAATGTTGCCACACCACAGTTTATGTCAGTTTTTGTTTGTTTGTTTACTTGTTTTAAAGTCTGGAGACTCCTAATTCCCATCAGGTACACTTCCACACAGAGAAGGCCAGTACCATCAGGCTAATTCCTCACTTTCTGAAAACTGTATCTTCCCTAGGTACTGGTGCCAGTTCACCTACACCTGTGGGGAAACACAGACCTGAAAGTTTCAAGCCGCAGGTCTGGGACCACTCACCTTGTGGTCAGGCTCTGTGTGGCAGGACTGGGGGCTACACGCCATTCAAATGACACTCCTGCATCTTACACAGCATCACGCGTTAACATGTGAGGGACAGGGTCCTGTGAAAGACAAAAGATATTTTTTACCACACACACACGGGTTAGGGCGTTGTAAAAGGGTGAAGGACAACACAGATCAGTTCCAACTGTTTAGCTGGCTGCCTTTTGAGGTTTTGTTAATTCTGAAGAGAAGAAAATTAATCTATATTTCTAACAGGGGCTGCAGAGAGGTCTGCTTATTTGAGAAGGGGTGACCCTCCTATTTTCAGTGTTGCTCAGGTAGGAGCAGGAGAGATCAAGCGATAAAACTTCTGACAGCTCCATAAAAACTGCCTTAAAGAAAAAAATAAAATCAACAAAATTCTGAAGACACAGTATTCGGAAATCCCACAGAAATCGCTCACCACTTACAGAGAGCAAACCCCACTGCCAACAGTACGCACGTGGGGCGGTTTTTTCGTCTCATCCTCCCTCCGGTGAGCTGTCCGCAGGACCCCGCGGGGCACTCCTCGCACCCCACGGCGGGCTGGCCGTGGCTCCGGAAAGGTCTCTTCCCGTTCACCTCAACCGGGGACGACGCCCGCTCGCGGCGGCAGCACCTGCCCGCCGTCCCCTCCGCACCGGCCGCGGGGCCGTTGGCGGCGGCAAGCCCCTCCGGCGGGTCGGGTCGGGCCGGGCCGGGCCGGGCCGCCCATCAGGCAGCGCAACCCGGCCGTGAGCAGCAGCGGCGGCAAACGTCCTACCGCAGGTCTTCGGAGTCGCGGATTTATTCGTCCCCCCCCCGCACCGTTACAGGAGCGAGTTAAAAAGCGGCGGCGGCGCGACGTTAGAGTCGGGCCGGGAGCGGCGGGGAGGCGCGGGCTGCAGCTGAGGATCAGCTGCGGAGGGGAGCGGGGAGGAGCCAGCGGGATCAGGAAGCGGCGGAGTGTCTAACACCTCTCTGCCATGGCTGGCTAAAGAAAAATCATCATAACCATAACAAGGGGGGAAGCGGGGGAGGGGAGGCGGCGGCGGGGGAAGGGGCGGCGGGGGAAGGAGCGGCGGGGAGCGGCGCAGGCGGCAGCATGAAGAGGAGAGGCGGCCGGGGGGGCAGCATGCGGTCGGTGGTGGGGTTCCTGTCCCAGCGGGGCTTGGAGGGGGACCCCCTGCTCACCCAGGACTTCCAGCGGAGACGCCTGCGGGGCTGCAGGAACCTCTACAAGAAGGACCTCCTGGGCCACTTCGGCTGTGTCAATGCCATTGAATTCTCCAACAATGGAGGCCAGTGGCTGGTCTCAGGTAAAGCGAACGCTCCCCGTCCCTCGCCCCCTCCCGCCACCCCCTCCCCAGAAAGCATCTTCCTCCTCCTCCTTGGCCGCCTCCCCCACGGCCCCGGGGGGAGGGGAGCCGCGGCGGCGCTCAGAGTCATTTCTCAAACCCACCGGTACCCGGGAATAATGTTTCCCAAGTAGAGATCTAAAATGGTTGACAGGTTTTAAATTCTACTATTATGGGGGGGTGGGGGGGAGCCCTGGGCAAAGTTTTTACGAGAGTGTTTCCAAGGCGCGGGAGGTGGGAGCTAGGGGTGCCCCTTTATTTGCTGGCTCGCATGTTCTGCCCCTGAAAAGAGGTTTTTTATTATTTTGGGGGGGATGACGGCGGAGGGGACACAACCCCGCGGCATGCATTGTGGGCGCCGGGTGACATTTGTCAGCGCCGTGCCCCGGGCCGGCTCCCCAGGGGACGGGCGGGGGCCAGCGGTTGCAGCCGAGGGGGCGGGCGGCGGGCCGGAGTTTGGCCGGGGGGGACTGCAGTCCCGGTCGGTGTCGGGCGGGGAACCGGATCGGTTTAATTTAGGGACCGGTCACTTTGGGACCTCCACTTCCCCCCCTCCATCTTCTTCTAGGGGAGGGGAGTAGGGTTTTGTTTTGTTCCTCCTTCCTCCCCGTACAGGGCGCCTTTGGGGAGAGGGGGGATTATTTTAGTGGTGATGTTTTTTGGGGCCAAGTCCCCCCTGTTGCCTGCCCGGGGCTGAGGGAGCCATGGGGGTGGGGGGATGCTGTCAGGTAGGAGGGAGGTGAGGGCTTGACATCAGCTGCGACACTGAAGAGGGGAAAGGCTCTGCACCCCCTTCCCCCCGCCTGGGAGGGGCTGCGGGGCTCGACGGCCGGCTGCCCGTCTCCCCCCACTCTAGCAGCGCTTGGCGCAGGTGCTTTTTCCTCCTTCCCTGCCTCCGGGCTCGGAGGTGCGGCGGGGAAAGGAGGCAACTTTAGTCCGGGGCCTGGCCGGGCGCTGCAGGCCGCGCTCTCCTCGGGCGGCTCTTAGCGACAGGCCGGGGAATCGAGGGCCTATCCCGCCCGCGGCGGGGCACGGCACGGCGCGGCGCCCCAAGGGCTCGGGCCATGAGGGGCTGCGGCGCTCCTCTCCCGCCGAGCTGGAAGACCCCGCTGCGAGGGGGCAGAGCCCTTCGGGGCGGCGGGGAGGGGGCTGCCAGCCCGGGAGGGGCTGCCCCTGCCGCGCCGCCCCGGGGCGGCCTGCCCGTTGAGCGCGGTGTCCATTGCAGGCCGCGGCCCGGGGGGCGTCCTGTCCCCGCCGCCCCACGCCCCTTCCCCTGCCCTCCCGCGGGCTGGGGCTGCCGGCAGCTCCCTCCCCCGAGGCCAGGCTGTGGCGGGGAGGGCCTGTTCCCTGTCATGTGGGGCAACGGCTCTCGGGGGAATTGCAGAGCTCCTTGGCATAAGGCCGTAGCAGCTTTGTTGAGAGTGATCTAGGGGGTAATGGCCTGGTTACCAACCAAGGGATGGAGGAGGGGCGAAAGGGTCTCGGTTTTCCCTGGCCATTCTCTGGTGGGCTGTAAATAGCGACAGGAGCTACTGAGGAAGGTGATGGGGGCATGGCTGAGCGGGCTGCTTACTGCTATGGTGTCTGTCTGGGCAGAGGCGGGCTCTGTCACACAAAGGTATCAGTAATAAATCCAGAAATAACACAGGGATTCAGTAAAAAGTTATTATGGCTGTGTGGTTACCTTTAAGCAAGGGCAGGAGAAAACCCTTATAAACAAACTGGAAGCTGATACACTGAAACCTGCCTAAATTTAACTTTCTTACCTGAAGAAACTTAAAAGCATGAGTCCAGTGATCTCTGAAATAAGTGTCCATGAGGGATCCTAGAGTTACTATCAGGCATTCTTGTATCTATATGCACATGCAACAGTTGAGATAGACATCCATTTATCTTGTGAATATATATGTATACATTTATAAACACACATGTATGTATATGTGTATACATGTGTGTGTGTTATGAGGGAATGCTGATTCATCTAAAGTTCCCAGATGTGCTAGAGTCGGAATACTGGTTTGTACTGGTCCTTCTCCAGTGGTAAGTAAAACTATGTATTTTTAGTTACAAAGTGCTACAGAGAGCTCAAGTGCATCTGTTGTTGATTTTTTTATTTTCCATAATAAGTGATGGAAACACCATCAATATTTTCTGTTCTTGCTCAAGAAAGCCTCAGGAGGCACTTCAGGTCTTGTCAATGCACTTACCTATGTTGACATCCATTCTTGTAGGTAGAAACATAAAAAGTTCAGAGCTGGAAGGGACTTTAAGAATTAATTTTGTCCAAACTGCCTGAGTAAAGGTAGGTGTAGTGAGAGAATGCAGGCAGGTTTCCCATCATGTGGACATCTGAAGAAGTGGCATAGGAAGGCTTTCAAACTATGTCCAGTTTTCAATTTCCTAACTTCTTTTAAGGCTACAGGATGTTTACAGGGGTTAAGCTTTTCCTCAGTATGTAAGAGATAAATGGTATTAGAGTTCTACCTCCTAAATTTCAAAGGAATTTGAAATAAATTTCCTAGTAGGAAACAAGTGGGGGGGGAAAAACAGGGGTGGGAAGAGGATACTTAAGTTACATGTGTCAGCAGTGCACAAATTTGGGATAATCATGAACAGACTACCTTAAGTCTGACCTTCTATTGATGCCCTGCAAAAAATAAGAGCTCTCATTACGGTGACTGTTTTTAACAAAGTTTTATGTTATCTGTGACCACAAGATCTAGAATGCTTTATGTGACATAGCAACAGCAGGCAGGTGCTTTTTTCTTCCTTAAAGAGTAAGAAATTAAAAGGTAAAAGATTTATGGATACTCTCTGGCCGTTGTAATCCAAGGCTTCATTAAAATTACACTCAAAACACTCCTTTTTTTAAGATCATACTTCATCTTGAAAGTCTGAGAAATAGCAAAAGCAGGAAAAACAGAAAGAAGGAGAGCTCAGATGAAAGATAAAGGAAGGGTATAAGATGCCTCTAATCTGAAGTTTTCTAGAAGAGTTGCTTCAGAAGACTTCCAAATGCAGATAAATCCTTAGAATAGATGGCATGTGGGTCTCTCCTCCCTCAAAATAGTCAGCATGCTGAGGTAAGGATGAGATGTTAGATGCTTCCATCTGCGCTTATAGCAGCTAAGAGAGTTAACAGGGATATTGGAGTGTGTGAAAAGGGAGAGCGCAAGCAGTCTTTTCAGTCATTCAGTTTTAAGTAATATGTATATTCTTAACCTAGAGAAGTCTGCTTCAGCTAATTGACTTGTTAAAACAGCTCTAACAAGGTCTAAGTTGTTAAGTATAGCTGATAGAGTGCATTTGTGGTGGCTATACTAATGCCATTTAGATGCTAGTCTGCATCCAAATTAGTGCTGTTCTCATCAGCATTGGCTGGAATGCTTTTTTTGGGTATGTGTCCCACATTATTTATTTATTTATTTATTTTTAATGTATCTTCCGGAAGCAAGGCTAATGATTACTGTTTCAGTAAACATTTCAAACTGCTTA
The DNA here is from genome assembly GCF_028858705.1 of Grus americana. Lineage (NCBI taxonomy): Eukaryota > Metazoa > Chordata > Aves > Gruiformes > Gruidae > Grus > Grus americana. The sequence goes on from NC_072856.1 coordinate 33,242,021, forward strand.
AACAGGGTTTACATTACAGTTCCAGATAGTTTTCCTGTTAGGATTTCGGAGAGAACTTCAGTGTCGACAAGCCTCAGCAGGCCTTTTAAAAGCATGTTTGAAACTTTTTGAAATCTTAACTTCTTTACATCTTGTATTGGGGATTACACATTTAATAGTAAGTAATTTTGTTCCTAACCATGTTTTCAAGAAAAAAGTTGAGGTCAATGAGTTGGCTTGGGGGCCAGTCTTTAGGCTTTTGCTGTGCCTGTGTGGAATTCAACAGTGTCACTTTAGAGAGACACTGATGTTTTTGGGCAGAAGTGCTAGAAGAAGGGGCAGGCGTAAGGACAAGAATTAAAGAACATTGAGAGAAATGAAAGGAGGAGGTGGATACTCAGGAGAAGATGCGATGTGACAAGTAGAAAAGACCTATCTGTAGAATGACACAAGGGAAGAGGAAAGCTTAACATAGAAGAGATGTGTAAATGGGCTGAAACTAGTTAAAACTAGCTGCTGGATGGAGTTGAAAGATTTCACTGGACAAAATGTGTCTTTGCAACACTTTATATACTAGGTGATGGTATTTTTCTGTTAACAGTTTGAGAAATACATGACTGTCCGTGCATGGAAATTAAACTCACCATGCAATGATATGCAACTGACTTCTTCCCTCAGATATGCCAAGCATCTCCTTCTGCAATTTAACTTCTTAAAAATCATCTTTACTTAGTCTGTGTAATAGGCTTTCTTTCTCCCATCCTCAAGTTTGGTGGATATGTTTTACTATTTGTTTATCTGACCATCATTTTTCATGCCTCCTATCTCTTACAAACATGAGTATCTTTATCAGAACCTCCCACTTTTTTTTTTCCCCCTACTTTAAACTGCACTTTAAAGATAACTTCTGGGAAGCACTGTAATGTGAGGTTTACTTAATCCATGCATGTGTTCTTTTTCTCTCAGCTTCTTTTTCCCTCACCAGATAATGCAAAAATTAATAGCTCTTCTATGATCGTAAATTTGTAGGGGTGCAAGAAAGTACTGGAAATTCATCTGTCCTTTGGTTGCCACGTAAATCTGAAGGAGCATGAGCCTAAAACAGGGCAATGAGGTGACTTTAGCAAAGGTAGTGGAATATTACTTCTGAATTAAGGGGATTGTGTATCAAGCATGTTTTAAAGAGGGGCAGTCTTGATCTTGGTCTCTTTGTATCAAGCACAAATCTCTGTGAGGCAGGATCTTAGGTCCAGTTACTGCAGGATGTTTTCATTCATGTCTAAGAAACTATAAATTTTAAAGGTGATGCTAGGAAAGGTAACAATAGTTGCAGAGGATAGAAGTTGAATTTAAAGTTAATTAGGAGACATTATCTGGAAAAAAACAGCAGGTGGTTTGTTAGGGACAACCGCAAGCTACAGCATGTTAATAAAAATGGTCAACTCTACCTCCTCTATGGAGACTAGACCATAATCATGAAGAAGAGGATCCAAATGTGATAGTAGATCACAACATAAATATCAGACATGATAAAGCATGTGAAGTAATCCTGCTTTATTTGATGCTGTTGGGGCCTCAAGTAGAGCACTGTGCTTGGTTTTGGGCACTGTACTTTGAGAAAGATGTGGCCGAACTAGAGAAAGTTCAGAAGGGGATATGAAGAATGATCAGAGGTCTAGAAAAGCGAAAGCCTGGAAGAAAGGGGTCCATTTAGTCTACAGAAGGAAAAGCTGAGTAGAGATGCAAGTCTTAAGCTGCATAAAAGTGTTTATTATTACATAAAGCTGTAAACTTTGCTTTATCCACTGGGAATAAGACAAAGAAATGGTCTTAAATTATAGGAAGAAAGATTTTAGGATGCTATTTGATCTTACACTTCCCCTTCATCCTGTAGTTCATTCACGTATTTTTTCTCCTCTGTTGTTTATAATGTGGCACTTTTATAGCTTAAAGTCATAAGCTGGTATGATGGAAGCATCTGAACAGGGGGAAGGAATAGGGAAGGAGAGGTTGTTTGTCTGACAGCTGGTTTTCTGTCAGGTCAACTTCTTTAACCTACTCGCCCTCTGACTGCATCACCACTGGATTCAATGGGAGGGAAATAGCAGGAGCACATGGCAAGGGGGGAGTGGGATTATATGTAACGTCAAACTGCACCCTCAGGCTAGATATTAGGATAATCTGCCTAATGGCAAAGATAATGAAGCACTGAAATAGGCTGCCTGAGGAGGGTGTGACATCTACCTCAGTGGTGTTTTTTTAAGAACAAACTAGACACACATCTACTGGGAGTAATTCTGACGCAGTCTGGCTTTTTGCCCGTGGCTGGGGTCAACTAAGTGATCAACTTCTTGAAATACTGTCCAATCCCACTTTCTGTGATTTGTGCAACTTTTTTAGTAGATACAAGCAATAAGATTAATCTTTTAGGTTTTGATTTAGAAGTGTTTCCCACTTGCCATGTAGGCTCTTCAGTGACTGGGCCTGATATATGGGAGACAAAGAGGAGTAGCGGTCTTGAGCTTTGTCCACAATCAGCAAGATTAATGCATTTTAAAACCGCGGTTTATAAGTCCTGACTGGTGTGATTGTTGAAGTGCTTCTGGTAGCACACAAGTGCTCAGGTGTGTTTCATGAGCTATGCAGATACTGCTTAGATTTGCTTTTGGTAAGGGTATGTTCTGGCCCCCTTCAAATAATTTTAGGACTAAAAGAACAGTCCTGGACTACAGGTAGGCTAACTGTGAGGTAGACTCTTCTTACAAATTTAATTGTGTATAAATTTAGTGATTACCTATTTAGAAGGTAATCAGATCAGGAAATTTTTTTGGAAAGAACTAGTCCAAAAGCAGGGCAAAACTAGAATGCTTCGGTTTAGGAACTGTGGAAGTAGTGTTTGTGCTGAAATATATGCCATGCTGATTCATTTGGGACCTGTAATCTAGAATAGGCATATTCTACCTATAGTGTTTGTGCTACTTAAAACAACCCATCCCCCACCCCCCCAACCAAAAAAAAACCCAAAAGAAATAACTTTTGGGGGGGAGCCCTTCTTTTTTTTTTTCTTTTTTTTCTTTTTTTTTTCCCCCTGAATCTTGGGGTGTGCAGCATGCACAAACCATTCTGAAGTGGGCAGACCGTGAAGAAGACAAGGCACTTTTTATTCTTCTGGGAGGTCCACTTTGGGTCAACAGAAACTAGAAGACTGTCAAATGTGAACACAAAGTGTTTGTCTACTCAAGAATCTATTTCAGGATAACTATCCCAAGATTTGAAATGCAAACTTTCTTTTTAGGTATGTTCTATTACGTATCTTCTGGGTAGAATTCCTTAATCCTGCCTGTGTCTCTCATCAGCATTAGTCAGAAGGCCCAAAGGATTAACAAAGTATTCCAGTGACTTGGGGCAGGAGAAGAAATGTGTGTATTTATGTATTTTTCATTCACATGTACTTGTACAAAGAACTGGAATGCTGCTCTTCTCTACATCAAGAGTAATATGGGAAGGTGATAAAATTTCCAGCCTCTCTGACGACACGAACTTCTTTGGTCTGACTTCTTTTCCTGTCTCATTTTGAATGTAGAAGCAGGTTTGACCCATAATGAACGCTGAAGTATTTGACTAATTAACGTCTTCTAAAATGTGGTTCCTTTCTGAAAAGTAATTGTAGAATGGCATTGTATGATTCTTAGCTGGGTCACACAAACTTTTACTTTTCAAATTGTCAGTCATGCAGTCCTGAACAGAATAAGCAAAATAAGATGGAAGTGAAGCTATTTCCACTTTGCAGATGTCAAACTTACAACTTCTGACACCATGAACTGAAAAATTACCAATTCAGGACTTCATGTGGGGCTTCAATTTCTAGAAAATCCACATGTGGAGCCCTGGTGGCTAAGGTATTTTCGTATAAGGCCATATATCCAGCTTTCCCAGATGTGTAGTAAGCCTGTTGCTGTTGTTATATCCTCTGCGTCACTGTTATATGCTATGTATCATGTCAAGAACATACTTGTTGCTGTTACGTGCTCTGTATCATGGCAAGAACATACCCTTGCCATGGACAGTTATTCTCTCTTGGGGAGCATTGCAGAGTTATCATGAGTTTATGCAGTGAGTCCAGTGCTTTTTGAAAAGTGTTGAGTGGCTTCTGCTTCACATGTAGAATTGGTGTACATGCACAATAAATCCACTGTAAATTGAAAGCATCTTAATTAATCTGCATTCGCTGATCAACTGTACATAACGAATGCTACAGGCCTGGAGTTTCCTGTAATTCTCAGACTTGCAACTTATGCTGCATAATGTGCATGCACTTTGTGTCTGATGAGTCACGGTTCCTTTCTACAGAGTGTAAAAGCTCTATACATTAACATTTTCTTTGCTGTCTCCCTGTATACCTTCCCATACATGTGCGCCTCCCTCCTTTCTTCCCTCTTATTCTAGGAGTCAGGTTTTGGTAGTGGAGAATCCATTTGCTGGTTTGTACCTCTCCTGGTTTCAGTCACATAAGACTTGCCTTGTCTTGGGTATATTTGCCTGTGACTTAACACTTCTTGTTCTTTTATATGAGGATGTGGTAAAATGTCTTTCTGCCACAAATCCTCCTCTGTGAGTGGACATATTGGTAAGGCTTTTTCTTAAGTCAGAAGTATTTCTGGAATAGCCGAATTGGATTTAGAAGGGAACACACTTCCAACCCAGTTAACATTATAATTTTATTAAACTTTTCTATCTTATATTTCTCCTATGAGAGGAATAAAACTGAGGCATGAAACAGGGATGTAGAAGTTCTCAAAGACAAGTATGTGCAAGACAATAGATAGATGGAGAAAGGACAGAATTGTGTGAGTGTGGGGAGCATTTTAAAGCTCTTAAACTGTGGAACATGGGCCACCACAAAGGCAGGCATAGTTCTCAGACTGCTGTAGTCTTGGATACTCAATAGTAGGGCTCTTTGTACCAACGTCTCATAGAGATCTAGGTGTCTGGGAAGAGAGAGACATTTGGATTTAGTAGGAAGAGTTGTTTTTAAGCTAGAGGCAGAGGAAACGGGCACAAAGATATAAGAACTTATGGAAAAGAAGGTAGTGACAGCTTTTAACACTGTCAAAGATTTTTCTGCGAAGGTTGCAATTTATCCCTTACCATACTGTATGTGTGCTGGAAACCACAGTAATGTTTGTTGTCTTTGGATATCTTTATTATTTTTGTTAGTATCTGGACTAGGTGGGTAGTGGAAATGAACAGGAGTTTGCTGTTGAAGTTATACACCTAGATGGCTGTGCTGTCAGGTAGGAGGATGTGTAGACTTACTGCAGTGGTTTTGCAAATTGGTTTTCTGTGGTAACAATTAAAAACAGTACGTTGTTATTATGTTTTGCCCTGAAATGTCTTTTACAGAAGTCTTGAAAGACAATAAATGTAGTCTGATAGAAGCAATGTTGGTGTTCACCAGCCTTTGGTGTTACTTAAATTGTCTGCCAGGTAGTAATAACATTAAGACCTGGCTGTTGGCAGCTTTGGAAAGTAACCATTTCAAGTGTGACAATCACTTATTGATTTTAGCGTGACTAACGTCGTCATATGTTTCAGCAGTTGTGTATTTCTATGTCTCCTTATTACTAGCTCATCTGCAATCACTAGGGTGCAAATACAACTTTCTCTCCTATTTCTAGGAAGAAAGGACTCTCAGCTCCCATCAATTTAGTTGACCATAAATGACTGTGAGTTTTTTCTGGACCCATCACATTTGACTCTTATTCCCAGTAGTTATCAAATGCACCACAAATCTTTTTATCATGTATTACTTGTTTGCTCTATAAAGTACAAAATCAGGAGGAGGAATAAACAGTAAATTTCATGGAGCATGGGTAAGCATAACATGCAGCTGTACTGGCTACCAAAGTGATTGTCATAAAATCTGTTAGGAGACTTAAAGGCTGAGAGACTGTTAACTTAAAGGATGTTTGACATAGCTCAGTTCCATGGGAAAACTTCTTAATAGCATCATATGATGTGAAAAGTTTTAAGAAATCTGATTAACAGTAGTCATGAATACTATTTATGCATTTACTTTTTCTTGAAGTAAACTGCAGACCAATTAATTTCAGTTTCCTTTTGTCTCTGTTTCATGCCTTTTTCCTTCTGGATATCAGCTCGGAAGGCGCTGAGTTTATGCTTTTGATTGTGAAAAGAAGCAGTAATTTTTTTTAACTGAAATCAGCATGTTTCTAGTGGCACTTTTGACTTGTGATGCCATTCTCTTTCATTTGTTACTAAAGACAGATACCAAAAATATTTTGAGTATGACTTGAAGAAGCTATATTCAAATTTTTACAGGCATCCAAAATTGATGTTGAGAATGCTGTCCAATACAATCATATCTTGATTTTTTTTTCCCTTCCTCATAAACAATAGTTTAATGCAATTAAAGCATGAACAGGATCTAATATTTATTTTATATCTGACTGTTTACCGGAAGGAGAAGGAGGCACTTAAATATATTTGTGCATAGACCTCTGAACTGAGAACTGCACCTAGGCAAGCAATTAGAAGTACAGTAAGCTGTAAAGCAAGGGAGGGTCGAACTTCTTTTCCCCAGTTATTCTGTTAGGGGTTCACCTCAGAAGTGTCTGTCTTAACCTGTACGATCTAGAAGCATGACATAACTGTGCATGCTGAAGACTTCTGAATGCTTCAGTAAAATCTTTTTATGGCTATATGTCAGTCCTGTAGCCAACCTATGCTATGAAGGCTTTGCAAAGTCTGCTAGAGGAGATACAGTTTTCAGTGAAAGGGGAAAAAAAGCTCCTGTTTCATGAATAACATAAGTGATGCTGGCAACAAGGAGTTGGTGTAGAAGCATTTTGCCAACATGCATATGTTAATTTGGCATGTAATTCATCTACAGCTTGCTACAGAATTTTACATTCTGAGTCTCCAGGTTGCTATAGGTTGTCACTATGTGTTGTCAGAATGGCAGCTGTTTAATCCAAACTTTTCCTGCTGATTCCTCTGTTTTCTTTAATATTAATTGAATACCTGACTGCATAGCATGTTAATGTAAATGTGTGTCTATGTATCAAAACCCTTGCAAGGCATAAAATTTTTTATGCTAATTGGGGTTTCAACAAAGCCTTTTCTCAATAACTGCAGAGTTATTTAACTTGTCTGTCATCAATTTACACATGGCTCAGGCAGTAATGCACATTTTCTTCCTTTCTTTTAGGAGGAGATGACCGCCGGGTTTTACTTTGGCATATGGAAGAAGCCATCCACTCAAGAGTCAAACCAGTTCAGCTGAAAGGGGAGCATCACTCTAATATCTTCTGCCTAGCTTTCAACAGTGGCAATACAAAAGTGTTCTCTGGAGGTAAGGAAGGAAGAGCATCCTGATTTCACAGGGATTTGCATTGTGAATGCCTTCAAGTAGAAGTCATGAGCGAGATCCTGCCCCACATGAAAGGTCTTTTCCATAGTCCCCTAAGGATCTGGAAGGTGTCCTTAATCAGTAGCTTAAGGTTCTTTGGGAATAGGGAATTCTTTAACTAGCACAACATTTTCAATTTTATCATGCTTCTCCTTTTCCCAAACCCTGGTCTAAGTGCATTGTGTCTCAAGCTATCATGAGAATCCTGGGTCCAGTCTGCCCCTACCTGTGCTACAGACTGTGGAGTATGGTCTTTGTTATTCCCTCTTAGCTGTACTGAGAGCAGACCCTGCATCCTCGCTGGCACTCGAGCCTGATGCTTGAAAATCTCTGCCGCTGCTAGCTGATTTTAATGCACCCTTAGATGGCTAATGAATGGCTATTGCCATCTATTGGTGGATCACTTTTTCTCAGACCTTATATCAGTCCTTGCTAGATAAGTGTCTGCCTTATAGAACTGTTGGCACATTGAGCTCTAATTGGCCTTGATATTCTTCATTTTTTTTAATATAAATCTACTTTTTAACAGAAAGTTTAATTCAGTCTTAAAACTAATACAAGGAAAGTGGGCATGTACTTGTTCTGGGGTAATAATCCCTAGAATTTACATTCATTTCATCACTTGATTTTTGAAGCATTGAGGTAGGGAGGAAAATTGAATTGAGAAGAAAAAGGCACAAGACTGTCAAAATGCAGTCAGTGCATCCAAAATTTCTGCTGTACTTCATTTCCTCTATCTGACAGGATAATAGAATGGACAGGAATTTGTGTCTTTCATCTGTATGCCCATTAACATATACCTAGACTTATTTTAGGTTATTATGAGACTACTTGTTCAGAGCCCTTCATTACCTTTTTGAACCAAGATTTGTGAACTGCAAATCAATGCCATAAATTGATTCTAAGCGCATGTGAATGGTGGAAGCTCCCCATCTTTCAAGAGAAAAAGGAAAAAAAGGCATGACAAAGCTTAAGATAGTGTCAAATTTTAAGGATGAAATGATTCAGATACATTTCTCAGGTGAAGAAAACACCAAAAATGTCAAATGGTGATGTCTGTCTTCTGATTCTGGGGACCGCTGTTTGTTTTATGAGAAAGACAGCAGTCCACAGTGTCTTCAAATGAGTGTATCTGCATGAGTGATTCCAATGAAATTTTGGGCTGGAGTCTGTTTTACTTTAGTTTGAATTCAGACAAATGGAACCTTACATGAATATTCAAGGAATGAACTGTGCCAAATCTTGCTGGAGCAGCTGTAATATATTTTCTCATTTCCAACTCAACCCTCTGTCCATTGGGCCCTGCTGTCAGAGGCTACTGTTTTCACAGGAAGGGCAGCAGAGTGGTCTGACTGTACTTTACCACTGCAGTTAACATCTGCAGTTAAAGATTGACATCATTGATTATGGTGGATTTTTGCTAAGATGCCAGGTTAGATGAGCTGTGACAGCTGATGCACAGACAAACTGGCTGTTCTCATCTCTTTTTCCTCCTCTAGTTTGCATAAACACACTGTGCCTCTGCCAGAAATTATTTCCATTGGAGGAATCAGGAACTCTTTCAGCTGCTCCACTGAGATTCACAGAGCTCAAGGGCTGTGAGTCTGACTCTTGGATCACTTGTAAAGAGTCATTTTGCTGCATGGCCTAGATGTACCATCTGTTTTATCTGTGTCGGTAAAATGGGGCTAACTATATTTATTCACTCAACAATGTTCTGGGAGATTCTTAAAATGTCTGAAAGAATTGTGAGTCCTAAGATCTGTTGGTCGTCATCCCCCCCAGTACTGGAGTTGTATTCAAATCATGGAAGTTGGAATACTTCAAAAAAACCCTAAAAGTTAGAATATGGAAACTAGCACAAGGGGCACAGAACTCAATTAATTGTGTAAATAAAGCTGCCAGGGACTAATGACTTAGGATCTGATGACCTTTCCCTAAAGCAGCTCTTGATAACGGAGGAGAAAGGATTTTCCACTTCAGTACAAATTGAATTGCATCCAAGGAATTTCCAGGCCCTCTGCTTTGAGGGAGCACATGTGTAGCATGCACCTCATGTAGCTGTTACAAAAATGGAAGGCAGGAACTGAGTGGACAGTGTTTTGCTTGTAATCTCTGGAGAAAAACCTCACAAGATACCAAAGAAGTTCCCATCCCTGAAGGATACTGTTGCCCTTCTCTGTCCACACACACTGAGAGTAGAGCAGCATTTGAAATGAAAGAATCCCTCTTAGTAAACTGCATGGAGTTATTGGGGGTTTTGTTGGGGTTTTTTTTGCATTTAATGTTTGCTATATGAAAAGCTGAAATAAACCTACAGGGAATTTAATTTATTTCTGTAGAGGCTTGATGTGACAGATACGGGGTTTAGGCCACCTTAACTGTGCTCCTCTGTATGTGCTCTGCAGTATTTCATCCTCACAGGTATAAATGAAGGGAATCGCAGATACTTCTTGTCTTTCTGATCGTCATAACTGCAGTTACCAAAATGAGAGATTAGAAATGGGAGAGTTGTGTATACAATTACAACCCAGTTATTCTCAACGAAGAATGAACTCTCCTGTGTTAAAGTAAACACTGTAAGTGGGAACCCTACTGGGCTGAACAGCAGTGACATTTTCTGCAGGGATGAATCTTTGCCAGAAGCAACCGAGCAGTTTGTGGTTAGATTTTTGTCACCACCTTCTCCTCCCACACACAAAACAGAGGGAAGCAGTGGTTATTCCACACACTCCCTCCTTTCGTTCGTTCTTTCCCGTTTTGGAGCTTGTGATGGAAGGGAAGGTTGATCCCATGATGACTAGAGGCCTGATGCCAGGCATCTAGAATGATTCTTGTGTTCATACTGTACGGAGGGTGAGGAGCAGGACTGTCTGCTGTAGGAAATTTTGTCACTGGAGAATCTAGGCTACATTTTTCACTGGTGAAATACATAGGCACTAGAATAATTTTACTAGGTATAAGCCTTGCCCATAATGTATAATGGGCAGTTTCCATTGCAATTAATGATCGAAGGACACTTACACATAAGTGACTTGTTTATTGTACCATGGAAAAGATGAGCTACTGCAGCAATCTAAGGCTGGCATGATTTAACTAGGAGCCTGTGCAAAGAGCAAGTTGATGTAAAAAAATCTCCCACCTCATTAGTCAAAGAGAAACTTTCTCATATTTCTTCTGTTGGGACAGAATACAAATTGAAATGTGTATGAGATAAATGAAAACTGAGTCAAGTGAACACTTAAGAATCATAACATGAAATCTTGCTTCTTCTGAACCTCTGGCTTTGGTGTACATTAGGAAAGCTTCACAACTTGATATCGCAACTACAAAGACATACTGAGCATAAAAATATGACTTTGTGGGCTTTCTGGTTTTTTTCTTCTGAATTAAATAAAAATGTTGGTCTCCTTAAATATTTCTAAAGAGGAGGTGCCAAATTAGATAAATTAATATTCACTGCACAGACTAAAAAAATACTCTGTTGCTATAGCTTGAAAAACTCTGTGTGAGCCAGTGGAATTACTTTGTAGCTGTGACCCTCTTAGTCTGCATGCATGTGGTTGGTTTCCATTGTATTCAATGGATGTGATCAAAGAAAAGTGACATGATTGTCTGGTTACTTGGTTTGTTTTTTGTTAATACAAAAGAAATTACACTGGTTGTCACATTCGTGCCTTCTCAGTGGTTGCAAAACCCTGAACACTGACAGTGTGACCTGGCAGCATTTGAGTTTGGAGCCCAGTGCATTTTGCTTATGGCATCTCTTTTTGCCTTCCGTTATCTTTTTATGGAGCATCCTTTGAGCAGGAAGAAAGGTGTATTCACATGAGAGTTAAAGGTGTTCTACTGCTTCATATAATACTCTTCTCTTTACTGCAAATGTCCCAAAACTCAAGCTAAAACTGAACAAAGAATGATCATTAACACAGTTAAGTAGAATTATTTGTTGAGCAGGTGGAATGGATTGGTGCATTTGATCATGACTGGAAATGTCACGTGAAGCCTTTCACATAACGGAGCAGAGGGCTGACCACTTGGCAACTGAACTGGTCTTCTCTCTGCTTCAGTTTTGTTTTCAAAATAGAAAATGAAAACAAAAACCATTTATTGTTTTGGTTTGGGGTTTGGTTTTGGGGTTTTTTGGGGTTTTTTTCACTATAATGCCTTTTAACCACTGGAACATGATGTTAAGTGTTTATATTTCTCTTTATAGGCAATGATGAGCAAGTTATACTCCATGATGTTGAAAGGTAAATACACAGTTTGTGTTTCCACTGCTTCAAGAGCTCCCTTAATGTCAACTCACTGGAGGCACTTTTTGTTTTAAATTAATGGTTTGGGAGAAGAGCAAAGTGTTTTAATCCTCAAACATGCTTTTTATCTAAATTAATACCTGGAATGAAGTATTCCCCATCACCCCATTTTTTTTCAGGACTTGGGTTCTGCACCATTTTGACCTTGGGAAAGAGAATGGTTATTTAATACATATGCTCTCCTGCAGGCAGCGTAATAGATTCAGAGTAGATTCATGAGCCCGATTATTCCTGCACATATACAAGTACTGTGGCACATACAGGCTTTTTGGTTTGTTTTTCAAAACACTTACCTGACTTGTATTTGAGACAGCTAGTGCTTGGCCTACCTACCTACCTACCTTTTAAAACTTTGAGTGCAACTGCCTGATTCTCCACACTATTGTGAAGCATATCCATTTTGATACTTACTTTTTAGCAAAACTGCAGAGCAGTTGGGAATTAGGCTTTGTTGTGCTACATCAAGATTAGACTGGTAGTAAAAAAATAATTAATACAATAGTGGTAATGTATTAGGTTGGAGTTATCTGGATATAATGTCTTTTGGGCTTACTGCTTTTGCAGTAGAAAAACTATAAAGTTAAAATTTTGGTCTGTACTAATAACTTCTTCAGATTTAAGCTATGACTGTTTAAATAACATGAACTCAATCAAGTATGAAGAAAAAGCAGGAAGAGGTATATGTAAGAACAGAGAAATGTAAAACCTTAAATCTTTTTGAGTTGCCTGAATCCTTGTTAACATAATTTGAACATCTATCTTGCTAGGTTTGTCTAAAGATTTTGCATCAGTGTATATCTACCTTCTATCACACCTTATATCTCCTTGTATAAATCTTACATGAGAGCTGGGCAAAAGTAACTTTGCCATACTCTTCTAATGTTTTTTCAGGAATATTATGTTGTTTGGTGGTTGTTTGGGGGTTTTGGTTGGTTTGGTTTGGTTTGACGTTTTGGGGGTTTGTGGTTTTTCGGTGGTGTGGGGGTTTTATGCATTTTTGTTTGTTTGGCGGGGGATATTGCGTTTTGGGAGAGTTGTTTGGTGGTTTAGATGCTAGTGTTTATTGTGTTCTGTCTCTTCAGGCTTCTGCGAGATCTTTGTCTTTCACAATTTTCTATATAACACATTTTTTCCTGCTATGTCTGTCTTAGATGTTTTAACAAGTCTTTTTGATATGTATGTATTCTTAATGTGCTTTCGTTATCAAGGGTTTTGTTTTGGTATGCTAAGTCCAGTTGTAATGCATACAGAATTAATTTCTCTAGGGTTATTTGTGTGATCTTCTGAAAGAAATCTTACTAGTCTGACACACTGAATTCTGATTGATTTCAACAGAAAGTTACTTTGTCTTCTTGAATGATAACACTCAGTCTATCAAGTGCTTTTTCATACCTTTAAATGCTTTTTCTGTTGCTGCTTTTTTGGCCTTTCTGTTAATGGTCCATGAGACAGAATTCACTAAGAACGTCAATTGCCATGTGAGCAAAACACTGATTTTGTGTAGAATCTCTTTGGTGAAGTTTCCATGAGGTATAGGTATTGTATACAAAGTGTATTCTTGCCAAAGAAATAAAACAACTCCCGAATCTTCTGTCTTAGTATTTCAGCTTTTGGCCTCTCTGTGCCACTGTTTCCTCTTTTTTAAATGATCTAAAAAGTTGGGAAAAGAAGAGAGAACAGCCTTTTTCTCTTTTATAGCTGTGGAATGGCTGAAATCTAGGTACTTTCGGGGGACTTATTTTTATTTTTTTCTTTTTCACTGCTTTTTTTACTTGGAAAAAATATAGGTCTGATCTATTCTGGAGAATCTAGAAAACTTATTAAAAAAGCGAGCTGGAAAGTTGCTCTTTTATGAGCATCAGCTGAACTTTTGGACAATACAGAAGCCTGTATTAAAGAATGAGCTTCTGGTTTGTTTTCCTTTTTACATTAAGTAGTAAAAATGTAGTCCACAGGTCCCAAGACCTCTTTCCCTTTCCCATTTCTCTCCCAAGCTTAATCTAATACAGCATGATTTCTATAGCGACTTGCAGTTTCTGAAGTTTTTAATGTGTGGGTTTTGGTCTGAGGGATTTTTTTTTTCCTCATAGCATGACATCTTGGTCACTCTACATGGGCGTTTTGTTTGGTTTTTACTCTGATTAAACACAAGGGTTGTCTTACGAAGTTACATAAACCTTGTCACTAAGTATGACTAGGTAGATAAAGCTATAAATTTGCTTTTTAAAACAACAGCAAAAGAAGGAAGAATGCTAATATTGTGTGTCTTTTTTCCAGCACTGAGACCTTGGATGTGTTTGCCCATGAAGATGCAGTGTATGGCCTTTCAGTGAGCCCAGTAAATGACAACATCTTTGCCAGTTCATCAGATGATGGCCGGGTTCTTATTTGGGACATCCGAGAGTCTTCCCATGGAGGTGAGATCTCTAGATGGGAAAGATTATTGATTTAGGAAGAATTTGGGCAAGGCAGGGAAGGGAAAAGTTATGTTTTTCTGGGACAATTGATACAGGGAGTATTGGAGAAGGGTGAAAGTGAGGCGTAATTCTTGTGGCTGGTGATAGGCAAGACCTGGTCTTTACAGTTCAGTGTTACTGTCTTAAATGACTTAATAAAGTACCAGCATGTAGTGCAGGCTAGCATAGAACTTGGTATGAATAGGATTTAATTGAATAAAGAAGCAGTGGAGGACATGTTTCATCAATAAAAATGTCTTGATAAACTTGAAATCAATTAGGAATGTGGATTTTTTTTGGTTTTGTCTATAGTCTGGGATAAAAAAAGAAATTTGATGTTTAGAAAGCTGTTATTTTGATTTGAATAATTTTTCCAAAGCTATTTATATACTTCCCTGTGACACTGAGGATTGTTCTTATGCATAATGTTTCTTGGTTGTATGGAAACTTAGAGCCCTTATGTGATAACAGGGAAGTTGAGTTATTACTTCAATCTTTGTTTTCTAAAACAGAACTGACTACTGTTGATTTATGTAACCAACCTGCAGCTTCTCAAAACACTGCAATCTGTGTTTTTACAGCTGCACTTTTAGGGCTGAAGAATCTCTGTTTAGAACTGTAGTTACATAAATTTGGAGAGCAATACTTCAGTAATTGAATTTCACTATATGAATACTTAAGTAATACTTCAGTAAATGAAGTTGTGAATTTACCCCATCCTAAAGAACACAAAGCTGAGAATTTAAAACGGAGCAATCTGCGGGAGTAGAGAGTCTAGTTCCCTTCCTTCATAGCTAAAATAAACTTTCATCTTCTTTCATAAGCTGATTAAATGCAATTGCTTCAACTCATAGTTTCTACTGGTCTTACAGGAAAGTTGTTTATGGCACTGAAATCCAGCTTATGTATTTTGTGGCAACTTGTACACATTTGTTGTTGGGTCAAAGTTACGTTTAACTGAATTAGCTTTTTCCATAACTAGTGAATTTGATAAATTTCTAGACTGCGTTTCTGTCTGTTTTCAACTAGGAAGTTAAAGCTGAAGCAAGACATACTTTGTAGTCTCATAGGAGTATTTTAGAGCCACTAGTATCATGAGGGTTTTATTGAATGTGAGTAACCAGAATTAGGTCTTTCTTGATAAGCCCCACCAGAATACTTGGAGTAGATTGTTTCTTGATACCCTTCCTACCTCATGCACATTGCCTTTGTATAAATAAAAATTAAATATACTAGCACTGCATTCAATTTTCAATAGTCTGATTCTTACTGTGAATTCTGATTCTCTTGTGTAATTGTGATGCCCCTTATCTCTTTCCCATCTTATTAAAACATTCTGAAAAACAATGCACACACTCAGTATATGTATATCACAGACTTTAATAAAAATATCTGTAACGTCTCTTCTCTGGATCAGCCTTTGAGGAATTCATTAATAACCTCCCTCTTGCTCAGAAGTCCCTTACTAGCACAGTGAACTGTTGTCTTCCCTTCAGCCTGTTTCTTACCACATGCAACTTCCTTTGCTAATCCCAACTGCCTGTAGCTAAACTTGATACTACACCACATGTTGATTTAGTCCTCATTAGATCTACCAGTTTTCCCCTGTGTAAAAGGTCAGTTACTTTATCAAAGAAAGAGATTAGATGAGTTTGATGTGACTAATTTACCTTTGGTAAATCCAAGTGTCACCTCATCCCTGTTTTTCTGTTTTCATAATACCCAAGTGATGAGACCAGACACTGAATATGGCTTCCAAATTAGAATTGGTGAAATGCTCCTTTATTGCCTTCTCCTGAACTCTACTCCGTAAAGATCTGTCTCTGTTAGGAGAACTACCTGTTGTTGACAGTGGATGTCAACAGTTGGTGGGACTGCATGCTTAAATGCATCTGTCTGAAGCTATTCAGTGTCATAAGCTAATGTCCAATCTAATCTGAGTTTCTGAAATCATATGAAATGGTTTGTCCTTCTTTGTTGTAGTTAAACCTTGCTACTGCTTTTACTGTTGCTGAGACTTGGAATGAGAAGGCTGCACCACTGAAAATGGAGTGAAGAAACGTTGGCTGTGATACATTTGGGGCTTTTTTGGAGTAGTGTCTTAGGTTCTCTGAATTTTTAATAAAGGGCTTTGACATGCTTATATAGGAGTCCTGAGTCAGCATTTATATGTGAGCCCTGCCAATGTTTACTACAATATAATGCTTGTCACTGGGGTAATCCCCTTGTCTGCAATGGTATTGTCATGGGAATAGGCACTATGCCTGCCAGCGTTGAGTATAGTTAGTTACCCTGAGTGGCCAGCTCATTAAAATCTTGCAAATAACCTCCTAGTTTAAAATAGTACATTAAAAGAAGATGGAAAAGGAGTTTCATTCCCCTTTGTTTCTCCTTGTCTTTCACTGCTGAGTGATTTATGCAGTAATTTTTATAAACCCACTTTTTTTTTTGTTAGAGATGGTGTTGAGCTGCTCCCTTGAGAAATGTTTTCATACTCCAGTGTATAAGAGCTACAATTGTGAATGAGCATAAAGAACAATAAAAAAGTAATCCCCCTACTTTTCATTAAAGTGACTTAGTGCCTCATTAGTTTAGCTGCTGTAGTCTCTCTTTAATTTGACAGGCTGAAAGGCAACTTTTGATATCTTAGAAGAAAACTGTGGTAATAAAGGGGTGAAGGAAAACACCAGTAATTAGTGACAAAGATTTGACTAAACAAACATACACAAAGTAAAAGTTTATTTTAAAAATGACAACTTTCTTTGGCAATCTGATGTTGTTTGTCTCTCCACTCAACTAATGCAGCCCATTGTTACTAAAATGGCAGCCCCCACTAAAGCACAGCCTTTATGTCCCAGCAAGGATCTGATTTGATGATGCAAATGTAGAAGGTCAGTTTCGGCATTAGATCTTACTTGGAACTGCTGACAAACCACCAGCAATCTCTAAAGCCTTTGGGCAGGCTGGCAGAACAAAAGTTTGCTCCTGTTCTTCCCTTTACCTCTGCCTCCCATGACAATTAATAGCACCAGGGAGCTTCAGCCATGATCAGAGATCTTTGTTTTGATCACTGCTGAAAGAATGCGAAAAAGGAAAGTCCCTGTGTCAAAAAGCTTGTAATAAAGCATAAGACAAGGATACAGATGGGGCAGGACAAGTAAATGTTAATTCTGTCTCATCTGCTTGATCGGCAGTAGTTTCAGAAGGTATTGTGAATTTGGGAGAGTTATATCTTTAATGTCTTAATGAGGGATATGAGGAAAGAAAATGAACTACCTTTGGAGGTGCTTGTGGGGCTAACGGTGCCTGCACACAGTGGCTCAAATAAGGGCAGTAAGAGAGTCTCCCAAGCATGTGAGCAACACTGGTTGCATCAAAGCAAACAGTGAATGGAAAAGTCTGGGATAATCCCTGGCTCAAAATAGGCATTGATTCGAGTTTCTTAGTTGAGTGAAAGAGTGGCAGCAGGCCACAAAAGAAACACACAACAAAGAGAATTAGGCTGTACCTAAAGCCATAAAACTAGGGGAAAGATACAGAGAAGGATGGCAGAGTCAAGGCTTTTTCCCCACTCTTCATGGAGGCAGCATTCATGGCAGAGTAGCAGGCCAAATACAGTCTTGTTACACTAATCAAGATGAGAGGGAGACAGTCTGGATGAGCATGTTTTTAACTCTGTGTGTGAACAGCAGAAGCCAACTGTTAACATTTTTATGCAAGAGGAACACCCTTCTTGTCTACTTGTACAGCACTGAAGGGGTGGCAGGCCTCTTTTCCCCAGGGTTGGCAGCTTGCTTTGAGCTAAGTTCCATGCTTTTTGTAATATTATTCTCCCATATAAGCAATTGCTGCTGCATTTACAGTTTGGGTGATCATCAATGGCTATGGAAGCTTCCAGGTATATATTGCTAGGAAACTTTCAGAAGCTCCCCTGTGTGTAGTTCTTATTAGATGACCATTTGATCATGAACCTTAAGAAGAGTCAAATACTGGATCTTTAAGTGGCTAGTTTTAAACTCTGATAACCTTCCATAAGCAAAATGGCATCTTGAAATCCAGTATGTGTCATTTTCCATATTTAGATAAAGTTAATGTACACGTGGGTGGATTTTAAAACCTCAGGTTTTATATTGCTTTGGATGTGTCAGCTTCAGAAACGGTTTGAACATGTCTCTGTATCTTCAGATCTTGTTATGCTGTTTCCATGTTAAGCTGCCAAACTTGTTGCATCGAACAGTTGTATGCGTTGTTTGTTCTTATGTCTGCAATCTCACCTTTTTCAACAGAGCCCTTCTGCTTGGCACACTACCCATCAGCCTTTCACAGTGTGATGTTTAATCCAGTAGAACCTAGATTACTGGCCACTGCCAACTCTAAGGAAGGTGTGGGACTCTGGGATATTCGTAAACCTCAGAGGTAAGATCTGGCTGTTCTTGTCTCATGCTGGGCTGTTTCTTTCCCTTGAGAGATGATGGCATGCTTCTGGTGTTTGGGGTTTTTGTTGTTTTGGGGGGTTTTTGGTTTGGTTTTTTTTTTTTTAAGTCAGAACATATGATGGTAAGAGAAGATTCAGAACAATGCTAACAACGTTAGTAATGCTGAACTAAATTATTTTGCATAATTAACATTCTTCTTCATATGTATGATCTAATTTGATTTTAAATGGGACTAGATCTTCAATGTTAAGGTAAGTGATTTTTCTGAAAGCCTGCCTGGCCTCAGCACTGCAGATTAACTCGAATTGTTGTGTCAAGTTCACATCATTATATTTAGCACTGGCTTGCTTATGCTGGAAGCAGCCATGATGGGCACTGCCTGGTTTACAGTTTGGTTTTTCTACCTGGCTCAGTTTTCAGTAGCTGACTAGAGATTGTGGTCAAGGCAGCTTTTTACTTAATGCTTAAGAGTTTTATGTGACTTCCTAGACACCTGGATAATCACTTTGGCTGCAAAATGTGCTTCCAGATTTGCATAGGATTTTAAAAAAATGAGAAAAGAATAAGTTTGCAGTATGAAGTGTGGTTAGACTGCATTCTAAAGTGGACATATGCAGTGTCTGATAGCAGAGCTTTGCATGCATGAGAGATTAAGCTTCTGTTGAAGTCTTTTTTTCAGTCTTTCAGATTTTGAAAGTAATTTCTTGTTTTATCATAATAATCAGGGGAAAAATTTAGCACCTCAAGTAAATGTTTCTCCTTTGCACTCCCAACTTTTATGTTTGCATATTTCCAGTGTAAGTGTAGAAAGGATAATTTCAAAAAAGTGAAAAGAGGGGAAAACAGGTGGTATTTGTTTTACAGTGCAGTAGCCTCAAATATTTAAAATCTTCCATAGACTACACTTGACTCTCCCCTTATTGGTGAATTTCTTGGAATATATAGAAGTACATATCACTAAAGATTCTTCTTGGGTTTGTACTGTACAGAGAGAAAAAGCAATCTCATATGAAGTTCATTATAACTGGCTTAAAAAAAAAATCTAAAATGTTTAGACATCCATTACAATAGCAACCAAATTATGGTTTCAGGAGGGTTTATTATTCTTAAATTGTAAACATTAATGGTTTGAATTCATTTTTATTTCTAAGCTTGAATCAGAATTTGTATGCTGATGCTGGTGCCTCTAGAGCTTACTCACATTTACAAAGTTTGCCAGAGCCTTTGTTGGCAGCTGTTGTACAGTCTGCTATTAAATTTAGGTTTGATGAAATTTAACTGGGAGGGAGTTAGGAAGTTGCCTAAGCTATCTTCTCTTATCCTTGTCAAACTCTTTACATCCAGGTCTTAGTAAGTAACTTTCTAACATCAAATTAACTTCAGCATTTACTGGATAGAGGAGAGAAATAAAAGATGTTAGGATTATTTTGCTCTTATGAAACATGTTTCTTGGGGTTTTTTTCCCATAAAATTTCTGTCATTTTAACTGTGGTTCATGCCTGTTTTTCCTTTGTGAACTAACGTGGACAAAGTTGGCTTCGTCTTTTCAAGTCAGCTGGCCTCAGACTGGGTTTGCAGGATTCTTTGTTTTTCAGCTTCTACCTCAATTTTGGGATTTAAGAACTTCTGCAGGTTGTGTTGGTCTTGTTTTCCAAAGGGAGCTACACCAAAACATTTCTCTCTTCAGTGTGACTATAAAAGGATTGATGTTTATGGTAGAGTGGTATAGCTTATATCAATAGAAATTCTATATGGATGCAAAAATTTAGAAGTCATCTTTCACTTGGGTAGCCAAGTGAAATGGGATCACCCCTGGAAAGGTTATACAAGGCTAATACGAATAGAGAGAGGAAGCAAGTATCACTAAGGATGCAGGCATTGACCCTGATAAACGCAGGAGCAGATTACCTGAGTAAGGAATTCTCCTCTTACAAATTTTAACAGCTGCCTTCTAATAGCATAAATAATGCCTTTTTCTTATTTTTAGCTATTATCATTGAGACTTTGATCTCCAAAAGTTTCTCAGCTTATATATTTCTCAGCATATGTATATATATACATAAAATTAAATCTAGCCAGGGATGTCAAGAGCAGCAAAAAAAGCTTCTATAGGTACGTCAGTGATAAAAGGAAGACTAAGGAAAATGTGGGCCCTCTTTGGAAGGAAATGACACCTGATTACCCAGGATATGGAGAAGGCTGGGGTACTTAATGACTTCTTTGCCTCAGTCTTCACTGGCAAGTACTCTAGCCACACTACCCAAGTTGCAGAAGGCAAAGGCAGCGACTGGGAGAATGAAGAGCTGCCCACTGTAGGAGAAAATCAGGTTCGAGACTATCTAAGGAACCTGAAGGTGCACGAGTCCATAGGAACTGATGAGATGCCTCTGCAGGTCCTGAGGGAACTGGTAGATGAAGTTGCTAAGCCATTATCCATCGTGTTTGAGAAGTGGCGGTCCGGTGAAGCTCCCACCAACTGGAAAAGGGGAAACGTAACCCCCATTTTTAAAAAGGGAAAAAAGGACGACCCCAGGGAACTACAAGCCGGTCAGTTTCACCTCCGTGCCTGGCAAGGTCATGGAGCAGACCCTCCTGGAAACTATGCTCAGGCACATGGAAAATGAGGTGATTGGTGACAGCCAACATGGCTTCACTAAGGGCAAATCATGCCTGACAAATTTGGTGGCCTTCTACGATGGGATTACAGCGTTGGTGGATAAGGGAAGAGCAACTGATATCATCTACCTGGACTTGTGCAAAGCATATGACACTGTCCCACATGACATCCTTGTCTCTAGATTGGAGAGACATGGATTTGCTTGATGGACCACTTGGTGGAATTGGCTGGATGGTCACACTCAAAGAGTTGTGGTCAACAGTTTGATGTGGAGATTAGTGACGAGTGGTGTTCCTCAGGGGTTGGTATTGGGACTAGTGCTGTTTAACATCTTTGTCAGCAACATGGACAGTGGGATCGAGTGCACCCTCAGCAAGTTTGCTGACGACACCAAGCTGTGTGGTGCAGTCAGCATGCTGGAGGGAAGGGATGCCATCCAGAGGGACCTTGATGGGCTTTAGAGGTGGGCCCATGCGTACCTCATGAAGTTCAACAAGGCCAAGTGCAAGGTCCTGCACGTGGGTCGGTGCAATCCCAAGCACAACTATAGGCTGGGTCGGGAATGGATTGAGAGCAGCCCTGAGGAGAAGGACTTGGGGGTGTTGGTTGATGAGAAGCTCAACATGAGCCAGCAGTGTGCGCTTGCAGCCCAGAAAGCCAACCATATCCTGGGCTGCATCAAAAGAAGTGTGACCAGCAGGTCAAAGATGATGATGCTGCCCCTCTACTCTGCTCTCATGAGACCCCACCTGGAGTACTGCATCCAGCTCTGGGGGCCCCAGCACAAGAAGGACATGGAGCTGTTGGAGCGAGTCCAGAGGAGGGCCACAAAGCTGACCAGAGGGCTGGAGCACCTCTCCTCTGAAGACAGGCTGAGAGAGTTGGGGTTGTTCAGCCTGGAGAAGAGAAGGCACTGGGGAGATCTTATTGTGGCCTTCCAGTACCTGAAGGGGGCCTACAAGAAAGCTGGAGATGGACTGGTTACAAGGGCATGTAGTGACAGGACAAGGGGTAATGGGTTTAAGCTGAAGGAGGGTAGATTTAGATAACAAGGAAGAAATTCTTCTCTACAAGGGTGGTGAGGCACTGGAACAGGTTGCCCAGAGAAGCTGTGGATGCCCCATCCCTGGAATTGTTCAAGGCCAGGTTGGATGGGGCTTTGGGCAACCTGAATTCTACAGTCTTGTCTTGAATGATAAAAAGGGAGGAGAAAGGGTGCCTTATGTTATAACCTCTGGGTTGTCTTGAAGACCTTGCATAAATTAAATTGTTGGAAGCTTGTACACTTACATCTGATGGACAAGAGCTACCCTTTTCTGGTCCTAATCTGATCAAAGTAAATCTTTCCAATTAAAAAGCCAAATGGTGATGGTTAAACATCATACCTTGCAACTACAATGCTGAAATTCCTAGGTGGATATGTCACACCACTTTTTCCATGCATGTGCAACACCCTTATTGTACAGCTGGACATACACCGTGTATACCATGCAGCTGTTCCCTTAAGCACTGAATTTAAAGGATTTGCACTTAGTAGGCATAGTGCATTGTGTAAGAGGCACATGCTTCCTGCCTGCAGCCCACTCCTCCCAGAAGTCTCAGAAACAGGAAAGAGAATAGTGGGAGACAGGCTGCTTTTCACAGAGGAAGTGCTGATATTGAGAGCCCCAGACTTGGGCTGAGCAAGCTGTAACTTAAATGAATGCAGGTAGTAAGTCTGCTTTCAGCTGCCATTTTTCTGGGGCAGCCATCACCTTTCCTCCTTTGCTTGATCAGAGATGTGCCCAAAAACACAGTGAGAAGGATATGCTTGTGAGAGGGAAAGAAAATGGTCTAAAGCACTCTGCTGCCACTGCAATTTCTTCCCAGGAAACTCTCAGGGAAGAGGACTCTTCAGAATGAGCTATGTCCTGCCAGTGGGTTGCCAAAGCCAGAGTCCCTCATATTTAAATAAATTAGACTGAATTTTTAGAGTCTTTCTTAAAGTAACAGAGCAATTGCCAAAACTCCCACTGATCTCTGCAGATCTAGTTTGCAAATCTAGAAATACAGAACTTGATTTTAAACGTATTTGGGGACAATTTACTTTGTTTTATGAGGAAACAGTTTTATTAATTTGTAGATCAGTTAAGATGTAATCCCCGCTCCAGTGAGGAAGTAGAAGCCCAAATTTAGATTTTCATCTGTGGGTTTTAGTTTGTTACAGTCTCTTCTGGGGAAAATACACTGTGAACTTCATTATCAGGAAAAAAAAATTTGTTAAGGATGAAATAATCCACGTAATGCTTAAGTACTTGTGATAGACATTACATAGAACTGAAGTTGGTACGTGAGGGAGTTTGTGTATATTTTCTGTGTTCTTATTAATAAGACACAAAGTGTAGTTTCAGGTATGATGTGTGCCAAAAGCCTTTTGGCTGATAAATTTTATAGGCAGAATGGATTAAACAGCCCTGAAGTTCTCCATAATCTAGGGATAAACAGGAAGCTGCCTGTGTAACTTGCATGCCAGAACACTAGGACAGCAAAGAAGGGCTACTGCATCAGCTGCTTTTCTCATTGTCCAAAAAGTCTGCTAATGGTGGAAATCCTTGCTCCTCTGCAGGTTTATAGCTCTCTTTTATACCGTCATCAGTATCCAAGAGAATGTAACACTGCCTGAGGTGTAGGAAGGATGAGAGAATAGAGGCTTTTGGGGGACACAATGTGGAAGTATTAACTCGCTGGGATTGTTGAATAGTACAATGTATAACTGTAGTATAAAATTGCCATTCCTTCCCTAGTCTACCTTTTTATATCCATTGCTGTGCATGAAGTTCACTTGTGAGGGACTTTATTTTATGCTGTAAGCTGTCAAGGGAAATTCCTCCTTTCCTTCAGTATTGATGTAATCCTTCATAATACTGTGGCCATCATGGGAGTTTTTCAGTCCTATCGTTCCACCTGTAGTGCTAGCAGAAATGACTAGATCAAGTAAACTTTAGCTGTTTTGTCACAATGTGCAGTAGTGGGATTTTGATTAGGGGTTAAATGGGTAGAAAGAAGGGGAAGAAATGTAGATACTTTTTAGGTGTTTGCTGTCGGTTGCCAAAATAGTAACTTCCAGTGCATTAAGCAGGGCTGCAGCACTTCTCCAAAGCAGAAGTAAAGGTGAAATGGTTATATGTATTTAATAATTTGCTGCTAGTATAACACTTCATGTAAAACTCATTTCCCCCAACTACTGTCCTGTTCTCTCCCAGTTTCCAGATGGAAGCAGAGTTAAACTGATGCAGCCACTACTTGGTTTGCTTCATAACTGGAGATTGTTTGGGGAAATCCTGTTGCTGCTCCCCTGCAAAATCCAGAAAGCAAATGAAAAGCCTGGAATTCCAGGGACTAGCTGTTTGTAGCCAATAGCAGCTCTGTAGCTAGCAATACCTTCACATAACATGCATTGCAGCCAACAGCACTGGTGAGGTAATACTCTTACAGCTGTAGGTGAGGTTTGATAAGCCCACAAGATTCAGCTGGCCTTCGCTTATTTGAAGGGGATCAGGCTGAGTGCTGAATTCCTAGTTTTAATCAGCAGAGGCTCCTTAGGTGAGGTATAGTTTTTCTTTAGCTTTGTTCAGCTTGGTGATAGACTGTCAGAAAAGGGGTGATTTGCTATTAACTTCTAAACTTGTATGGCAGTCAGTGGAATATGGCTAATTGTGCAGTTTTAAACTCATGGCTCTAAGTTGTCAAAATCTTGAATGGAGTAATGATATCCTAGTGAGTTAGAGAATTCAGATATAGATTCCACTGCTTGTCAGAAACAAATGAGCTGCATCTACTTATTTATCCAGAAAATCTGAGTATTTTTACACCAGAGTATTTTTCTGCAAAATACATGGCTCTTCTCCAATTGGGTTATAGGAGAATTTGTCTTCTAGCTTGCTGTTACATGCCTGCAGCCAGGAGAGTTGGTTTTATCCGCCTCTTTAGTCAGGCAACACTAAACACCTCTACAAATCAAAAATACAATATTTTTAAGCTTACAAAAAAAAGTCCTGATTTTGAGTAGATTTTGTTCGTATACTGTGAAATTGGTTAACTTTCTGATGGGAAGCTGGGAGTGCTTTATGCTCAGCTACTACAGTGAAGAAGATAATTGAAAAGCCAGCATTTCTTGGCATGCATGGGGAAATTTAGACAGTTGCATAGCTCTGAATTGTGAAAAGTTTAGCTCACTTCAAATAGTCATAATTTGATTAGTCTTGCTGACTGAGTCAGGATACAGAGGCGGATTCATTTTGCTTTTTCCCAAAGTTCATTCACAGCTTGATATCTCTTCTGTCTCAGATTTAGTGCAATTGAGATTTCTGCCCCTTCTCCCCCAGTATACTAATAAGATCTGAATGTGGTGGGCTGGCTCCTCAAAAATAGCATATGAAGCACTGTTAAAACAGAACTAATCTAAGTCCAGCATGATTACAAGTTGAGTAGCGATTCTGGAAATCTTGCTTTTCTGTCTTTGGCATGTGTGAGTATTGTCATTCTTTCAGGTGGATGTTAAACTGAAACCAACTGTATTGTTTCTTTTTTAAAAACAGTGCATTGAAAAGCTTAAATATGGTCTCGATTAATGAGGCTGTTGTAAGGCACTCACACCACTAGATGGGGTCTGGAAGCTGTGCCTTTTTTAAGAAAAATCAGAAAAGGCAAGTATGTGCATCTTAAACTGCTTACAATAAAATACATATTGTACATATGTTTTGTTACGGAATTGCTGGGGGCATCTCAGCAAGTCAGTATACATATATATTTCAAGCAACGACTACGTAATTCCAGCTATTTTTAGGTATTCACGTTGTCCCTTCTTCCCCTTTTCCACACAGCCCCATGCCTATCTCCTTCTTTCTTACTGAAATCGAAAGGCTGCTTTTTTCCCTAAGAAAATATGATAGTTATCCCCTTTATTCTTTCTTTTCCTATGTTTCCCCCCTACCCCCCTTACATGAACTAATCTGGAAGTTTCTGAGATCAAAATGATTATTGGCCTGTCCTATTAATGACCATCACATACTTTTAAACTCCTTTTCATACTACAAAAAGGCTGTTCATAGAAGTGTTTTCTGCTTGTGATGGGAGTGTTGAGCCTGTGCTTTCTATACAGTGTGTCCTGTTCAAGGGTTAAAATGCAAAGTCTTGGGTGACTATCAGAAATACATATCTCAGGGCATTTTTGTGAGCCTGGGAGCGCTTATCTAAGAGCTCATTCCTGTTAGGTCCATTGCACTAATTCTGTGGTTGACCTGTTTTTTGAGCCAGCTCATCATGCTCAGAAGTTAGAAAACTAACCTGGAAAAGCTTTGTAGCTTTCTTATGGCCTAGCAAGTTGCTCTGGGTTCAGGGAGGGCCCAGTGAATAGCATAGATGATG
This sequence comes from Grus americana, assembly GCF_028858705.1. Classification (NCBI taxonomy): domain Eukaryota; kingdom Metazoa; phylum Chordata; class Aves; order Gruiformes; family Gruidae; genus Grus; species Grus americana. Next base: position 33,268,663 of record NC_072856.1, read on the forward strand.
GAGGCCTGTAAGGCTGAGAACAGGAGATAAGAAGGAAGCAAGACCTCCCTCATTTGAGGAGCAGTGAGCTATTAGATATGATCAGCTGCTTGTGGCATTACTGGTTTTTACTTGCTTCAGATTCTTTTGCTACACTAACCTTCCCCTTTTTTGTCTCATCAGTATGTTCCTTACAAGCATTCCTGGTGGCTTTTTACAAAGTAGAATAGGTGAAACATAACCAAAGTTGGGGGTGGTTTACCTTCAAGGCTTCCTGTTTCATGAGAACAAACTATAAGCAGAGAGTGTTTCTGCTTGACACTTGTCTTATTATGTTCCTGCAGTACAACACAGTGTTCCAGGACACCAGTCTTGAGTAGTGAGTTCTGGGAACACTTTTGTCCCCAGAACTCAAGTACTAGATTCAACCTCTGAGTGAGGTAGAAATGCTTAAATGCATTTTAACATTCTTCTGAAAGTTCAGGAGCCCTGTGCTGTCTGTGTAGTTACAAGTCAATGTACTCAAAAAGCCCAATGATGAGTTAAAAAAAAGTCCTTGACCACCAGGGCAGTCCCTTGGTTACTGTAAACCTTATGGCATATTTTAAAAGCTAACTTGATCATAAAAGTCATAATAAGCCCAAGTTAAAGGAGTGTCAGTGTTTTCCATCAAGGCTTTACAGACAAAGCCAAGCAGGAACATGAATTCAACTTTGATTTCTTTCTTTGTCTTGGCTGAGGATTAACTGCAGTTCAGAGCCTTTTTAAGCAAACTTTTTTAGCTCACATTAAATGAATGTGTCTAAAAAATGCCAATCAAGAAGGCTTTCTTAATGGACTTCAAACTAATGTCAAATTTGCTTCCTGCACTGAGAATTCAGAGGAAGCAAACTCCCAAGCTGCGGATGAGGAATACCTGTTGTGAGATATCAGTGAATCACCTAGTGATTAGTTTATTAAATAGTAAGCAAAGTATAGAGATGGAAACTTCTTCCCTGTAATAGACTAACCTGTAATAGACTAATTAGTTTCAGGGGGATCTCTGCTTAGCATGTTTATGAATGTTGGGGTATGTTTATCTTGCCAATGTGTGGAGGACTTTGAAGAATGTGGCTGAACTGTGCTGCAGGTCTCCAACTGACAGTGTGTTCTCTAAAGTCTTTGTCTTCAACAGAGCATTTTCTGCCAAGTGCTAATTACTAGGTGTTCAGCTTAGTTGTGCTGCAAGAAAACACATGTACTGAATGCATAACTTCTGGTCCAAATCTATTGGAAATCACAGGTACTCAGTACTTAAGAAAATCCAGTTCTTGGCTCCTAATTGCTTTGCCTTCTAGTTTCACTTGTTGCATTTAGTTCACGGCCTTTTAAAGACCTGACAAGTATTACCTTCTTGTTTCTGGATCAGTATAATGGTCTCGGATAGCAAGAGGAAAACACTGTATGTACTACATGACTTCTTTCTGTGGAGTGGTATGGAATATCTCTGTATTCATGATACTCTAAGGATGTAGAAGTCTTGCAGGTGGTTTATGTTAGATTGACATGCTGACACATAGTTGGAAAAGCTAAGTTTCAGGTTCACAAGTCCTTTGTCGGTTTTGAAATAGAAGTGGTAGCTGCCAGAACTACAGGCAATTTGGGAACAGTCCTTCAGAGTTTAGTTAGATGCATGTCAAATAGACCATCTTTGAAAGAGAGGGCTAAGTATTACTTCTGAGTAGAGGCATGGTTTATTTTGTTGGGTTTTTTTTGTTGATGGGTGGGAGTGCAAGAACAGGGAGGAAAGGGAGATGTTGAGTGTTTGCAGCTCTGTCTTTATCACAGGTGATATTTATAACCTGTTGCACAGAGAGGACTTTAGAAAACCTGTGTGGTGATGCGGAAGGTATTCTAAGGTCATAAAACCAGCATCGTAACTGAGTCCAAGTCCATAGATTTAGGTCTCCAATAGTTGCCAGTTTTAGTTTCCAGTTTACCTTCAAGGTATTTGATCCTTAAAGATCATACCAGAAGAAAAGAGACAGCAGTTATTTTCTGAGAAATGCTCATGCACGTGCTGAGTTTTATCCTTTCTAGCTTACCTCCCAAAGCTCACTCTAAAAAGTAGCCGTTGCCTAGTTTTTATCCATGTGTTACCAAGATGTCTGGTATGTTGGCTAATATGCCGAGTTTCTGGAAGTGCAAATGTGGGATCCAGTATTGCTGATGATTGTGTTGCAGGGGATATTAATCTTGGCGATAACAACAGGATTTGCTTCTGGCAATGAGTTTAGTGAGGTTCAGGGTTCTTTAGAGGCTAGAACTGGTGGACTGGAAATTTTCTCAAAGTAGCATCTTTGGTTGTTATTGTTTTTTCCTTACAGGTTTTTAATAAGATGTTACATGATGGCTACAGGAGTGGGATGGCAGGAATAATATGTGGAGATTTAAGGTTTTTCTTCGACTGTTTTGCATGTAAAGAAAGCTTGTGATTCTAATCACTTCTAATGCATGTGCTTTAGGATTGCCAAAGCCCCTGCAGATGGAGGGGTCCTCTACATCATTGAATCGGCAACTACCTGTTTAAATTATTTCAGTGCTATAGAAGTGTGCTGCATGTTTCTGTTTGGAGACCTTTGTCAGTCCTGCTCTGTGCAGAGCACTGTATTAATGACTGCAGGAAAAATGTGTGTATCTTGGCAACCACTTTTTCATTGTCAAGCTTATCAGTTCATTTCTTTCCTTTCCCTTGTGAACTAACTTTATGCTGCTTCAAGTAATTTATTTAGCTAGATTACAGTATAACAAATATTAAGTGCTGTTTAGGCACGCACCAGTATGGGTCGAACACACCACCTCAAATAGTTTAAGTAACTATTTGTCTTCTCTCACAGTTCAGGAAATAAAACTCATCCCACACATGTACCATCCTCATCTGTTTTGCTTCTGTGCTGCTGAGGCAGCTCGACTGATCTGTGTCTCAACCTAGAATTTGAAGCTCTCCTGACCAGGTCCAACTTGGCATGTTTGCCGCAAATAACACAGAACCTAAACTTAGATATTTTTCCCCTATTTGTTTTCTATAATTTTTTTAAAAAGTTCCTTTTAATGTCATAGAAAGTGAGTGGATTGTTGCTTAAGTTCATGGGGATTGAATTACTCTTTTCTGGAAATCTTTGGGATGTGTTGAAGCAACTTTTGAATGGTAATGGCATCTGGGGGGTGGTATTTTGGGGATTTTTTTGGCTTTGTTTTCCTCATTGTAACCATAAATAAATCTCCAACCTATGTTTGCCACAGGTTTAGCCAAAATCAAATGATTTCTTTAGTGTTAGAAACATCTAAGGCAATCTCCTCTGCCTTTCTAGTAGGGAGCCACTGAAGAAAAAACGGACTACTTGCAAATAAGCCTTTGTTACTTTGGGCAAAGAGAGATAGTGACAGTCATTAAGGCTTTAGTCATGCTGATGTCTTAAGTGGTATTTCTGCTGGGAAGAGCACTTTCCTGCATATGGACTCCTTTTTTGTGGTTGCCACTTTCAGCCAGTTGATGCTTTTTTTTTTTCCCCTTTAAAGACAGAAGTGATGTGCTGAAGTTGCAAAAGATGTAAATGAGTGAATTTATTGCTAGATATTTTTTACTCTGAAGCAAATGATCTTTTCTGTTGCTGATGTGAGCACTACCTTAGTGCAAGTCTGCCAAATACCGCCTGGTATTCAAGTGTGTGAAGCAGGTGCTGTAGTCTTTTTCCCACCTTTATGTCTTGTTCTTATGGTGGACTAGGACAGTACTATATGAAGGGCCCTTTCACTTAGCTTCTGGTTTAGATGTACATATTCCTTATCTCATTTGCAGTCCTGCTTTATGCCTGATGTTGTCAGCCCCTCTTGGGATAGAGGGTTTAGCTTAGCTTTTTCTGTGTTTAGGCTGATATCCTTCCTGCAGTGGAGTGTATTCAGGTTAGATCACTGATGCGCAAACTGAAGATCTTAAGAGGGGTTTTTTTCAATGACAGAATGAAAGATTTTTTTACTTTCCTCTAGCATCCCCAGATTTGTTGGTCAGACACACAACTGAGTTTTGGAGTACTGAGGTTCAAACTGTATAATAAAAAAGTGTATTGTTAGTAGTTCAGCATTTAATTCTTTGCTGTTCTCAGATAGGGCTATGGTAACTCTTCTTCTGTTCAGCTTTTCCTGTCTTGATTTAGTATTTTTCTCAGACTTTCAAGTTGAAATCACACTATCCATTGCAGATAGTTAGAAAATTCTCATGTATATGAGGGAGAGCTAATTGGAAAATTAAACTTTTTCACACCTACCAGGATCCCCACACTAGTCCTGGTTTGGTTCTGGCCAGGCACTTTAAGCTAGGTATTGTCCCTTTGCTGTGTGAAATCCAGCTTGCTCCCAGAAGCAGCAGTGCTATTCAGGTTTATAATTTTCAAGAATATAAGTAGCTTCATGCAATAAACAAGAAGTCAGGAAACTTGGTTTTGTTTCAGAATGTTGGCTAGGTCTGTTGATTGACCTCTCTTGCCCTCAGTTTTTCCTGTATCAAGGAATGGGAATACTGCCTACTTCAAAAGTCTCATGATGCTTAATTTTTTTGGTAGCTTTGAAATTCTCTAACACACAGGGCTTTCTAAAGCAAGAAATTAAAGTGCAAAGTATTGTCCTTGCAATGCAAATTTAAAAACTATAAAATAGTAATATGTTGTTCAAAAGAAGCTCTGATTTAATGGGACTTTGGAGCCTGCTTTCTTAAGGAAATAGGTCTGTGATTATATAAACCTTGTCCTAATCACCTTTTATGCTTCATTTCAATGAGGAGGGAAATAAAATGAGGAAAGGAATTAAGAGATACCATTTTTTGTTTTTAAAAAAAAATAATACAAGGGGGAGATCCCCTTAGTGCGTTTACTGGGAGAACACCTGAAATGTTAGTTCAACCCTACTTTAAGACAAGGGAATTAGTCTTTGAAACATCAGTCTATGGGAAACTGTGATGAAACTAGTTTGATGAGACCAAAGTTGTGTGTGCAGTTGCATTCAGTTAGCTTTAACATGTGATTTTTATTCATCTTGTACTTATTAGAGTCTAAAGCTTTACTGATTCAAGATTGGGCTGTGCTTCTGCAGGAGCAGCTTGGATCTTGCCACTTTTCCTGTCAAAAGAAAGGCCTACTTTCTTGTTGCTGCTCTTTTCTTTAATTTCAGCTTTTGTAGCTTTGGTAAATTAAAAATTCACGCAGCTTTGCTAGAGAAAAGAAAGGGGGTTTGTGTATAGATATTATTGGATGAGAGAACAAATCTGTGGCTGATGTTACTCAGCTTTCCTAATGCAATATAAGAATTGCAGCACAGAAGCGTGTGTAGGAAAAAATGCTTCATAGGACTGCAGTACTGATAGGTGACTGCTTTTGCATAGGCACTAAGGTGTGAAAATGGATTTACTCTTTAGAAGGAATTACCAACTTTTACACTCAGATTATTTTTCTGATGTAACATTCACTGGTGTCTGTGTTCTTTTTGTTGTACTGACTTCAGTGTGTGCTTCATTTTGGAAGCAGCTCCTGTTCCTTTTGGCCTAAAGGTCATCTTCCCATGCCATGTCTGGCTATATTTGCATCTTCTCTGTCTGGTTATCTGATGGAATCTACTCCTTTGTGTTTTGCTGGATTCAGCTCAGCAGTGTTCTCTCACAGTCTGTACTCCATCCTATAAGGTACTATTTCTCAACAGGCTGAATAATGGACCCTGACTGTAGAATTTAGGGATTAGAAAAGGAGGAAAATGATCAGGTGATTTATCTATGGTTGCTGGACAGTTGCTCTTTAGTTTGTATTCTCTACTTTCTTTTCTTTTTTAATCTTGCTAAATGTTTTTTTTCTTTTCCTGCAAAGCTATTTTACTGTCTACTAGATCTCGTTTATTACTTAACATTACAGTAACACCTAGATGATTCAAGCAGAGAGTGAGAATAGGACACTCTTGTGCCTGCTGACTCACAGATCTGTAGTTGAGAGCAAGCCTAGGACGGTGAGAATGTTTGGGAACAGATCTGTAATAAGACCAAAATAAACCTTGGATAGAGCTGGAGGAGGATGTGAAACATTCAAACAGATAAGGGTTTTTGTTGTTGTTGTTGTCATTTGCTACTGTTTAATCGCTATTAATGGCAGAGGTAAGCCTTAAATCCTAGAAGGATAAAAGTAATACAGATGAGGGGGAGAGTTTAATATACTTTATGTCTCTGCTCCTATTATCTTCCTCAAAATACTGAAATTCTGTAGGTTTTTTTCCTGTGAGTGAAGGCAGGATAAAGGAAAACATAATGCTTTCTGGAGAACTGCCTGAGATCACTGGTGAAGCAACATTAGCATTCAGTGACTCAATTAGATCATAAGGGCCAAAGCATGCAAGCTTTTGTTGTTACGAGGTCTGGCTGCTCTGAGTACGTAAATCTGGTGATGTTTGATGTTCTTAAGGCTCCAGAATCTGAAGTCAGTTTTCAGATAAGACTATGTCTTAGCAGGAAAAATTAATAAATTATTGTTTGGAAGGAAAGCTTCTGTTCACCTTAGAGCTTGCCAAGCAAGAAAGTTTATTAACGATGGGGGTTTCCTTCTTATACTATTTTACATGTTCCTGACCCTAACAGTAAAGAGCAGAAGGAATGATGTGTTCTTAAACATTCCAAATCATCACCCTAAATTCCCTACTTTTCCAGTCTTGGTGGATGCAGTTGATTTTATTTGTATGTTATTTTTGAAGGAAAGCAAAGGTGTTTAGTTTTGCTAACAATACACGACCTTTATTTTATTTGGTTATTCTTTAAATTCCAAGCAAGTACCCTTTGCTTCCTGTTAAGGACTCTGGGGGATGTAGTTCTTGAAGAGATTTCTTGTAAAGGTAGTGGGATAATCAGAAATAGTGAGGACAGTATTTAGAAAAATGAGCACATTACTGAGAAATAATAAAATCCTGGGTATGGCTTGTGTACTTTTTTAATCTTAAGACACTGATGAACTTCCTTCACGTTTGTTAACACCTCTGAATACATATGGAGGAACTCCATATACTTTGACGTGATTTACCTGCTTTTCAAAGAAACTATCTTGAGATTTTTATGAGACTTGTAATCTACTTTTTTAAAAAAAGTCATGTTAATCAATCCTGTGGTTGTTTTTCTATCACTGGTTAATTTGGCTCTTTCTAAGTGTTTGATCTAGGCTAAATAAGAATTGTGTGTTTTTACACATAATTTTCTTCCAAATAAAACCTCAAACTTTTCTGCAGTTTTCCAGGCCAAGATTCTGTTTGCCAAGTTTCATTCCAGTTCTTTTTGCACAGTTAGAAGTTCCTCAATTTTGTGGTTACAGAAATGCTGACAAACACAGTTGTATGCAATGATGTGTATTAGTTACAAGCATTCAATTCATTTTTTCCTTTTAAGGTCATTCTTTCATTAAGTTAGTTTCACACACTGCTGTTTATGATGTCAACCAATCCTTCCCTCCTTCCCTCCCTTCCCCCTCTTTAAATGACACTCATTTCCCAAGTAGAGTGTCTGTACTAAGGTTCACTGTCAGATTTGTGACTTATCAAGAGAAGCCATTAATGGTTTTCTTTAATGGTTCTATTTAATGCTGTCATGCATGCTGCTTTTATTTTATTTCTATGAAGACACTGATTTTCTCTCAGTTTTAATTGCAACTGTCTCTTGCCAAGCTAACTTTTGAATAACCTAGGTTAAGCATGTGTTACCACTCAGGCAGTCAATTTTTCAAAAAAAGGATGAAACAACTTCTTTGTTTAGAAAAGGGGAGAGAGGGGCAGAGGGAAATGCTTGTTTCAGGTATAGATCTTTCCTGCAAATTCTGAGTGCAGAGACTACTTGTTCCCTCACCCCACTAGCTGCCAGTAGAAATGGATTTATTTACATTAGTGGTGCTGCTCTTAGATTGAAAGCCTTCCATTGTTTGGCTGAGCTGGTATTTAGTTAACACTTGAGTGCTGCCCTGTGTGCAGTATATCCAGCTACGGAAATGACCATATTGCACGTAACTGTCCGTTCTCTCCCTTCTCAGCCTCCCTCCAGCTCCAGCATGTGTGTTTGGATTGTAATGTTCCATCTGTGGACTAAATATTTGTCTTAATCACACAACATGACTTTTTTAAAAAATCAGAAGTGCACGTGTCTGTCTCTATGTTGCTTCCAGAGCTGGTAGGCAACATCAGCATTCCACAGCAGGCTGGGTGAGCCAAATTTGGAAGCACACTAAATCCCACAGTAGTCTGGGTCTGGATTCGTAAAGATAATGCCTCTGGCAGAAAGGGCACCCATCTTGTTCAGAGATGCCCTTTTAGGATTGCCTTCGGATTTCTCACTCTCCGCCACGGTCTGGTCTTTGAGATGGGAGTGTTGCTTTTAGTCTGATGCAAGTAAACTTTTCAGTGACTGCAAGAAGGTGTTCCCTGTGAAATTCCTTTGCTGGAGCATGCAATAAGGAGCAGGCAGAAGTGGCAGTTCTAACTTGAGCAACATATCCAAGCATGTCTCCACTGCCCCACGTAATCCTGCATGAAAAAATTGAGAAGTAGCACTGACTAAAGGTACAGAGCAGCACCACGATGCAACTGGGAAAGTGAGGGTACTCATTTGAACACTGAACACGCTTTAACACAGCTCTCCCCTTCCTCTTCCCTCCCCACTCCAAAAAAAAATAGGAAGAGCAAAAGCTCTAGTTCTGGTTAGTTAGAAGATTTTTTTAAGAGGTCCTTGATTCAGACATCCTCTTTAGTGCTAATGAGTATTAGTAGTGGTTTAATACTGTAAAAAATAACATAACTTCCCCCAGCTTCTTCCCTGGGGATGGCCTCGCTGCTTTTTCCTACAGTTTTGATGGAGGTGAATACTCTAGAAGACATCTTGGGCAATTTTATTTTTTTTTCCCTAAAACCAGCATGATTGTTCTATAATCAACTAAATTTTATAATGGAAAATGCTGAAGTCCTGGGGTTCCTCAGTTCTAAATACTGCTACCATGTGCACTGCGTGCAGTAGGAGGCAGAGGAAGAGAGATTTCTCAAATCTTTTGTCCTGTATTTGTGAGCTAGGTTCCTTGCTTTTCCACCAACACGGAGCCATGAGCTGCACCTCTCCATACCCCTCCCCATCATATTTCTGATTGTATCTCTCAGACTGTTCTCCTCTGTTCTTTTCCCTTTGAGCCAAATGTCATGTTCAAGGAACTGCAGCACAAACTGTATTTCCATTACATGTGTGGCTGAATTGTGTGGATTGAGGGTATGAGGTAGGCAAAGCAGTAGATCTTTTGAGGAGTCTTAACTATGCAGCTCCTTAATTCTAGAGTTCTTGTGTGTGTATGTTATTGTAATTTCTGAAGTTCTAGTCTGTCTTATTTAATTTCTGAAGTAAAATAGTCTTTTAGAGCTTTGTTACAATAAAGTTACTGAAACACAATACAGAATTCAACTCTAAGAGGTGTTTTCTTTGGTAGCTTTGACTGCTATAGGAGCTTAATGAAAACATCTGTAAGCAGAATGGAAGCTAGTTTAATATTACACTACTATTACTATAAAATACAATCTCAAAATATTTCAGACAGGGCATAATAATAGTAACCATGGAAACTTTGCCTGAAGATTTGAAAGGACGGGGCATCTGGTAGGCTCCCTCACTTGTAGGCAGGAGAGAATTCTGGGTTGGGGTTTAGATTGAGAACTGGTAATGATGAGAGGGGCTTAGTCTTGGGGCACGGGTGACAGCACCTTAACATTAACTCTGGTTGGTGCATATATGTTACAGCGTTCTTAGCCACAGTGGAGTACTTGTACATTTTTATAGAAAAATTGACCTTTCTTAGCAAAAAAAAAATCTGACTTTATTTCTTCTGCATGTTTTTTGGATCAGGGTTTTGTTTGGGGTTTTATTGTTTAATTTTTTGGTGGTTTGGTTTGGTTCTTTTAAGGAAGTGGAAACTTCCATAAAAAATTTTTTTTGCTTACATAAACCTATCAGGAGAGGGGGAAGGAAAAAAAACCCTCATGTGTGTTTTGGGGTTTTTTTGGGGGGAGAAGGGTTTGTTTTGTTTTGGGTTTTTTGTTTTTGTTTTTGTTTATTTTTTTATGCCTGATTGAGTATTTTGAGCTGGCTGAGTACTTCATTGATCTTGATGAACAGAAACTAGGGCTGATGGGGGAGAACCTAAATCCTCGTCTCTAAGGTTACAGTTTCTAGTATTAAATTTTCTCATGTTTTTATTAAAAACCATAAACACTATTAAGAGAAGCTCAGCAGCTTTGCCTAGGACAAGGAAAACGCACACACAGCATGAAGAGTCCTGCTCTTTCTCATCTGATACAGGCATTCAGAATTTTTGGTGCCCTGCTTGAAGCTCCTTACTAGTTGGCTGTGAAAATGTGACTTCTGGTTCCTTTGTGGCACCCTGGCTTTGACTGTTCAGTTCACAAAGCACGTGGTGTCTGTGAGCAGTGTATTTCTACTGCATTCATTATGTGGAATCTTCTTTTTTGGTTTTGTTTTACTCTGGCTTAGGAACAATAGCTTTTTAACTTTACAGTATCTCATGTAATGATGCATGCTTCAACCTGCATGGAATGTGGCTTCCCATCCATGTAGAGTGACTCATTTTTCACAAATGTTGGGGCAGAGGACTACATCACAAAGTATAATGCATTAGAATCTATGAATAACCTTCCCTCCAGAATCTGCAAATTCCGTGTTGGCATGCCTTGTCTGGTCCAGAAGGCGCATAAGTCACAGCTCTTCACAAGATTTGATCAGGATTGCTCAAAACCTGTTAATAAAAGGTCAAGCTCTGGTACTGCTTCAGGAGGTTTCAGTGATTGCTGAACAAAAAAGGGATAAAATATCTTTTTTTTTTGTCTCTGTTTCCATACACACAATCATTTCAAGTACAGGGATTGAATTAAGTCTTTGAAAAAAACAGCCCATACAATGCAAGTTGAATTTCAGGTATGCTTTGATTATCTTTAGGTTCCTGGATGGAACAAATTCCATATTCTGGTAATGTTTTAAGGAGAGAACTTGGAAACTTGTGACCTTTTGGTTTTGTCTTGTATATGTCAATAAGAACTGATACAAATAGTCCAGCTCTGATCATACAGCCTTATATGGGACAAGGAAACTAGCTAATTCAACCATGTGAGAGTTTTAGGTAATAGTGTCATGTGGTAGCATAATTGTCTTGCTTACTTGGCAATATTTTTAGATGAAGCAAGTTTGAGATTAGCTAAGTGACTTATTTTAGCATTTCTTGCAATAACTTGTTTGTAAGATGGCCTTTTATTTAAGACTGCTGGAACTGATTGTAGAGTTCAAACATCCTCTGACACCCTGTAGAAATGCAAATAGAAGCAGAAGTGAGATAATGGTCGGAGTATCTACAGTTGGAGAAAATGCCATCCAGTGCCAAAGCAGAAGTAAAAAAAAGTTTGGGGTGGCTGGATTCAGGCACTAGCTAAACATAAAGAGCTGAGTGCTGGTAGGGTCAGTCTCAAATGCAGACATCCCAGAATTATAAGAACAGCCTTTTTAAGGTTAAGGCTACTTATTCTGTAAGACTTTGCTCCTGTGGAGGAAATGTATTTGTTATTAACAGTCTACTCGCGGTCTTCAACTTTACGCTTCAGAAGACTTTATAGTCTTAGTATTTTGATAGTTTGTCATTCAGGTTTTGGATCACGTTTGTTCAGGAATTGATGCTTTGAAGCAGAAACTAAATAAGATTATAGTTAGTGGGCTTGTTTGTTTGAAAGGACTTGGTAAGGTTAAAGAGAGAGTTTTGTCTTTAAGTAGTTCAGTTCATACGTGCAGCCCATCTCATTTGTTTGCTCTGTCTTTTCTCAGTTCACTGCTCCGCTATGGTGGAAACCTCTCCCTTCAGAGTGCCATGAGTGTCCGGTTCAACAGCAATGGAACCCAGCTGCTGGCACTGCGTCGGCGCCTTCCCCCAGTCCTCTATGACATCCACTGCCGGCTGCCTGTCTTCCAGTTTGACAACCAAGGGTACTTCAACTCATGTACCATGAAGAGCTGCTGTTTTGCAGGTGATCGTGATCAGGTAATAAGCAAGCAATGCTGTTCCAAGTCTCCAGAGTTTCCATGAGTGTTTGAAAACACCTCTGTGAGGTTCTTTTTCTGATTGAGGAGATAAAACGGGGCAGGACATGTATAGGCTTACTTCAGAACTGTTTTGCAACGTAGGCTCTGAGAGAAGAAAAACATATACCAAAGCACGTGATAAATTTTACCTCTTGTTTGATGTGATCCAATACTTACTTGGAACGTGATACTCACAAGAAAAATATTTGCAGAGGCTTTTTAGGTCCAATTAATATGATTTTAGAACCATAAGTATACAATATTATCTACATATGATAAGGAAGCATCTTCCTTTCATTTCAGTATTGCTACTGAGTGCAGTAGAGGCAATCCTACAAAGCATAAATATTGTAAATTTATAGAGTTATTGATTCTTATTTCAAATTATAATGGTTCTCCTTTAAGACCATACTACTAGATCAGATTATAGGTCTTTATAGTTCAGCATTCTGTAAGGGGTGATGGCAGGTGGTTAGGAAGGAACAGTTTGTTACATTACTGAGGCAGGACTCTGTACCAGTAATCACAAAGAAATAAGTCATACATAAAGGGACTAACAGCAGTTTGAATGATTCTAGATATTTTCTTTGGGCAGCTGTATTTAATAACCACTAACACTGTTTAAGGACAAAAAATGTATTTTCAAGCCATGATAGTATAGAACTAAGATCTGAAAATTTCTTTGCTGTCATCAATAAAATTACTGCAGTCAGAATTTGGTCACTAATTCTATTGCTGCTGCTGCAGGAGGCAGAGTTGAGCTTCTTTCAGATTGCAAGTAGGAAATACATTTACATCACTGAACTTGAGCAGTGTTTCTGATTTTTACATAGTTTTTGGCAGAAGGAGTGTTAAAATGCAATAATGAAACCATCTTAAAAAATAGTGGCTTACTATAAAGAATGGGCAAACACATCTATTGTTTAAGAAAAAAACTGCTGATGATTTGTGGTCCGTTATTTAATCAGCCTAAAGATGACACTCTTTCTCCTCTGCAAGTCAGAGTAGACCTGTGTACGCTCTGACATACAGTTTAGCTTCTCATCTGTTACTGAAGGTCTAGATAAAAGCTAGGTAAATACTTTCTAAGCCATTTGCTTATGGATATGGTTATTTTAATAGGAAGAATATGGCTGTTCTGTATCAGGTTGATGCGGTACTTCAGAAGCCTGCATTTTTTAAAAACTTTATATTGTTTTGGCTTGATGGACTTTCTGTTCAGATAAGTAGCAGCACATAATGCTACTAACCACTTGGAAATCAGAGCAAAAGACATTTATATTCCCTTATAAATGCTGTAAGAAGCTAATAGGGAGGATGAAGTTTAATATGTAATATTAGAGAGATGTAAAATTTGATATTCAGAAACCTGCTCATATGCATCTTCTGATGGGAAGAAAAAAGATAATGAAGCCACAGAAAATGCCAACATGTGGTCCAACTGTATATGTCTGAAACTGTCCAGTAATGCTCAAATTCAGCTGGCTAAGATTGTTAACACTATGGATAGTCCTTAGGGACTGTCTTTTACAGAGAACCCACTTCCAATTACAGGTGTATCTAGAAGAGAAGGTTAGAGTTGGAACCTACTGTAAAATACCCAAGATGAAGAAAAAAAAATTACAATGTTTTTTGAGTTTTGCCCTTCTATACAACTAGGATGCTTTGCTCTTTGGTGAGGTTTGTGAGTATGGAATAATGCATATAAGACTCCCCCCGCAAATCAGAATTCACCAAAAAAAGAAATAAGTCTGTTTCCAATTTAATCTGGTTCCAGCCCCCTCTCCCATTTAATATTGCTGTCTTTTGCCTTAATAAAGAACGACTTTCATTCGAGATCCATGCAAAGTGAGCTTCATAGAATTTCTTGGTTATATTTCCTTGTAGGATCAAAACTTTGTAGGGGCTAAGGCTCATTTGAAGGGGTCTGAGGATAAGAAAGTTGTGTTCAAATTATAAGCAGCACTTGTGGTAGGAAGGTTTCTTCAGAAATTTTTTCTCGTTGCGCCTCTGATTTCCTCTGCCTTCAATTTTTCTTTTCATCTTTATTAAACTGATGACTCGGTCTTTCTTTCTCTTTTAAGCTGTCTTAAATAGTTAGGTTTTAATACTTCATACAGAGCCTAGTAATTTAAAAATGTGACTCTCCTGCGTTCAAAAACTACTATGTGTTGTCTGCGCTGTTAGTTCATCTGATAAAGTTGCATTTTGATTCTGTATTTTAACCCAACGAGAAAGGAATATCTCTAACTCACCAGTGCTTAGAATGCAGTTGCATTGGAAAAAGGATGAACTGCTGAAAGGGGGAGGCCTTTCTTATCCAGCAGAGGTGATGCAAGGCCTTTCACTGATTCAACTTCCTAACCTGGCAGAAGCATTTACTTCTTTTTTTCTGGGTTAAATTAGACCTATATTGGTACTTAGAGGGCTCTGGCAAGCATTTGAATGCAATCTAAGGAATGGATCAGAGGGTGGGTGAGAGATGGAGACCTCACCTTTCAGTGCTGTGAGACTCAGCTCCTCACAGAACTACAGCCTTTGCTAATCTTTCTGTGAAGTTTGTACATGGAAAATGGTTTGCTCACAGGTTTTCCTGTAAATCATGACCATCAGGGTTTAAAAATCCACAACTGTTAGTATCTTAGTATTTACCTTTGGAAGTTTGCTGTAACAACAGTGGTGAAAATCTACAGAGAAGGTAAATAACACCATGTTCTATGTGGAGCTGTTGGATTCTAGTATGGCAAAAATGAATAGATTCCAAGCTGCAAGCACGCAACCTAGGAGTTCTCTATAAGAGATCACCCTTATATTTTAAGACATTAAATACTTAAGTTCCCAGAATGATCAGATGTGTTACTCTTACTTTGACAAGGTATGTGTGTTAAATTAATACAATTTCTTTGCACAAATAGAATATAGACTGCTAGTTGGGGAACAGCTTGATTGGTTTTTTTGATGGTGGTTAGGCTCTGTATACTAATCTTTTCTCAGTATTGTCTTTTAGTGCCCACAGATTGTCAGGTACTCAACAGGACTTGGATCCAGAACTCCTCACTTGTCACTACCAGCAGGTGTGCAGTGATTTGCATACCAGCTCATTTTATTGGAGCACCTGTGTGCAAGTAGATGGAAACCTCTGAACAAAGAATGAAATATCATTAATGCTTTAAGGAACAAAACTCAGAAAGATTCACCTGTTAACCCCAATGATTTTTCTTTTTTAAGTTTAAAAGAACACATTCTGAAGTGCTTAGATGGTTTTGAGTTGCAGGTATTTTGGGTTTGTGGGTTGTAGCACAACCTAAGTGACAGGGATTTCCTCATCAGGAGGATGAACAGCTTTGCTTCTTTTTGTGTCCTTGCAAACTGTTGTTTTCTTCCAAAAGCATTATTGCCCTAGTCCTCGTGAACCTGCTTTGAAAATCGGCGAACAGTATATGCAAGCATTTTTCATAGAAATGCCACAGTCAAACTTTCCTTGTTTCCTACAACTATCAAAGCTTGAGAGGCTATGTTTAGCTGGTGTTTTATTTGCACCCATTTATAATTGCCCACACTTGCTCCTCTCAGAACTCTGTCTTTTGTCCATGTCATGAGTGTAACAACCTCATTCACATGCCACTAATTTTTCCTTTCTTTGTAGGAGAGCTCTGATGTTGGTAGATAGTCACGTTCAAACTGTATGCCATTTGCGTTATCCGGGAGCTCACTTGAGTCATACAGCTGTGGAAGAGAGGAAGGATAAGATAGGCTAGATGGATCAAGCGTGACTTTCAGCTGCCCACTGTCTCTGTTGGCTATAGAGATTTATGGGAGAGCATAATCTATCCATCCTTCTGGTATAGGTGTCCAGGCCCAGAATTTTAAAGGCCTTTATTTATGCACCTAACTCCTGCTGGCTTTACCCTACTGTGCACAAGTGTTTGTTTACATAGAAATCATAAAATGTCTGAGAATGTCAAGTTTTGTCAGGGTACTGGGAGAATTTCCATTCTTGTCAGCGTTAGAATTTGGGAAATGTTGTTTAAATACTAAGGATTTTTAGTTGCTGGACTGGTATGGAAACTGTCGTCTTGGATCTGAGGATATGGGAAGTATTAAAGGGCCTCAGGTAACCAAATGCATTTTTAAGTGTGGGAGTCTCAGAGGCCATGGTGATGGACAGCAGCAAAAAAAGCCCCACAAAACCCCACAAAAGACAAAACCCCCTTCAAACTAAAATAGACCAAAAGCTTTTCTTGCTCAAGAATTGTTGCCTGTATCATAATGATGAATCCTATCAGCTCATTCTTTTTTTCACTGTGCAGATAATGTGAGGCTCTATAACGCTTGTAGCTGTAAAATCAACTGCTTATTGCCTGCTTTAAAAAAGGTGGGGGTGGGGAGAAATAACTTGTACCCTGTGAATCAAACAAAAAGTGTCTTGACTCTGGCATGCCCTCAGACATTACATCACCACTCAGCCTTTTCTGTTGACATTACACTGGTATAAGAGTGTTTCAGGAATGCACTGCTCACGGTACTGCAGACTGCTCCAACTCCCTATAAAGTTACAGCCTTCATTATGTGGAAGTCTGTGTGCTAAATGGCTCTGGTTAGGGACAGCCCAGTTTTTAGCAGGACAGAATTATTACATGAATGTAATCCTTCCAAGAACAGGATTAGCTGTATAAGTGCCAGGGGTCTTATATGGTTGTGCATGGCCTTTGTAACTTTTCTTCTGTGTTCTTCTTGTGTCATTTAACTTAAAGGCCATTTATCTCAGGTAATAGTACTTATCAATGTCTAGCTTTAAAAACTAAAAAGAAGAAAGGGTATTATTCTTCTAAAGAATATATTGTGAGTTTCCTGTGCATGAAATACTTCAATAATAGCTTACTGCAGTTGGTATTTCTTAATATATGAAAAGCACTCAGTGTGCAAATATGTCATCATACTTGGATGAAAAGAAAATCAATGTCTTACTGTCTTAAACTGGCTTCTTCCAAGAGTTATTGATGAGGTTGTATTTTGTTTTTTACTTTGTCTAAATGGCATTTTAAATTCCACCTATATGCATAACATTACATACATATAAAATACCTAGGTGAGTAATTTATCTGGCTATGAAATTATTTATGTATTTCTTCCCCATTGCCTTTGGTAATTGACATGGGAGGGTCATATTGAAAATGGATCTTCAGAGTCAGGGTCTTGACAGAAGGGGCTGGGAGTTTTCTTTAACTCTTCTCGTTCTGATCACCTCTTCCCATTCCCTGCATCCTGCCTGCTCCATTTCCTGTCTCTCTTCTCTTCTGCATTCTGTAAGCCCTTAGGGGAGGTTTTTAGACCTCTGGACAGTGTTGCATTAGCCCAAAGGGACCCATGCTGAAGCTAAGTTCTGGTGGAGTGGAACTCTTCTCTCAGGAGACTTTGAGGTTTACAGGCTTCATATTCCTCATACCTGCATCACAGGAGATCTGTGGTTCAGTAGCATCCCTTGCGCAGCTGGGGAGAGGGAAGGGAAGGGAGAGTGAGCTGGAATGCGTTGCTAAAAATGACACACAATGAGTGCTGCGCTGACAGTGTTTCTTGTTGAGCTGTTTAAACTAGGCTTTGTCTGGAAACTGAAAAAGTGACTAGAATTCTGGAAGATTTTGACTAATAGAATATTTCATTTAATGTGTATTTGGAAAAGTAAATTAAGAGATGGCTGAAGAAAACAAAAGAGAACAATTGGGGTACATGCAGTTTCAGCCATGTACAGAGGAGTCCCCTTCATACACTCAGTTAAACTTGTTGCTTTCTTTGGAACATAATAGGAATATTTTGCCTGCCATAGAAATCTACTTTGTTCATGAATAAAATTACTGTTATGGCCTTTCTGCATGGCAAAAAGGCAGTTGTAAAAACGTTGCTAGATTGTTCCTGATGATGCTTCTGTAAGCGTTTAAAGCTGCCCCACACAGAGTTGGCTACATATAAGATTAGGGATTTAGGGAGTGGGAATACAAATTTTTGGCTTTGAATTTTATGTACTAGAAGCAATTTGCGTTTTGCTCCAGTCCACCGTGTCACAGCTTTTCTTTCTCCAGTTCATGAGATAGGCATGCTTCTTACTGAGGAACAAAGTTTCTGTTGTAAAAAGCCTTTGGACATACCTGCTTAATTATCAGGCTGAGATGGAAAACTTTTAAGCTCTTTTTTGTGCCAGTTTCAACATTGCTGAAAAACAGTCTCAAACAGTACAGGTTGCAAGCTGCTGTCCTGCCTAGTATGAAAAAAGATGGCTGCTTTCAAAGCAAACATGGTTCTTAATACCGTAATGCTGTGAGTCCTAGTTGTAGATTACTCTTAAAATTTGTTAAATATTGCACAAAGATATGATTTGTGTCCCAGAATTTATTATGAAGCAGAAGATGAAAGAATGTGTAGGTATCCTATATGTTTTCAAAAACATGTTTCAGAAATAGCTTTCCCAGTTATGTCTCTTCTTGCTTAGGCTTTATCATTGAGAGACAGCAACAAGAGGTTAATAGCCTGCACAGGTGACTGCTCTTTATGTCTTCCCCACCCTACACCCTGGTTAACTGCCTTGGGGAGAGGAACTTCCAAGTTGGTAATAGTGAGAGCTTCTAAAAGGAGAAGAGGCAGCCCCTCTGACGGGGGTTGGAGTGTGAGGATACAAACATGGCAGTATGCCATTGAGAGGGGAGATCCTGTACTTTACTTGGGCTGTACTGGCACCCACCTGAGCCCTACACAAGCTGGTTGAAATACATAAATGAGAAGAAATACATTGAACGACTGATGGCGATTTGTATGGGATTTTACTGTTCTAGCTCCTGAACCAAACCACTGCTGTGTCACAAGCACTGATGTTGGCACAAGGGATGTAGGTGGGAGCACACCTACCGAGGAAGTCAGCAGATGATCATTAGAGCAGCTTTTCCAGCTGTACTCTGTGGGAACTCCCTACTAAAAGCCTAGATTCATCAGCATAAAGGTAGAAGCCCGAGAAAAAGATCAGGAATCACATAGAGATGGAAATACCTGACCAATTGACTGTTGTTTATTTCTTAATTGTTTAAGGGAAGGAAAGGAGTACTCTGCTCTGTGTTTTTTTTCTTTTATTCCTTTGTTACTACCCATCTCAAACAAGTGGTATTATCTTGCTGATTCCTTGTTTGTTTGCTTCTTGTTGCTTTATGAATAGGAAAAAGTCTTTTCTTCCTCCATGCATATGTCCTTACCTTGTTTCCCCTCTGGTCAGTGGGTACTCTAACAATAGAAAGATTATTTGAAAACAAATCTACCTGCATAAAATGCAGACTTAACACTAAATTCTGATCAAATGGTAAATTAAGTATCAGTCATTTTTTAAAAATGGAGAAAATAGCAGGGGAAGTCTGATTTATAAGGAAGATGTGTAGAGCAGTCTTGGCATCAGAAAAGGCCCAGAAGCATCTAATAAAACCAACCAACCAAACCACAAAAAAACCCAAAAACTTGGTTGTGTTCTGTCAGACATTTTTCATGCAAAATGTGTAATGTACAGCAAGACTTGTGTTCATGGTTGCGATATTTTATACATATATATACACATACAAACACACAAATACATATGTGTATATGAGGTGACCTTTCTTACTTTTTGCTCTTTATTTATAGCTTGCTTTCTTATCCCCTTTGAAATAGTTCTGTGAGAAGCAGATCATGGTGATATCATTGAGATTTTGTTGGGTTCGAGGATGAGTTCCCCTTTGGGTTTCCTGATATTTCGTAGGGAGTTGTAATTATGGTACTGCTTTGCTCTCAGTGGCTACTTACAGGATCTCTCCTCTGTGTGGCAGCCTGTTTGAAGAAGAATATTTCTAGGCAGTCCATAATTCTGGAACCCTCAGGTCCTCTATCAAATTTGACATTGGCCATTAGGCTTAAAAGTTCTTGGAGACAGAGAGATGCCACAAAGAATGAAATAGCATAAGCCCTGTTTCCTTAGGAAACTTTCCTCCTTGGAAAAATACACAGTTTTCATGTTATTCATGTAAATGGATTCCTTCTCCAAAGTGCTGATTGCTATGAATTTTAATCTCTCTTGGACAAATAATCAATGTTTTTCAGACTTCAGTGATGCTTCATGTCAAACTGTGGTTTCCACAGTGCATATCCCACCACAGAGAAGATGTGGAAGACAGCTCTTCTGATATGCGCAAGAGGAGTTAAGACTTCAGCCTAGCAGACTGCTGCCAATCCGGATTCTTTATCTGTTGTCACAGGGGAAAAAAGCAAAAGTCTACACCCCAACCATGAGTTATATTATGTTACAAGCAGTATATGGAGGGACTCTACATCCTGCCTCTTAAAGGAGCTGTGCAAAGCACCAGCAGAACTGTTTCAAATTTGGATGCCTCTGCACTTCTTCCCCAGTGTGTGAATTTTGTGTTACTTCAAGAAGCTAAGGGATGGCTTGCTAAAAGCCTGAGAAAAATTCTATCTACTCTGATCTTTTCTGCCCCAAAGTTTCATTCACCCCTCTGAGGAAAGGACAGACATGTGGAGGGTGTCCCTGCCCGTGGCAGGGGGGGTTGGAACTAGATGATCTTTGAGGTCCCTTCCAACCTAAACCATTCTATGATTCTATGTTCAAGTGAGTGGGAATTGAGATTTAAGAAGTCCAGTCTCTTTCAGAGCTGACTTGTTAGTAAAGCTGTAAGCAGCAGCATGGAATTTGAGTCTCTCTAACAAGCATTTTCCTGTTAGTAATTTAGCAGCAATCACTTTTCAAATGGTTATCATCTCTGTACTCTTACCCATGGTCTCATTCATCCATTTATAATTATATGGTGATGATGCTTTTTATTTGTGCTTTTAAGACAGATTCTCCTATATTTCTTGTTCTCCCTGACATTAGTAGGGCCATTCAAAAGACTTGCTGATACTTTTGGAAAAATGATCCGTGTCTGCTGGTCCCTTGTCTAGGGCCAGAAGCTTAAAAATGTTTCTGATATAGGTCATAAGTAAGACAAAATTCTATGGAAACAGGAAATGTGGATGTTGGAAACAGTAAAATAAGGTTTGATTTAGATACAGTTTTATTTAAATACTCCATATTCAGTAGCACCTGAGGAAATGTAGCTAGTGGGATTTTGAAATCTTTCAAACTGGCAGTGGTAAGAACAAAAATAAATTCCCCAGAGTGGTAGTACTCTGCAAAATGCAATGCTAATGCTACTGTTACGAGACTATAGCAGCAGCAGATTAGATCTTCATTTATTTATATCAACTGCTGCAATTTCCTTGGGGAAAGAGAAAATGAGAAGAGTTACAGTGGAATAAGTGGGGAGTGCTAGTCCGAAGGAATTCTGCCAGATTCTTGATGATAGTTCATTTTAAGCATTTTATTCGTACTTGAAGCTCAGACTGAATTTGTGTTTCTTCAGCAGCAGACTCTAACCACGCCTGAGAGTTTTCTTCCTTCTAAGGCAAACTTCTGAATCAGCAGCTTGTAGTCATCTGGAAGCCTTTTCCTGTCATTGTTGCTAACAGCTAGACAGAAGCTGATTCTTCCCTTCTAAAAAACCTCCAGTATTAATTATTAACAACTGTTTTTCTGTCTAATCTCATGTTCATGTGAATATTTTGAATGTTGATTTCCGAAGTCCTGGTCAGATACAGCAGCAAAAATGCAGACAATGAAACAGGTGGTTTTAATATTGGTCTCTCCCCCTAGACATCTGAGCATCTGCGCTCCTCACGCAGTGTCTGGTCCGATTCAGAATTCGGCGCTGCACTGGTTGTTGGGATTATGTTCTGCCTGGAGTTTGTCTTTTGGGGAGGGACGGCCAGAGGAGGGAGAGTGCACACTGGCTTAGCCATTTACTTGTCTCTGTGAATGCGCATGTTTTTGCCTCTCACTGTTTTGCTTCTGTGATTTGATTATCTGGGCTTTTGTTCCTAGAGTGAGTAGAAGGTACTCTGCTAGGAATTACGTTTTGCACATCCCCTCAGGACCAAAAATTCTTGGCCACAATTAAAGTGCAGTCTAAGCACATGCAGCATGACATTTTTTCATCTACCCCACCCCAACCCCTTCTTTTTCTTTATTTTCTGTTCTTTCCTTTTATAAAAGTCTACTCCATCCTCTCAGGATTTCAGCCTTATTAACTAGGGCTTGGTGCACTTCATAGCAAGTATTCAAGTTTTCTAGTAGTATAGACTGACTTGCGTTTTCTCAATCCTTATTCTCCAACTTCCAACTAGTGTGGAAAACTGTTGGCTTATTGTTACACTAATAATGAATACATGAAAGAAAAATTTTCACAGATGATCCTGTAAATGTCCTAGTAACATCAGTCCAGCTGTGCTCTCCAGAGGCCTTGGGTTCCCATTGTCTTGTGCAGAGACTACTAATTGGAATTGAGTTTCTTTTTCAAATGTCATGGAAGAGGCGTGTTTCTGGCTTCAGCAGCTTGGGTGTCTGCTCTTGAAGCTTCAGCTGGCACATTTTTCTTGCGGTAACTGTAGCCATGAAGTTCTGCTTCTGGTAGTCTCTTGGTTTCTCTCTGAAAAGCCATATTCTACTTCTCAGAACCCTATCACCTGGTCTTACAGCAAAGGACAAAAGGAATGTATTTGGGGATTCAATTCTATATTGTGAGAACAGCAGGAAAATGTGTACCCCAGAGGTATCCTAACAGGGAAAACGAGTGAAAAACAACACTGGCTGCTACAGTGGCGGCAGTGAAATGGCAGAGATACCAAATAGTTGGATATGTTGTGGAAT
Source organism: Grus americana (assembly GCF_028858705.1). Lineage (NCBI taxonomy): Eukaryota > Metazoa > Chordata > Aves > Gruiformes > Gruidae > Grus > Grus americana. Next base: position 33,291,567 of record NC_072856.1, read on the forward strand.
ATGATCTATTTCTGATAACTATTGGCAGAGCTAAATATCGAAATAAAATTTAAATTTATATAAAAAGTTCACAACTCACAGCCCATTGCTTATAACATCAAACTTGTGTAGATGACTTTATCAATTAATGCTTTTGGCACTTACTGATGGCTGTCTCAGTTGCAAGATTAAACCCATAAGCACTTCTTCAGAACAGCTCAGATCTTGAGCTGAGCTTTGTTCTATGACTAGAAATAAATTGCAATGCAGATACTGTATTCACTCATTCTTACTTATTTTCTCTTAATTCAGTCCAGAATACTTTGGCCAAGTGTATTTGATTAATGCAAATGTCATTAGGCTAGAAAACGGTAATGAAGCGAAGGACTTCATGGTGCTTTTAAGTAAGTAGGAACTCAATTGGAGATAGTTGGATTGAATATCTCCTCCATTGGAGATATTCAAAAGCCATCCGGACATGGTCCTGGGCAGTCAGCTCTAGGTGACCCTGTTTGAGCTGGGTGGTTGGACCAGATGAGTTCTGGAGGTCCCTTCCAGCCTCAGCCATTCTGTGATTCTGTGAAGTACTTTAAGATACTTTGCCAATTTCTTTCTTTAAGTTCCCCAAATTGCAACCACCTGAATTGATACAAGGTCATGTGCTGAACTGTAGACTGTGCCTGTGTCTACATGGCCTAAGTTTGTCTTCCCATTAGAGTTTTCATGAAGCTGTGATGTGTGATGGAGTGTAAAGGTCTTGGGTGGGCATTTTCCTGACACTGCCTACCTCTTCCCCCCACCTTCCCACCCTCCAACCCAAAAACCAACCCCAATCCACCAAGAAAATTATTTCCTTTTTTACTTTGGTAATCTTTGAAAAAAATTGAATCGGAAGACAGTGCTGGAGGTCATCTGACTTAAGCTGCTTCTCAGAGCAGAACATCTTCAAAGTCAGATCAGGTCGCTCAGGGAATTGTCCAGGTAGATTTCCAATTTGCAAGGGCAGAGATTCCACCGTTTTTCTGGGGCTGAGTTGCAGTGTTGGTTACACTACTCCTGAACATGCTGTTCCTTTGTGCTCAGCTGGAATTTCCCTTGCTGTGACTTGTGACTGTTGCTTCCTGAGCGTCCACTGCACGCCTCTGAGAAGAGTCTGTTCCTGGCTGCTCTGTATTCTTTCAGACAGTGGGAGACTGTTGAGGTCCGCTCTGTCCCTTCACTTTCTTTTCTGGCTAAATATGGCAAGTTCCCTTAGCTTTTCCTCGCAGTTCACGTGCCTTCAGCCTCAGCGGCCCTCCTCCACTCTGTCCAATTCATTAGTGTCATTCTTGTATTAGCGGACCCAAACAGGACACAATACTCCAGATATGGCTTCAAAAGTGCCAGGTAAGGGGAATAATCAGTTGTCTTCATCTCCTGGTTACATTCTTGATAGTGCAATCAAATTGCCATTAATACACATCACTGCAAGGGCACTCTAAATTTTGCTATCTCCTAAGCAAGACAGAGTATACTTGGATCAGTGGTATTTGCAGGTAGTATGTTCTCGTTCAGCAGGCAGCGATACACCAGATTTCCTAGATAATTGGCCGTTGAGTCTTACAGGATACTCAGTGTGTTCCTCTGCAAATCAGTTTTGAAGCTGATTTGAAGAGTCTCACAGACACTTCGTTCCCTGCACGTACGTAACGTTTTGGGGTTTTTTTTTTTCTGTTTGTGTGCCTGGTGCAGGGTATCTGAAATCCGTCACTCTGGGGCCTGTCATTGTTGATAGGCTTGTTTGATTTATGACGTAAAGCGGTAAATGACTCTCATATTGAGGCGTTGTTAGAGCTTGTTTGGTTTAAAAAAAAAAAATAAAAGAGCGTTATGGTCATAAATTCAAGATACTGAGCTTTCTAGCTGTTTCAGAAATCTCCATTTTTTCCCTACGTGTCCTAGGCAACCCAGTTGCTGCTTCAACCACACAATTTGATAATAAATACTAACAATTGGCAACATCTTTATAACTTTAAACAAGACCTTTTTTTCTGCGTAGCATTTCTTGTGTAACAAAACATATTAGAGGTGCTTTCCTTCTGCTTGCTGGGAAGTTGCCTATCTGAGCCCTAATTTGTGTAGTTTTGGCACCGTGGCTCAGCCTGCTGTGGGCTAACATTTATGAGCAGTCAAATGAAAGAGAAGCACATATTCCTGGCACTGTCAGGTCAGTTTGGCAGAGGTAAGCTGCCGAAGTGCTTGAACATGTTGGCTTGTAGAAATAACTTTCTGGCTTGGAAAGAATAGGTCTATGAGTGATGCAGAACTAGTGTGCACAAGTTTTTAAAGGAACTTTTGTTTGATCAGTGCTTCTTATCTGTCAGAAAATGAGCAGAATTGCATTCATAAGTGCTTACTCACATCCTACGTCCTTAAAAATAAGAGAAAAAAGAATGGTTGGATTGTGATAATAGGAGACCAGAGAAGGGATTTTAATGGTTGGTTATTGCATTTTTGTGGCTGGAAACATCCAAACACTGCACAAACATAATTAGCATTCCAAACAGAATATATGCAAATTTATAGCAGTTTTTTCCATGTTAGTGTATATTTCTTTGTTTATTTGCTTCTCAGTCCTGCGTTATTCCAGGACTTGTCTTCGTGCTGCTTGCTCTTACTTTGTCTGATGAGTTTATTATCCCTGGAGAATGAAAGACAGAAACCAGTTATATTTGAGCCAAACAAAACAGAATTTGTCTCTTATCAAAGGTTAGAAAAGGGACAAACTTGCTCCATTTCTTTCTTTTTCTCCCTTCCCTCCACCCTAATAATAATAAAATGAAAAACCCAACTTCTTGACTGCATTGATTAAGCAGAAGCCTTAAGTCAGTTGAGGGGTAGAGATTTACACTGCCTACACCAGTACAACTGGAATCGTAATCTGCCCTTGGTTCCACTACGTGCCATCTCATCTCTAATTTAGGAGAAAAATAAATGACAGGGAGTACAGTTTATTGGAGAAGAGGTATTTGGAGACAAGGCACAGTTTGTGGCCTCTCATAACTGAGAGGCGTAAGCTTTTTATCATGTCAAATGTCACCTGTCATTCCAATGCGTGTTTGTAGTATATTAAGCTACTTCAAATTTCATATTGCCTAAACTTCTGTACAATAAAAAGATTGCTTATCGTTCATGCACTGTTGAAAAAGGGCAGCCTTCCATCTCTTCAGTGTAACTATAGCCAGGAAAAAAATGAACAGTATGATAAATGTGGGGTTTTAAGTGGCTTGAAACTTGTTGACAGCAGATGTTTGGCTTTGGTTTTGTTCAATGTTCAACATTATCCTCAGTGACTGACTTTTGATGGTTTTCAGTAGACTGTGATGAGCCAGACATGTTGTGCTTGTGTGTAATGGACATGCTAGCTCTCTTCTTAGGTATGTGTTTGATGGGTTTTCCTCGGTAGTTCAGGAGATGAGGAAAAAAAGGATGAAAGACTTTGACATTAAAAAAAGACCAGAGTTGCAGGCTGCAAGATACAAGAATTTGATCTAGACACGCTTGTAGTAAAGCCAACCAAAATCCATCGCCTTATTTAGCAAAGAAAGCATGTACTTTGGGCAGTAGGTATTAGATACATGAAGCAGGCTTTTAAGTTTATACGTATGCAACAGTTTTATGCTGGTACCTCACCCCCAGTTACGGGTAAGTTTGTCAGCGAAGTGCAAAGAATGACACAAATGGTCTTTTTTTTTTTTTTTCCTTCTCATTTTTGATTTTGAGAAACTAGATCAACAATAAAATAACATAATTTTGGTAAACATAATTGTGGTAAACTGCTTTTATTTTTATTCCTAACAGTACATCCTGTCGGGCTCTGATGACTTCAATTTGTATATGTGGAGGATTCCTCCAGATCCAGAAGCAGGTAAGTTTTGTTGTTTTGGAATGTGGGGAAGGGGGGCAGGTGTCTGACAAATACTAGTTTGTTTTTTTGAAAAATGGCTGTTCTCACTCAGCCTCTGAATTGAGAGTAAATTCAGTAAAGCTGGGTGGGGAGGGTTTACAATTGCCTAATCCAGTGTCTGGATAACAATGGACAAAGCCATTTGAATCTTTTATCATACTGATTTTCTTTTTATTTCTCTTCTCACATAACAACCATTTAAATCTTCAATTAGCTGATGAAGGGAAAGAGCTGTGGCTGGAGCAGCGTGTGTCTTTCCTCCCTCTTGTCTACCAACTCTGCTGCTTCTAAACTGATCTGAGCTCACTGAAGAATTTAAGATCTGTTACTAAGAAATTTCATCTCATACTGAAGCTTGCAGCATAAAATGGTGCTGGGTTCACAAGCTGCTCTTTACAGCTCCAGTGCATTGGCCTTTTCCCCTCTTTCTTTTCTCTTACACCAGAACCCTCCCACTGATTTCTAATGCAGAGCAGTTAGGCTTTTTTACTTTCTGGGTGGAAGAGCACTATCAGCTGGTGGAAATGACTGTTTTGGGCTCATTTCTGACCCTTTCCCATGCTGGGGCAGACATGCTAAGCAAATAACACTAGCTCAACTCTGGATGAGTGTAGGAGAGGGGTGTTAAAGAAAAGTAGCAGTGTGCATGGAATGTTAACAGTAGTGTTGTAGATGCCAGAGTTGGTCAGTGCCTAATTTGATATTGTCTAGTATTGTGTATTTGGCAATACAATATCATCCACTGCTATCTCTAAGCTAGACAGTGTCAGCATATCTCTTCTGTTGAAACAAATTGCTGTGCTCTTTTGGAAGGGTGTTGAATCTTGATTGAAAGACTCGAGTTCAGGAAATGTACTACCGTTTCTATTTGTAATGGCTCTGACAGTTTAAACTGTACATTTTAGTGATATTAAGTACAACTGAGTGCTATCCCGTGGTCTCAGGTGCTTTAGCAGTAGTGAGAGCAAATTACAAGCTGTGTTAGAGGTAAAATGAAAATATTTTGTTTCATTTTCAAAAGCTGTTAATCACAGCTGTATAGTCCACAGCTGAGAGGATGACTAGCATCTAAAAGGTTTGGTTAACAGCAGGGTTTTGAGGAAAATGCCATTCTAATTTTGGATTGCTTATTTAACCAACATTTGATGTTGCAGTCCAGAAGGCCCGAAAATGGTCCTGCTAAATATACCAGTACCTTGGCCTTCCATCTTTGTGTAGGGTTTATAGAGGCTTCCTTCTCCCTGTTTTCCTTTTAATTTGTATGGTTTCTTTTTACATTTGACACTGTTTTACTACTACTTAGGGAATTTCCTCTTTGTTAAAACAAAGGTTACATACAATTAAATTATTTATTTATAAGTTTTTATGTGAGGACTCTAGAATTACATTTTATGCATGTTACTATACTTTTCCTGACTCCATTTCTAAATTCTGGATTTGGGATTTTGTGTTTACCTGGCTGTGATGCTCTTGAAAACTTTTTTCTCAGGCAGCTGCAGATGACAAACTTTTCATCTGAGACCTTTGCACAAAGAGTGATAGCTAGAATTACCACAAAACAATGTCACATGTGTTTTGGTCAGTTTTCTTGTAACTTGAGGAAGGGTGTCAGTAAAACTTGCAACATTTCAGTTACAAAATTAATTACTTAAGTCAATTGCCCTCAGTGGTTGCTCAATGGGATCAGAAGATCCTGTAGTAGGAATGTGTATGTTTTCAGTCTCTAAACTTGAGCAGTTCTCTTATTAAACCATTTTAGCGAAACTCATGAGCTTAGTTTGTTAGACCTAAGGATTCGGCTTCTGTGGCAAAAACTCATTGGCCATCCAAATCATCTGTGATAGGCTTATTGAACATCTTCCTCATTCAGCTCTTCTCGAAGGGTTGTGCCTGTTCTGGATGTGAAGAAACATCCTTTCTTAAATCTCATCCTGTGGTTCAGAATAATCGTTCAGCTAGAGAGCTTGCTGTGCCTCCTTCTTGGAGAAAGACTCTTGCTGTAGGGATGTGGAGACCTTGGAAGACTTCAATGGAAAACTCCTTGTTCTCATGTTCTAGCTTAAAATAGGAGTGTCTTTGGGTCTATGATCTGAGGGGGTGGAATGTGGTCTTTCATTTAAAATATTGTACAAACTAGACAGGATGATGTAATGTCCTGTACTGTTGGTTGGTATTTCAAATAAAAATATCTAACTGATTTCTACCTTCCGGTTGAATTCAGACATTGTGTTGCTATAAATATTTATGATACAACTCCCTTAAATTAGACCAGCTCTTTGTAAATCCCAGCTTTTTTGCAAGCATATATCTTTTTACAGAGCTGCATCCTTAATGACAACTCTGAAGTATATTATTTTGCTTAAGTACAGGTGCAGCAAGTACTAGCTATCTAATGGTTAGCAACATTGCTACAGGAAAAAAAAAATGTTAAGGAGCACACTATTCAGACAATTGCAAACATATTTCAGGTTGGAAGAATGTGGTTACCTGTGTTCTTATTTTGCTGGGAAAATGGAACAAATTCTCCTGTTTTTTGCAAATAATCATAATTCAGAGGTGCCTCTCGGTAGGTTGCATTGAGTCATTCCCCCTCAGCTGGAAACTCTGCCAGTGGTTTTGTTCAGTCCGCTTATTAAACAGGATTTACCTCAAGACAGGGAGGTCTGTGAAAAAAAGGTATTTCCTAAATTGCTTAGGACGCTGTTCTGTTGAAGAGTTTTATTGGCTGTCTCCCTCCACAATCTTAGATTATTCTGAATAGACCAGGATTTCCAATGCCACGAGCTTGGCTGCTTTTTACCGCCTTTTGTCCTTTCTTGAAGATGGAATAGTTTGCTCACTTTTCCACTTTCTTCTCCATCCAAGTACTACTCAGCTTTCCACTGTGCTTCAGGAGTAATTGCTGATTGCTTGATGAATTTGTTAGCCAATTTCCTCTTTAAAGTATATATCTCAGTTTTCTTCAGAGGCAGAGTTTCTAGCAAAATTAGTACATTAGTCTGGCAGAAGAAAAGCAGTTACTGAGTTTCCACAGCTTTTACTTGACTCCAAGGCAAGCTAGAAGTGAGAAGAGATATCGGCCCTGCATGACCTGCCCAGCAAGACTCTTAACACGTAAGCACTTCAGGCAGTATTTAAACCTAACTCCTATAAACATGGCCTCTTAGCTGGTAAAGAATCCCTGCTCAAGACAGAACCTGACATGTCTTGTGGGGTAATAGAGGGCTTAGTAGACCAAATGTTTTGCAAAATGGAATTTACATTCCTCACCCACTAGTCTGAATCATCTTTGCAACTCAGAGCTTGTCTCTTGCTTTTGAAATACTGCTCAAAGATGCTCTGTGAAGGATATGATACTTATTTGCGATTGAGGAGACAGTTGGGGATCCTTCAGTTTACGTGAGCAGGCTGTCACCAGACTTCTGAAAAACTCCAGTAAATCAGAACAGCAAACTGCATTTCAAAACCTTTTTAATTCTGTCTTTAACTGTAACCGCTAGCAAGAAAGGGCCTGTCATTGTAGTCCAGTTACTAAATTAATTGCACTAATTTTCAGCAAACTGTTGCAATTTTTCTTCCCCTTTTTTCTTCTCATTGTTCTTTGTAAATGCAGACACCTCTTTAGGCTTGAAGAATTCAGCAACAGATCTTTTCACAGCATTTGAACAGGGTTATCTCATTTGAGACAGCTTATGGTTTAAGTTCTCAAAGTTCCAGGCTGATAAGTGAAGATGAATAATAGATGATTAAGTGTTTCTTAATGTCTTTAGCTATTTTTAAGATGTTTATATATGTGCACACATGCATATATACATACCATTTGGGTTGGGGCGGGGGGAAGCCATCTGGCCCAATGGGGAGCATGCTTGGGAAGGTTTGTACTTTTTTAAAGAAATTGATTTTTCTGATGTGTGGTCTTGGATTCTAAACTATTTTAGAACTGTAGTTTGTCTCTTCCTTCAGGTCGGTGTTGACCATAGCGTGCTATGGTACAGTTGTTTGATGATCACAGCAAGTAATTGCTGGGGCAGTGTAGAAGAGGTTCTTGTATTCAGTGGAATTTAGCCCGGTTTCTGTCATGTGGATTGTAATACCAGAAACCTGTGGCAGTGTCCTGGCTAGATGGCGTCTATCAGAAAACAAGGCAGTGTTGGGTGCTTTGTAGTGCTGTAGCCAAGTGGAGGAAGATTCAGCATCTATGAGTGTTTCTCTCACCAGCCTTAGCATGTTTAATTTCTAATTTAGCACTAGAAAACTGAAGATAACACTGAGCACTGGGAGAGGCTGGAGAAGTTTTAGTCCCCAGCAACTAGCCGTCTGATTGTACCAAAGCTCCTTTCTCTTTATTGTATTGAGCATGTTTGCAGCTACCAGTACAAAATAAATACACGGGCAAGTAGTTTTCACACCTCCATTTAAAAAAAAAAAAAAAAACAACTAGCTATCAGTTGTGTGACAATTTCACTAATTTTATTCCCTTTATGTTCAGAAAGCATAGTTGTTGGTGGTAATTTGCATGGTTCCAATAACATTGTAAAAAACATTGCGACCTATGCAGTTAAACACACTGGAAGAGCAGTTTCTCTCAGACCAGGAGTGGGGACAGAGTGGAAGGGATGTGCCAAAGTTTATTTCTATAGTAATTTTGTCTTAGCTTTCATATTGTTGTTCAGCTCTACTGGTGATAACAACAGTGGGAGGGCTGGTATAGATAAGGCTTAGATAGATATGGCAGATATTTAGCAGCAACAAAAGAAGGGAGAATATACATCCAAAAATAGCCACTACCACTACAGCTTTCTGCATATTCTTTAGACGTTTAAATATGATTTTTTTTCTTTGGCTTTTGGAACCTCCGCAGAGGTACAAGAGCACCACAAGGCTGGTTCTAGGCATAGGCTAGGCAAAGTGAGTGATTGCCTGGAAGAGCAGGTTGCCTAAGGCAGATGGTGACGCCAGCCCACTGCTCCCCGTGCTTATGCTAAAGTTGTGCAAGGCCAGGCTGATCCTTTCACCTGGCCTGGGAGGTGGAAGGTGGGTTTGAAAGTGATGAAGGAAGCAGTCTGCAGATGGAGTTGGAGCTGCTTTCTTATGGGCAGACACTCCCTTTCACTATCTCTTGTAGTAGCAGAAGTACTAAGCTGGAGTCCCCTGGTGCCTCCTCCAAACTGTCTCCTCTTACTGTGCCAGGAGAAAGGTTCTTGGCCAGCCCTTGCTGTTCACACCCCGTCTTTGATGTGACCAAAGTCAGTTTTGCCTGTGCTGCTGAGAAACCTTGAAGTTGGATTCCAGCTGGAAACCTGGAATCAGATTCCTGATCTCACTAGAAGGGATGCTTCAGGACCTTGTGCTCTCAGGGCAAGAGTGCTTGTGTTTAAATCTAGCTTCTCCACAGGTGGCATTCTGAGGAGCAGAGCTACTTGGTGGCATGCATTGTATAAAACAAATACAGGTGTGTGAGTGACCGCAGAAAGGCTTTTAAAGGAGTCTAAACATAATCTGCTGCACTGAAGGCAGAGGCCCTGTATGCTATGCATATCTGCTTGCATTGTGCTGTGCATTTGCTTTCCAAACTATGGTATCTCTCTTCCGTTAGCACATCATGACCTCATAGGATTCAAACGCAGGGCAGTGGCCTATGGTCTAAATGTGTCCCAGATTATTATTAATGAAAACTAAATTAATTTTAAGAGCTTTCTACTGTAGTGCCAAGTACTACAGTGGAATGGTATGCTATGGCACACTGGCAGCTGCTGCAAATATCTGGTTCTTCTCAGGAGTTTTCAGCACTTTGAGTAATTCACAAGGCTTGTATGAAGTTATGCTTTAGTCTGTGGAACGTCTTTCTACCTTATATGAACAACTAGCGGGACTTATTTTTCAGTGTCCTAGATAGAAAGGACTTCTTCTTAATGAGGTCATTTAATTCCTTTGTTACAGAGCCAGTGGAGGATTGTTCCTTATCCCAGCAAGTTCTCTGGTGCTTTGACAAGTTTTTTTAAATGTTTGGAACAACGCAGCTTCCATTAGTTTAGAGACTGCTCTACATTCTTACAGGATTTCTGCACCAGGGCACTTTTCCTAATAATCTATCATTTCCCTTTTTTCCTTATCCTTCAAATAATTCATTCTTCTGTTGTTTGGTTGGGTTTTTTTTAAATGCTGCTATGTGTTGTGGAATTTGTGCATGGGAAGTCAGATTGCTGTCCAAATATCTCACTCTCCTTCATTATGATTTACTAGTGTTTTTTAAAATATGTTGGCATGTACCATCCAGCATGTTCTCAATACATGAAATGTCAGCTCATTTGCATAAATATTTACAAACCCACATAATTGACAAGGATTTCATTAGCATAATATTTAAAACATAAAATAATAAAGCAAACCAAGAAGTGATCACTTTGGCAACTTAGGAGACATCTACTATTTCAAAGCATTGTATTATTCCTTCCTTCTGTACCAGTCTGTATCAGAGCCTGTAGATATGCCTTGTGTTGCCATGGTATTCTTGTCAAATGTGTGTAGAGGAAATCTGTTTTGAAATGTACACTTCAGATTTAGTCTTTTATAAGTTATTTCTTCCAGCTGGTCAGATATCATAGTGGGATATTATTTAAAGAATTTTTGGAGACTTTGTATTGCTCCTCTTTGGAGCACTTATTTGCAAGGTGTAGAGGAAGAGGGATTTTCTTCACATTTCACTTCTGGTCTGCTTTTATTTGATACACAAAAAACATCGACCAGCACAGCTAGAACACTAAACCACTACTCAGAATTGTCTTTAAGTGTAGCAGATTTTGGAAAGTATTGCAAAACCAGCTAGTATATCTCCATTCCTTCCCTCCAGTTGTTAGAGGTTAAAAAGTTAGAAACCTCCTAAAATTGGCATAATCAGCCTCCGAAGACTTTAATACTTTTAAAAATATTATTAATAACATATACTTAAGCTAATGGCTTCTGTATAAACACTGCTTATACACGTGGTAACTATCTAAGAATATAAAAGCTGCCATGCTAAACCAGTTGCAGGACCTATGTATGCCACTAAATTCAAAAGCAAACAAACACCACCTCCATCCCCTAAAAAAAAAACCCAAACAACCCAAACCTCAAAAACAACATTTGAGTTTTGTTAGGATAGCAGAGGTCAATTCTGGTGAAACAATACAAATAAAAACATCAGTTCAAGTGAAGACCACAAAAAGAAATAGAAATTATTACATGCAAAAAAGGAAGATGGCCTCAGGAATTTGAGGATTTTTTGGCCAACCTCCACTTAATGTACAGTTGCACCTTTTTTTTTTTTTTTTTTTTTGCCAGCAGACATGAGCAAACTTAACTCACACTGTGAGATGGCTAGAAGCTGTACGGCTGCAGCTAAGCCTCTGCTGAGAGACCAGGGGGATTCCAGACAAGTCTGGACACGAGCAGACGTCTGCCACACAGATATTCATGTAATGTGATAGTAACTTTGCTGGGCTGCTATAAAGCGAAGGGACCACTATCAGGATAAGGATGTAGAAGAAGGCTCTGCATGAAGTGCTTAGAGATGTTGCTTAAGTGCATAGGAGGTGATAAACTAAAATTGACGTTCTGGGGCAGTCTATTATATTTGGCAGAAAGATTATCAGAACACTACTAGAGTGAATAATTTTTGGTTTAAATGATTAAACCCTCTTGTACTACTGGAAAAAGGTGACTGCTAAGCTTTGTGATTGCAGTATTATGCTCCTAGGGGACTTGCCCTGCAGTCAGGCAGTTAGTTGTTTGAAGGGGCTTTGTAGGAAAGTTCACCTTCACTCTAAGAGGAGTGCAGTATGTTCTAGTACTATGCTTCCTCTGATTTTACTAGTAACAGCTTAAAAGGAATTTAAGAAACCTCGGTATTAAACAGAAAGCTTTGGAATTCCTTCACAGAATCAGAGAATGGTTTGGGTTGGAAGGGACCTTTAAAGTTCATCTATTCCAACCCTCCTGGCAAGGGCACGGACATCTTTCACTAGACCAGGTTACTCAAAGCCCCGTCCAACCTTGCCTTGAGCTCTCCAAAGATGAGGCATCCACAACTTCTCTGGGCAACCTGTTCCAGTCTCTCACCATCCTCATTGTAAAAAATGTCTTCGTTATATCCAATCTAAGTCTATACTCTTTCAGCTTAAAACTGTTACCCCTTCTCCTGTCACTACAGGCCTCAGTAAAAAGTCTCTCTCTATTTCTTATAAGCCCCCTTTATTGAAAGGCTGCTATAAGGTCTCCCTGGAGCCTTCTTTTCTCCAGGCTGAACAACTCCAACTCTGTCAGCCTTTCCTCATAGGAGAGGTGTTCCAGCCCTCTGATCATTTTTGTGACCCTCCTCTGGACCCACTCTATCATGTCCATGTCTTTCCTGTACTGGGGACCCCAGAGCTGGATGCAGTACTCCAGGTGAGATCTCAGGTGAGCGGAGTAGAGGGGGAGAATCACCTCCCTCAACCTGCTGGCCAGCCTTCTTTTGGTGCAGCCCAGGATATAGTTGGCTTTCCGGGCTTCAGACACTGTCTGAATTTGAGGGAGAGCTGTGTTCTAGACATGGCATGCTGTGCACTTGTCATCCGGTGCTCTTAGTGTATTGATAAACATTTTAAGTTTAATACCAGAAGACAGTTCTGACATTAAAAAACTGTTATTGCTGTTTTACTAGGAAAATAATCATGGGATAATTCACACTGCTGACAGTCCCACAAGGGGCCAATGACTGTCTTCGAAGTGCAGACCAAGATATTGGTGCCCTGGATTTGTATTTCTTTTCCATTATAATTCTTTCTTTGCTCATTGTCTCTCTAACTTCTGACTAAAAAAGTGTTCCATAGGGCATGTTTCTTGTTTTGTACTGAATTCAAGCAGCTTAGACTCCATGGATAGTTATAACTTGTAATAGGCATTACTTACAGACTTGGAAACATTTCCTAAGCAAATTGTCTCTTCATTCCCAACGCTGTCTTTCCTGGAACGTTTGTCTACTAGGTTAAGATAAATGCATTGAGAACTGGACTCCATGTAACCATCTACCGTTGGCTTGATAGATGCAATTGGATTGACAACTGTGATTTGGCTGGAAGGAATGCTGTGGGAGTAGGGCAACTTGCCATCAGCCATAAATGTGGTCATGAATGTCTAGCAGGGTGAGCAGAATGAAAGGACATGAGGAATCTCATAAAATGGAAAAGAAAATCAAAAGAGCCCAATTTGGCATTTAATGACCTTGCTCTCCAATCAGTCACTTCTCATTCAAATTTGCTTACACCAGTGAAATCTTGCTGCAATGGCTGAAGGCAGAACTTATCTCTGAGCCTTTACAGAAAACACAAGTGTACGCAAATAAAGGAACTGTTCCAGGTGGCTCAGTCTCAGTGCAGTTTCAATGAATATATGTGGAAGTTAACTGGAGTGATACTCTCCCTTTCAAGTTTTTTTTAGTTTTAAATGAGCCTTCATTTTATATAGAGAGTCTTTAAAATGGCCATGGCTTTTGGTCCTTAGGGTTATTGAGCATCTCTTTTCCCTTCTTCAGGCATGTTATCTTTCTATGCCAACGTGCCATGAGACTGCAGTTTGGTCTGAAAAAATTGATTTGTGCAAAAAGAACACTTTTCAGAAGCTGTAAAAAGATCTCTCTGCAGATTTTTAGGATTGCATGACTCCTCATTTCTGAATCCTTATTGTAGTTTGTACACCATGTACACATTGATCTGGTCTTCAGAGTGTAGTTATAATGAGTGGAAGGGTTAGAGTACTTTTTCTAAGAGAAGTGGGGCTGAACACAAGCTCACTAGCTGCAGTTCTATCATTTAGATAACCTAACAAATGGAAGGTGATACAGGAATGCCTTCTTTTTTTCGGTTTTTTTTGACCCTTCTATCTTGCTACTCTTCAGTGTTAATGCAAGTTTCCTTTGGGAAATGTGTATTGCAGGAGTTCTCTGACTCTGTTTTAGAAGACAAGTTGTTCAGTGTTGGACTTAGGATTCAAACCAGCAGCTATGTCAGCTGAAAGAGCTCCCATTGAGGACAAAGGAGGATAGCAAACATCTTCAGCGAGAAAGAACATAAAGTTGACTTGTTTAGTGTGAAGACAACTATAAGTAGCACAGAAGCTAATGAAATTTTAACTTTCTGTAAGGTGTGCTTATGACCTTTGAAGTTGTAAATAGCAAGATCGTTTTCCTCTGAAGTGGTTTTTAGTTTTTACTTCCCCTCTTTTAAAAGTTTTGGTTTCTTTCACTGAAGTTGTTAATCATAGCATGTTGATTGACACTTGTTGATTCAGATACACAGGTGTGCTTTCTAACAAATTTATGGTTTTAATTGTGTGAATCTATGAATATAACAAATTACTGTGTGACAGTTTCTTGCTTTGGTGTATAGACCTAGTAAGAGTCAATGACCAAGCAGAAAAGTTGTCTGGCTTCTGGTTTGAGTTTTACCATTAGCACAAAAGCATTCCACTTCAGCTAATTCCCTGCCTTGTGACGAAGAATGATATAACCCACTGGTCAGATGTGTTATTTCAGGTCTCTCTTTAAGCTTGATTCACAGAAATACAAATTGTTACAGATCTTGGTATAGGGAAGGCTATACTAAGTCCAGCTGTAATGTAGTCACTCAGGTTAGTAGCCTTAAAGATTGCCGCCTCTAGATTCCTACCCATCAGACTAGAGTCAACTATGACAGTAATTTATTGCTGATTTTAAAAATAAATTTTAAAAAAAAGTATAGCTATTAAAAAAGTCAACCTCTTTATTTGTCACTGCTTCAAATTTACAAACTGTGAGTAGCATCATGCCTTAGGCACTATGATTTCACTGGTGATTTCATTAAGTATGTATGTTGTTCTTATTCACATACTTGTCATATTAGGTCAGAAAACTTCATTGTTTGTTTAGATAGTTGAACTAAAGCTAGCTTCCAAGTCGTAATTTGCAGGAAGGATGCTTTTCATCAAACTTGCAGCTTTTCATAGGGGCATTGCTCATAAAATTGGAATTCTGCAGCCAACACAGGCCTTAAAATATTGCAAAATAAAGCTGAAGTGCATTGTCGAATATAATACGACTTTAAATTATTATGAATGAAAACAATATGAAGATTTAATTATTCATTTCAGTGTGTGCTTGTTTTTCCCCTAGGTGGCATTGGCAGGGTCGTCAATGGTGCTTTCATGGTATTGAAAGGTCATCGGTCAATTGTAAACCAAGTCCGCTTTAATCCTCACACTTACATGATATGTTCTTCTGGTGTTGAAAAAATTATAAAGGTAAGATTAATTATCAGAAAAGTTGTTCATTCAATATTTCAGGAAGAAATGCTTTGTTTCGCTCAGCATCCTGTCTTCTCATCTTACTCTTTTGTAAAATGATGTGTCTCATTTGCTGGCTAAACTGATGCAGATTTTTTCATTGGGTATTTCAGCTTTAAACTGTTTCAATTTTAAAGGTTTTAGAGGAAAGGGATAAGATCAGAATTTCCTGGATTTGTACCTTGAAAAAGGAATTTTTTTTCCAGTATCATTCTGTACATAACTGAAGTATCATGCAAACAGTCTTTCTCAGGAGAGCTTGGTCACAGCTGTAACATTTGATCTCCTCAGACTTCTGATACTTTGGGCTAAAATTTAATAAAAATCTCTCCAAAGAGTATTGTTGAGCCTTAGCCTAGCCTGACCTAGCTGAATTTGGCCTAAATACTGCCTCAGGAGCCCTTCTATAATTTTTGTACACACTTCTGCATTGAATCAATTCGACATACCTTTCTGTGGCTTCCAGAGGAAACAGGACTCTTAATACCTTCCACAATATGTCTTTTCTGAATCCTCTGACAATGTACAGTATTTTTAGAAAGTTTTTGCCTTTATGTGGAATGTAAAGAGATAACAAACTTTATTAGGTTCTGAAACTTTCTTTCCTTAAGAAAAGACAGCCAATATTGTGGGAGCAAGGCAGAAACTTTTTTGTCATTCCTAATAGTAGAGGTTGAGGGTGGGGAGGCAGAGGATTATGCTACACTAATGCACTTTTACATTCTGCTGCTGTAGAAATTTTACTATAATTTAGGTCTATCAACAAGATGAAAGAAACTAGAATGATTTAATTTTCAAGTAGGATAATGAGAACTGATGCTGCTTCTATTTGTTGAATGACTTCATAAAAGTCTTACCTGCATGTTGCCTATAAATGAGGTTTCTGAGTCTTAGTAAATGCTTTAGCTACAAGTTGACCAAATGTATTTGTCCTGCAAAGGAATGTTTTAGTGGTCTGCAATGTATGGACCAGAACTGGCCCAAATCCTTGGGACCATGGCCTAGTGCCCAGCTGCATTGCTTTTATTACAGCTATCAGCATTTGGGTTCTGATTGTAATTCAGCTTTCCTTCACTTCTGTCTTCCACTGGTACTTTAGCTTACTTTTCTACTTTTTTCTTCATCTGTGTCCCTCTGACAGGTTTGATCACAAATCTATCGAATACTGGCTTTGAACAAAAGTGCATTGAACAGTCTTAGCAGCTCGCCGATTCTTCATTTTCCAAGCAGTCAAACTGCCATTTAACAACAGTTTTGCCAGAGGCGGGTTTTCTTTTTTTGCTTTGGGAACTTGATTCACGTGGCCTGAATTCTCCCTTTTGGATTTCAGGTCTGCTGACCCTTCACCCTGTGAATCCTTCCTGCATGAGTGTGCTTAGACTGTTGGATTAGCATTGGTATAAACATCTCCTGTGTTGCTTTTGTGTACTTATGCTAGGGTTTTGACGGGGGGGTTTTTTGCCTAGTGATTAAAAGGTTAGTTCGATTAAGGTTCCAGTCACAGGTTGTGTAACTCTTTCAAAGACAACTCTGCTTGAATGCTTCCTTAGAAGAGAATGCCTGTTGTGTCGCAGTATGTGCAGTGGAACTCGTGTAGCTGCTTTGAAGGAACTGAATTCCCCAAACATTGCAAGCTAGAAACAAACTAAGGGAAAGATGTTTAATGTGTTAAGAAGCCAGAACTTCTTAACCTTTTGTTGTGTGTCATTTTGGCTCAGCTTGTAATGTGCCTTGTTTATGGATCAGGTTGTTTTAAGGCTCGTATCTTGCCTGGTCTGCATGACTTCAGTCTTTAAAGGTACTTAGTGAACAGCGGTTTACAGGTGACCATATAATGATGGTTTCTTCTTCTTTTCAGCTACTTCTACAGATAGGGTGGAGGCTGGTAACTACCACTAGCAGAAGGGCAAAACAGGAAAAACAGCACCTGAGCTTGTTTTCTGAGGGGCTATTTACTGCATTAAAACTGGCTGGAAACACAAATCCTTCCCTCGCATCGCTATCTTTCTTTCCCCTGTATAAATGCTTGATGTGCTTGCTCAGAGAAGTTGATGACACGAGGAAAAGCCATAAATAAAAATTGTAGTTAATTTTTTTTATGTTTTCTTGTTTTGCTGGATTTTGTTTGATTGCTTGTTTTAATCAGTTCCTTAAGAAGTGTCCTTCCTTTTGCTGTCCTTCATGTGTCTTCTAAAAATCTTTCTGGAATTAAATCACAGAAGATAACTTCACTGTGGTTGGCTGGTATTCTATTCCCTGAGTTGTAGAAATTCTGTGATGGGTTAAAAATGTGGATGCAAGTAGTTGTTTGTCTGAGCCCTTAATTTTTAGACTAGCTGGCTTAAATTTAGTACTTTTAGAAGTGAGGAACTGATAGCGCCAGCATCAAGGCATGATACAGACAAGCCATTCAATAATTCCATGTGCTTCTGTCAACACACTTGCTATTTTAATGCTGATTGCAAATGACACAAATTCATCTCAGGCCTAGCCCTGTTGAAATTAATAGTATTCACAAGAATGATTTTGACCTTTGTAGTTATGGGGTTTTCGCTTTAGTTTTATTTTGTTGTAAAGCACCTGCAAGAATGTAATTCAGTAACTCAGTGGTTTAGGGTTTGATTTCTGCTAGGACTGAGAATACAATGGATAGTATGGGGGGGGGGGGTTGCCAATATTCAAGTGAGGAGGTTTCAGAAACCTAAAACAAGGCTCAACAAGCTCATTAACGAAGGATACGAGAAGCCTTGACTCCAGACAGTGTGTGCTGGACACATCAACCCAGATGAATCGCTCATTACCCTCCATTTCAGAACCCTGAACCTCAGTAAAATAGTATGGAAAAGCACAGCTGTGAACTAAAATTGTCATTTGCAGCAAGCATTTGCCACGAGGGCTAAAGCAATATAAAACAGAAAAATACCACTTTCCTCTCAGTAAGCGTGTGAGACATTGGGATGTGATGGCAGGGAAACAAATTGCATTGCAAGAGAAATAAATGAGGCATTCCCTCTGATGTGTGGGGCTTAGAGAAGGGTCACGGAGAATTACGCAGTTAGGAGACAGTTCCAGAAAAGGTAAAATAGATAAAGTGCATAAGGATTTTCAGAAAGAAATACTGTTTTGTATTGGAAATGGAATACTGTGTAACTGAGCACAACTGTTGTAGGTCCCATTTGTTTAAAAAACATCACTATATCAAAGATAGCAAGTCTATTTGCCCATGTTGCTATGGTGACAGGTTAATGTCATTGTGGCTAGCTGCCTCTGCCTAATCAGATAATCTAATATAGCTGGTTTTAATTATTCTCACGCTATGGGCATAACTACTTTTCTGTTTCAAAATTTGGGGGTTTGCCACCATGGAACACAAGCAATTCAAAGATGCTCTTTGAAGCATCTCTGCTGAAGTAGAGAACCAGTTTTGTACTCCCCTTTTCTGTTATCATTCCTATTTTTGTATCTGTACTCGGGGCATCAGTGAGTAATATTCAGTTCCTTAATCCTCTGACAGAGAAAGAACTTCTTGATAGATTGTTGCTTCAGTGGGATGATTTGCCAACTTATTTTCTCCAATTTGCTCACGTTCTTCCTTGACATGGCATCAGTCAGAGGATGAGAAAAAGGCAAAGGCATTCCATTTACAAAGAAGCCCATTTCAGATGCCACAGAGAGCACTGGACCAGTTGCTGCCAGTTTAAAGACTTCCTGGTTCTGCCAAGGATAGATTCTTAGTCTGATTTCTTTCTGGGACTCTGGCAGGGCCTCGCACTCTCTCATAGCAAAATGTCTGAAAAGTAGGAATATCAATTTCCAGAGACATCCGATCCTGTACAAACAGGTCTTCATCCTAAATTCCCCTGACTTCTCTTTATTATTTACTCCTCCTCTGTGAACAAATGTGTCTCGGAAGGGAAAAGTCTCACTGTGGACTCCTTGTAGCTATCTTTTCAATACTTGTCATAGAATCATATGATAGAATCACAGAATGGTTTGGGTTGGAAGGGACCTTAAAGATCGTCTAGTTCCAACCCCCCTGCCATAGGTAGGGACACCCTCCACTAGACAAGGTTGCCCAAAGCCCCATCCAACCTGGCCTTGAACACTTCCAGGGATGGGGCATCCACTTCTCTGGGCAACATCAGTGCCTCACCACCCTCATAGTGAAGAGTTTCTTCCTAATATCTCATCTAAATCTATCCTCCTTCAGTTTAAACCCATTACCCCTTGTCCTGTCACTACACTCCCTGAGAAACAGTCCCTCTCCAGCTTTCCTGTAGGCCCCTTCAGGTACTGGAAGGCGGCTATAAGGCCTCCCTGCAGCCTTCTCTTTTCCAGGCTGAACAATCCCAACTCTCTCAGCCTGTCCTCATAGGAGAGGTGCTCCAGCCCTCTGATCATCTTTGTGGCCCTCCTCTGGACTCGCTCCAACAGCTCCATGTCCTTCTTATGCTGGGGCCCCCAGAGCTGGATGCAGTACTCCAGGTGGGGTCTCACAAGAGCGGAGTAGAGGGGTAGGATCACCTCCCTCGACCTGCTGGTCATGCCTCTCTTGATGCAGCCCAGGACACAGTTGGTTTTCTGGGCTGCAGCCGCACACTCCCAGCTCATATCGAGCTTTTCATCAACCAACATTCCCAAGCCCTTCTCCTCAGGGCTGCTCTCAATCCATTACTTAATACTGCTGTATTTTCTCTTAATGCTTGCAGAATGAGCAGAAAGATCTGGTAGCACGAACAAGGTTGTGGAATATCTCTGTGCACGCTTTATGTACCTTTTTAGATGATTTTTCATTATAAATCAGACCTTTCCCAGAGGGACTTCAGAGCAGACTACCTCTCCTCCATTTACATTGGTTCATACCGAATCTAAGGGTTTTCTAATTCTCTTGCTTAAAAAAAAAAAAAAGCTTTATAAAACCTAGTGATCACTCTAACACTGCTAAGACTATTTGAGAAAGGGGCATGCCAGCCTGCTTTCCAGGCATACAGTATGAAACACGTACAAGAAGGTGTATGCTTCTTTAATACAAAACCATCTGATCTACTTACTGAAATGCTCAGCAGTGTGACACAGAGGGGAAAAGATCTGATAAATTGTGAGAGAAGGTACTGAACATGTGCTAGTTAAATCATCAAGGCAGCAACTCAGAATAGTCATTTGAGCAAGTAGAGTTCTATTTTTCTGTTCAAAAACTTGGTGTATCCCCGAATCAACAAACTCTCTCATGCATCCACTGAGAGAAGACTTTTTCCTATGTTGTCTTTAGGAAGTGGAGCATGGGAAACAGAGGATGAAGAGAGATTCTTTCTGTTTTCTTGAGTAATTCAAAAAGGTTAAGTATGGTTGATGGAAGTCTATACATAGTGGGCTTAGGTTGGGTTTTGTTATCTTTATCCAAACCTGATGTTTGTCCCTTGAGCTATGTGTCTAGTAAGTGCAGTGCTTGAACCAAGCAATGGAAACTCTCTTTGTTCTGGCTTCAAGTATTATATTAATGAACTGTACTGGAAGAGAATTTGCTTAGTGATTTATTGCAAATAATAAAAATAGCAATTAAGTGCAAATAGCAAATACACCTTGATATTGAGGCATGTTCTTAGGAACAGGCTAATGTAATGCATCTGCAAGGCAGCTTGATGATTGTCATACAGAAAAAGGATTATCTGCAGCCCACTTTAATTTTGGAATAGTGTCTCTTTTATCTATGTAGCCAGATCATATGTGGAAGCTCTGTTAACCATAGGTTACAGAGAATGCAAAGTAAAGGCATTCGAGTTTGGGAGAATTTCCCAGAGTTATTCCAGAAAAGGTTACCTGTACATCTGAAATTTGGCTGTGCTGAACAAGTAGCTGCAAGATAATTTATTTCATTTTACTTCCAACATTAAAGGTGTAAGGTCTTACTGTACACCGTTGAAAATCTCTGTGAATACAGAATTACTGGCATTCTCGTGGACTTTTTTTATAGAGCTTGTCATGGTAGTATCAGATTATGTTGCATGTGTTAACTAGGCATCTGTGAGATGAGTGCTGATTATCCCATTTACACAGGCAAAACACTTTTTTTTTAACGGTTTTGTCTGCTTGGAACAAAACTTGACTAATTTCTGTTGGGAAAAGAGTTCGATGTTTTTGCCGAAGTCTATCCCAAAAGGCCAACCTGGTATAGACAGCTGGCATAGAATTTTTTTCCCTGAGCTTGTTAGCGTGGTAAAACCAAAGCATGACTGAAACCAGGTATTTTATAAGCAGAATGTTAAGGCAGTATTGTGGATAAGCTAAATACTAGCTCTGCTTACAGTAAGTGTTGTGCATCATGTTAACCATTGATCTAGAATAAAGTGATGGTAGTTGTCCACTGAGTGCCTTAATCATATTGCCCCCGAATCTGTAAGTAAAACTGAGAAAGGTGAGGAGAACCAACTGTTAAGTTTTCTGTGGATTACCAGTTTCTTAGGGATACTGGTGGATCTTCTTTGGGGCTGTTTTTCCTTTTTTCCCCTTTTCCCCTCCACACCAGGAAAACTGAGGGAAGGCTAGGAGGACAGCACAGTCAAGGCTGTTGCTATTGGTGAAATCATTACACTTTGCAATGTTACTACCTCTCTCCACCTCAAAAGTAGCTTTCTTTAAAACTCTTCACCTTTCCCTGCTAACTAAAACTGCTGCTGTGTCTTGAGAGGCTCTTGGATGCTTTCTTTCCTTCATGACTGTTCCCTAAAGGGAGTAGTGCAGCTCTGCTTTTCACCTCCATACATTCAGCTCCCTGCCTGCTGATGAGGTGTGACTGACTATGCAGCTGGATGAAATGTTACTCTACATCACTGGCACAAGCAACTCTAGTTTCCTGGGAAACAAGTGCCTTCATTAGTGCTAAGACTGTATTGTAGGCAACAAACTATTCTTACCGTTAGTGAGTAAGCATCCCCCATTACATAAAAATAGAGCCCTGCAATTTGGGAGAAATTATTACACAATGAAATATTGAAATGATGGCTAATCTGCAGCGTGAGAGCTGTTAAGTTCTGGATGGGTGAAGTAGATGCAGGAAAAACGCATTTGTAAAGGGGGAGAAAAAAAGCCCCCACATCTCTGGAATACTTGTAAATATGGGTCTGAGGCATAAAAATTAATAAAAAAAATCTGCAACTTGCAATTGTTCTGGGTATTTGCACTACTGTTCTATTTCAAATGCTTATAATAGTTTATGAATTCAAAGACATAGATATTTTTTTTTTCATTTTCTATTACAGATATGGAGTCCGTACAAGCAGCCTGACTGCACAGGGGATCTGGATGGTAGAATTGAGGATGATTCACGTTGCCTCTACACTCATGAAGAGTACATCAGTCTTGTCTTGAACAGTGGTAGTGGTTTGTCCCATGATTATGCCAACCAGTCAGTCCAGGAAGATCCGCGGATGATGGCCTTTTTTGACTCCCTGGTGCGCCGGGAGATTGAGGGATGGAGTTCTGACTCAGACAGTGACCTCAGTGAGAGCACAATCCTGCAGCTCCACGCAGGAGTAAGTGAACGCTCTGCTTACAGTGAGTCGGAGTCCTCCGCCTCTTTGCATCACTCCCCACCACATGTGGCTGAAGAGTCTGATGAAACTGCCTATAACTTAAGGGCCTTAAGATCAACTGAATCCCCCTCAGCCAGAGAAGACGTGGCTTCCCGTCAGCAGAGGCTCTCTGCACTGAGAAAGTATCAGGATAAACGTCTCCTGGCCCTTTCCAATGAGTCTGACTCTGATGACAATACCTGTGAGGCAGAACTAGATACAGACCTTTTCCCACGGCCGCGGTCCCCGAGTCCTGAGGAGAATGAATCCAGCAGTTCCAGCAGCAGCAGCAGTACAGAAGATGAAGAGGAATTGAATGAACGACGCACATCTATGAGGCAACGCAATGCGCTGAGGCGCCGACAGAAGGTGCAAAAGGAGGAAAGGACTAGCACTAACACGGAGAATGTGACCCCCTACATAGGTGAGGACATCTATGATTACCCACAGATCAAAGTAGATGACCTTTCTTCTTCTCCAGCTTCTTCACCAGAAAGGAGTTCAGCCATCAAAGAAGTTCACAAAGAAAGGATGTCTCCTTGTTCAGACAGTGAATCAGTGGAGAGAAAGATTTACAAAGCTTACAAATGGCTTCATTATTCTTACATATCATATTCAGCTAGTAAAGATGGTGAATCCTCCAGAGGAGATGGAGAGAATGATGATGGGAAACCAGGAACTAGTGGAAGGCACAGTACAGCACACTTGCTAAATAAGGAAGATGCTAGGAACTTGAGTTCAGTAGTTCCTCAAGGTTCCCCAGCTCTTTCTACTGAAAGCCGCAACAAAGAACCTTTAAAAGAATGTGGCTTGATAGAAAATTCTAGTAATGGTCAAGCTCATGAATGTGACAATCAGCGGCATATGGAGGGTCAAGAAAACACATCTGAAGACACTAGCAGTGGAGGTATAGAGCATTCTTTTGAGACTAAAAAGCTCAATGGAAAAGCTAACTGCAAAGGGCTAAATAGTTGTACTGAAGAACCTTGCATTCAGACTGGAGGACTTGTGGAACAGAAAAATAGTCAGAACTGTCAACCAGCATCAAGCCATCACTCACTGGTCCCTCCGTTCTCCACTGTTGCCATCCATAGCGTGTCGGGTCACTGCTCCAGAAACCAGACTGATGACAGTGAGGAGAGGAGCCTCGACACCTCCTGTGTTAACCACAATAACGGCCACTTGCATCTTCGCCCTTCATGCTTCAACAATGGACAGAGTTTTGGGGAGCAGGAGACTGTGACGCAAGGACTACAGGTGCACTCAAATGCTGATAATGGCAACCTTGTACAGATGGGCGTGACCTTGCACAAAGACTGCTGCCTGTCTGAAATGGACTCCAACAGCTACAATGTGAGCACAAGAGAGGATACTGCTGACTTCCATCCGATGGGCAGTGAGAGCACTCAGTCTCTCGGAGGACTGAAAAGACACAGAGCGGAGTTGGAAGATGCAGATTCAGAGTCTTCATCCTTAGAAAAGAAGTTAAAAACATGATAAATGCAAATGTCTGTCGTAGTGTGCACTCTCAAAAAAAAAAAAAAGGAAAAAGAAAGTATTAAAGGCACATAGAGCTTGGGTCTGACACATTGCGTTTGATTCTCCATTCCATTCTTCAGTGGGTCTGTTTTAGATTGCCAATGGTTCATGCTGTATAAAATCCAACTTACTCCTTAATGAGACTGAGTCTAGTGT
The DNA here is from genome assembly GCF_028858705.1 of Grus americana. Taxonomy (NCBI): domain Eukaryota; kingdom Metazoa; phylum Chordata; class Aves; order Gruiformes; family Gruidae; genus Grus; species Grus americana. Next base: position 33,316,092 of record NC_072856.1, read on the forward strand.
ACCCATACAAGGTTCTGTTTAAAGTAAATCCTTATTAAGACGGTTGACTGAATTATTCTTGTGTGAACATGTGTCGTTTGTTCAGCCAGCCAACCAGGATGACTGCTTTAAGTTTTAATTGTTCTTCTAAGAAGGAATTTTTCCATACTGACACATTACAGGCTGAAGAATGATTGAATTAGATCACACTGGTGGTAGCTTGGGGTGTGTTTCTTGTTGAGGAAAACAGGGAAGAAGCCCTTCTGGCCATTTTATTCTGCTTCAGAAACTAAAGAAATGCAACCATTAGGGAGGATATTTTCAGAACTGACTGGTATCTTTAGAGATGATACTTCATAAGGCACTTGCTTCTGATACAGTTCAGTGACATTATTTTTATGCTAACAGAAAAGCTATAGGAAGTGAGCCTTTTTCCAAAATCAACTTTAGACTGTTCCCATGGTGACATTCAACTTTGTGGGTCTTTTTTAAGAAAAGAACTGAATAACACAGTGTCATCACTAGACTAAAATGTGATTGTTTGGCAGGAGGAAGGTATTACGCTGTAGGCCTCACTCTAACCAAGGGCTATTAAAAATCAGGCATTGAGACATGAATGAGCTTTCTGTAAGCTTAATGCATATAGATTCTTCATTATTATTATTTTTATTTATTATTATTATTATGAATATGGCTCTGAGTGTTGGGATGTATCTTGACCGTGCCCTTCCCTTCCCCCATGTGCTTATTTTTGGGAGATAGCAGGCCAAAAAGAAAATAGGAGAAGGATGGATAATGTAACTGATGCATGTTAACAGCAACGATTGGTAAAGTCTGAAAACTGCTTTTTTAGCAGTTTTCTTAGCTAAAAGCTCAAAACAGGTTGGCATTGAAGATCAGAGTTGGTTTTCCACCACTGTGCTGCAAATATTTAAAACTGCAGATGGATAGATGGATTCAACAGAGTTGTGTGTGTAAGGGAGAACTTCAGAGAAATGTCCCCACATGTGAGGACCCCGGGACTCCAAGTCTGGCAATCGGAACTTGAGCAGGAGCAAAGCTCTGGTTGCCGGCTGCCATGAACTGGTGTGCTGTTGAGGTGGACGGAGTGCTTTCTTGCCTGGGCTCTGTTTTTAATGGAACATCTAGTGAGTCCTCCCAGTTCTGGCATGCTGGAATTGGCAGAATTGCACTTGCTTCCCTAGCAACAAGGTAAGAGCAGTCAGTGTGTGAAGGGAAAAGAAACCACCTATAAAGGGCACGACAGCGATGTGTTTGTGCCGTGCGGTGCTGACAACAGAAAAAGGCTTCTTTTGACCCCCATAATTGCCACAGGCTTTCAAGCCCGGTACCGAGGAAGGTCTAGATTATTTTAAGGAATAGGAGATTTTTGCTTTCGCTATGACTCTAGCAGTATGCTGCTGTAGAGCACTGGTCTCAGAATAATTATTTCATATGCACAGCTACCTGGTACCGGGGGAAAGAAACAAGATGCCCTGTTAAACCTGATGAGAGTAAAGGAGCACTTCAGAAGGGATGTTGGGAGGGAAAGGTATGGGAGGGAGAGTGAAAAACATGAGCAGAAAAATTTTCTTAAAACTACTGTGTGCCATAGGCTGTTTGCCCATGCTTGGTCAGCTTTGCTAAGCGAGAACTGAGAGTAAGATACGATGTAGTATTTAAGAAGCTAAAAGGGAAAGGGATGTTTTCAAACACAAGTGAAAGTGGCAATAAGAACAAGCTGATACATTGTTACCTTATTGAAAAAAATTGTTCTGTACTGATTATATTTGAGATCACTGCAATCAAGATCTTGATCTGCAATCAACACTGCAGTAGGAGTGTTCTCCTTGGTTGTATAAACACCGTATTGTAAATGCTGGGGTTTAGCCAAAATCTTGAGGTTGCTGAGTCAAAACTACTTTTTTATTTTATTTTTTATAAGTTCCTTACATTGGAAACACTTTCTTAGCTGTCACTTCTTCTGCTCTCCTCTGAAGAACACCCAGATTGCCAGTGAATGAGCATCTCCACTCTCCTTTGACATGGTCATCTTTTCTCCGTGTTTTCTCAAATGCCTTGTAGCCTCACTTTCTGGTTCTTTTGTTTGTTTTCAAAAGCAGAGTAAAAGCTGCTGGGTTTGGTGTTAACCTCCTCCACAGGCTCTGGGCAGAAAGGTTTGCTGTGGTTTCCCAAAGACAGCCTCCTGTGCTTGCTGCATACTTGTTATTTCTAATTTCTGTCAAGCAGAAGAAGGAAGGTGGGCCGAGATCTTAACCTTTTGTTCGCAGGAAACTTCCTCGCACACAAAAACTGTAGCTTCTGAATCAGTGGGTTCACCTCACATAAATAAATGTTATCAGCACCAGGCAGCTGCATTATCTGGAAAAGACAGAAAAAAAAAAAAAAAAAAGGCAAGCAAGCAGCGGCATGTCTGCTGCAGGTAGTCAGCAATGAAGAGAGCTGCTCTTTGTTAGGTTGCTTTGCTTTGTCATCGATCCTGTTTCCTGGGCTGCTAGATCTGAGTGTTGCTGTGTGTTTGGGATTGTCCCTCCCCATTTCTGGGGAAAGTGAATAAGCTGTTCAGTGGAAAATCTTACAAGTTCATCTGAAGAGAATTCACCTTTCTAATAATCTGTGCCACGTACTTAGAAACGAAAAAGTTGTCCAAATATTGAACTGCCCTATTAGTTAGCCACTATTTACTTACCATGCAACTTGTTATGGCAGGAACTTTGCTAGGCCAGGTTGTACAGTTCATCTCCAGAAAACCTTATCAGTGAGAAAGAAAAACTCTCCCTTACGTCTCTTCGTAACACTTTGGATGGAGAAAGATTGATCTTTGAAGAAATTCTTTTTGATTTTCCTACAAGCTCACGAGCTATCTATTGGCTTATTCCAGCTTTCTCTGTTAAAAGCTTTCATGACAAACCAACCTGTTTGCAGGAGAGTCAGAGCTGCCTCTTCCTCTGAAGCAGGCAAGCACAAGGCTCTTCTGGGCTGGCTATTAACTGCTTTCAAAGATGCAGGAGAACGTGAGATCTATCAACCAAAGTTCTGCTGGGGTTTTTCCAGCTCTCAAGTGATCCTCTTACCAAAGCTGGCAAGTCTTCTCCAAGGTGAGTGGCTCAATAGAGAGCAGGCTTTGCTGTTGAGGAGCAGCTGGCTGTCGCAGACAAAGCACACGCAGACAGATGGAGCTGCCTTGGGAAGGGAAGAGCGCAGGGTTTGACCGTGGGCATACCAGTTGATCACAGTATGTTCTGAAATCCAGCCTGTCATGGAGTAATAATTGGGAAGGACAACTTATTTCAGAACCTTTTCTTCTCCAAAAATTGCAGTGGATTTTTTTCCCTCAAGTTTCATAAAAGAATAAGTGATTGAAACCTGGTCCTAATCTCTGCTTATAAGCCGTGTCACTTGGTAGCTAGAAAATCACTCTTGCTCAAATATTTACAGACAACACATGCAGTTAGGTCTACTGCTGAGGTCTTGTACTTGCCTGCGTTGTCACATCCTGGTGAGCAGATAGAGGTCTCTTGCTTACTGGTCGTCAGAAGCTGATGTGGCTTGATACTACTAAGGTCTTGGGATGCTTTTATTTGCAGTTATTTGCAGACAAGAGCAAGACAGATCTTTTTGTTACTGAGTTAAAATGATCTGCATTAGTGAATTTTCATCTCTTTTTACAGGGAGTACTATATGGAGAGAGGTACCCTTTACATCTGGTGCTTTCTCTCATTTTCACCCACTCGGATTCTCTGAATGTTTTTGCCAAACCTGGGAAGCTCAGTGCTCTGCTGCAGGGTCTGCAGAGTACCAAAGAGCAATGCAGATAGCTGCAACAACTGAATTACTATGTGCATATGCACATGGGTCTTCAGGAATTCTTGAATAAGCTAATTCTAGCACATACATAACTTATAAAACACATCAGCATGCTCCTGCAGCTGTGTTGGGGTGCACTAATTAGTCCACCTAATACTAAACTAATACGAACAAGAACTCTGTTTCAAACACCTACTGCGAAAGTGGCAATTCTTTAGGGGGGAAGAAACCCCAACACCAAAAACCCCAACAAACCCTCCCCCCCCCCCCAGTCATGGCATGTGCCGGGTTTGCCACAGTTTTCTTCAGTGTGGTGTGCAGGTCAAAAGCAGTGAAATATCAAAAGAGATGCCGGCGTGGCGTGGTGTGTGGGAAATAAGCAATCTGAATTTGATGTTTGTACTCTGCCTAATTCAAGTCAAGGACTTGAACTTGGGTCTCCTGCCTTTCACTTGAGTATCCTAAGCATCAGCCTATTGCATTATTCAGAGGTGAGCTTCCTTCTGCTTTTGTCTGAAACGCAAAGGGACATGGAAATGGAAACCGTTCCACAAACACTGGAGCGGGGCCTTGAGCCCAGCTCTGTCCATTTATAGTTTGCTGAGAAAATGCTCAAGGAATCTTTTCCCTTCTCCACCTCGTGTGATCCTGGGTCCGGAGAGCAAGAGGGAGATGCCAACCCTGCCTTGTACACATCCCGTTTGTCTTGAACGGGGGAGAGTTGTCCTTTCCCAATTGGGCAGAGTGTGCATGATTATTAGTTTTATTATTTTCCTGTAGACACTTAATACTAACCTCCTAGATGAGTGCCTAAGCCAGTGAGCGGTTTGTTGTGGGATATGGCTGGCAGGCTCAGCTTTTCTATCTCATGAATATTTTTCTGTTCAGCTCCAGTCTCGAGTATCGGCCAAGCCCTACGCAGCGCTGGAGCTGCTGCGCGGGTGTAGGTTGGCATTGCTGCTGCTTTTAGAGCTGATCGGGGTCACCCCTGTGCTGAAGCTGCCGGTTGCACGCTGGCTTTTTGAAAGTAGGTGGTGCAAATGAATAAAAACATTTTGTATGTTCCTATAAATAGGCAAAAAACTGCCTGGATCTGAACTTTTGATGGGGCACCAGGTCCTTCACAACCAGACCATGCTTCTGGCTCTATGCCGAGCACTTCTGTGATCAGGTGCTACGGGAGTTGCTTGTTTCTAGGTAGAATCTACCCTGGGACAACATTAGTATGAGCCAGTGGTCTGCAGCATTTTACTTCACAATCCACGGCTGCTTACAGCAGCATTAACAGCTGAAACCACCAGCTCCTACGGGCTTAGGGGATTTTCATTCTGGTCACTTCAAAACGGTCAAACCATACGCTCTTTGGGAAAGTCTTGTGTGTAAGTGTCCTGCTTCCAGAACAAAGACTAAAAGGGTCAAGTTCTGCTTCTCTGAAACAAAACTTGCTTCAAGGAAAGCCTGATGGATGTTTTCAAAGAGCTTTGGCTTTAGGTCAGAATTTGAGGTTAAATGCTTAGGAGATAAGTTTTGAACTCTTCAAAATGTGGATGTACAGCATGAGCTTCAGAACTGAATTCCATCAGGGAAGGGGAAAAGAGTTGAAATGTGTTTAAAAACAACAAAAAACCCTACATGCCCTAAATACCAATTAGATTCTGCATAAAAGTTCATCACCTGCTTCTAAATCGAGCTCCTGAAGGCCTAAGCAGTACGTTAGCAGAAGTGACTTACGCACTTGAGCTTGGACAGCAGAAGGTCGCTGATCCGTAGCAGCCGAGAAGCCACAGCCGTGGCCTCGCAGCGCCCTGCAACGGGGCCGACCATGGTGTCTTACCCGGTCGGGATCACTTCTGTCTGCAGCCTCCGGGGGACCAAACAGAGGGTTGTTAGCAGCAAGGCCGTCCCCAATTTTGACCGGCTGATCCTGTCTCTTTTGTGGTACGGCTGCCTGGTTTAGCTTCATATCGCCTGGGACTTGCTGAAGAAAGATCCCCGGAGGAAAGCACTTCATTTTTAGTTGATGCTTGCCTTTGGACCTTGGAAGGAAGCTTTGGGACCTCATTTCAGGGTGATCTTTATGCAGCCTGTTAAAATGAGGAAAGAAAACTAATGTGTCCTTGCAGGAAGAAGAGAGAACTCCAAGGCAAGAGCCTCCTCTAACTCACTCTTCCCCTTCCTGAGGTTTCTACATCTCCTCGAGGAGCTCTGTACATTTTTTTTCCCCTCGAGGACCTAAAGAGACTTGCAGTGTTGGGTGCCTAGAAAGCAAAAATGAAACTGTCCCCAGTTCAGGAGGTTGCAGTGCTCTTTGCTTCAGTGACGTTTCCAGTACCTTACGGCCAGATCTGACATTTCCTGGCTTGGATTATACCCTCAAATACAACGTTCCCCAAAGCAGGAGAAAAGTCTGCTTCCCACCTACCTAAGCTTTGGAGGGAGAGAAAGGAAAGCTGATCTAGGCTTTAACAGGCTTGGACTGAAGGGAAGTACGTGCTTCAAGCTGTTTACAAGCCCTCTCTAAACTCTGAGTATTCCCGAGGCTTGCCCTCCACACAGGCCGACTCTGCCATGCGATGCGCTTACCTGCACGCAGGGACGCCGGCAGCAGCGGTCCTGTGTTTCCTTTTAATGCACCATGAGAACTGAGAATTGATTTAGCGTGTCCTATGGGGCAGATCTCTACTCTTTCCATAAAGAAGTTGTTGGTTTTTTTTTTTTAGCTCGTACATGTTTCTGATGATGTGGAAGACTTATTTTTAAGCTGGGAAAGTCTGTAGCAATGTTTTGAATTCCTAAATGGCTGGCCGACTACGATAATCTGTCTGAGCAACAGTAGAAGCAATTTACAGCCTTAGATGGAGATTTTTATTTACTTACGCATACTTTTAAAGTCAAAACTGCAGTTTGTCACCCAACACGAGGGCTCTTCACCTTTCATCTCCCCTGTATTTGGCCAGGAAGGGTGTGTTTTCTCCTTCCCTCCACTAATGCTATAGATGTAAAAGATAGAGATGTGTGGTGGCGTACCTTCCCAACAGGTAATGAACGTGCTGGGACGGTAGATCACCTTGCTAGAGAGGCACAAATAGCAGCAGACGGCAGGCGTAATGGCTCGTTAATCGCTTCGCTGTGCTCTTCAGTTGAAAATCTGCACAAACACGGGAAGGTTTCAGTCTGAGCAACACATCTTGAGGTCTCCTGCTGCCGGGCCCGAAATGCCTTTGATGTTTCTACAGTTTTATCCTGTAGTTTCCGAAGTCAACGTTTGCTTCCAGCCCAAGGGCAAGTCTACTTTAGTCTTACTCTTGCCAAGTGAAAATTATTACAGAACTTAAAGTGAGTGCATTGCTTAGCTGATTACATTTGTGAATTTTAAACCAAATGAAGTCCTCAGCTGATCGCACTATACGACGATTGAACTGCCTAAAAGAAAGGATTTCATCTGCGTACTGCTGGGGGAAAAAAAACCCCAACCAAACAAAACCTAACACATTTAAACTGCAAACTCTGAGTGAGCAGAGACTATGACCCCATTTCCCTCCCTTCCTGATACCACTCGCTATGACACACTTGCTCTTCGTTTCAGGATGCAAAAACCCCATTTCACTGCTGCCGGTAGCAGGCTATAACGTAGCCGTGGCTTCTCTCCCTCCAGCCCTGACTTAAAATGGTTTGAGGATATTTTCCTAGTAAGTCCAAAAGCCACTCCAAGAGAGCTGGGTACTGGTGGTTTGCAAATGAGCTTGGGTTCAGGGCCAGTAAATGCACTAATAAAATGTGTATTTATAATTAGCAAATAGTGAGAAGGGGAAGTTCACTGCAATAAATATGAATTAGAAATGAGGAAATGTGGGCAAGTAATGAGGGAAACAAAAGTCCTAAGGAGAAAAAAAAAATGGAATAAAGGGCAAGAAGGAGCGTTTAATTAAATCCAGGTCAGAAGGAACCTGTTGTTTGCCCAGGATTAGCTGAAAGTGCTGAATTAGCGGAAAGTCTGCAGTCAGGCAGGGTGGGCAGCAGCGCGCAGCGGGCGGGCAGGATCCCCAGGTGAGGTGCCCCCACTGCAGGAAAGCCGGCAAGCAGCTGCTGCTCTTGCTGGGTATCTTCAAACCACCAGGAGCAGATCATTTGCACTCGGGAGTTTTCAACTAACTACACAGAGAGGTTTCTGAACCGCTAATATAGGGGGGGGGGGGGGTATTAATAAGCCTTGGAGTTTAGGGGAGCTCCAGGGGACTGGGAAGCAGCCGTGGAAACGGGATGACCTAATTCCAGTCACGTCGGCTTGCTTTCAGCGCCGGCAGAACGATGGAAGGCTCGATATGGGACAAGAGCTAAAAAAGAAGTAAGAAAATATCATTGTGGCTTATTAATAGTGCAAACTGATAGGGAACGGCATAGAAAATAAACTCTGTTGAGCTAAGCATATTTTATGAGACTTCAAGTTCAGCTGATAAATGTAGACGTTGCCATAATGCTTGGGCTTGTGGAGAGGCGTTTTCAGCGCTGAAAGGTCCGAGCATTGTGTGTCAAACCAGAGCGACGTACGTTCACTGCGTTCAGCGCTGGCTCAGCGATAGGTTTCCAGCATTAACCCCAAGCAGGGAATCATTAGAGACACTTTTAATTGACAGCAGGGCCTAAAATGGGTTCTGATATCTTTATTACTAATATCTTAATTGGGCAACAGACACAAGCGTAACTCCGTCCTTTGCAGCCTGTATTACGAGCAGGACAGGTACGCAGTGAGAAGGACGGGGCTCTGCAGCCGGTTGTGCCCAGCAGCCCACCCTGAACAGGCTCTGCTGCCTGGGGCACCCGAGACCATCTCGGCACCCGTGGGTCCATACGAGAACTGAGCAAAAGACTTGGGCATTTCTACGTAGCACTCAGACATAGATGTTTAACAGCCCAAGATCTTCCCCTAAGAAAACAGCACCAGGGTGGTGAATCACTGCTGAAGGCCCAGAGGTGCCATCAGCAGCTAGGCTCAGCCTGGCAAAGATTTGGTTTCATTAGTCCTGACCCTCAAGTGACAGCCACCACCGCACTTAGGTCCCATGATACCTCACAAGGCTGCTGGGGTGGCTCCTCCAGCTGTCGCCCTCCTGGCCGGGCTGGGTTTCAGGTTGCTGCCAGGATGTGGGGCTGGATGCTGAGAGCAGGGTGGAGGGACTGTCCATGCGTGAGGCACTGCGCTGGGGGTTCTGTCCTTGCTGAGGTCCCCCAAGACTGTGCCTAATTTGGGCCCCGATGCAATGCACCCACAAGCGCTGGGGGAGCTGGCAGATGTTATTGCTAAGCCATTCTCCATCATCTTTGAAAGGTCATGGAGAACAGCAGAGGTGCATGAGGACCAGAGGAAAGCCAATGTCACTCCGGTCTTCAAAAAGGGCAAGAAGGAGGACCCAGGAAACTGCAGCCAGTCAGCCTCACCTCCATCCCTGGAAAGGTGACGGAACAGCTCGTTCTGGGGGTCATCTCTAAGCATGTGGAGGAAAAGAAGGTTATCAGGAGTGGTGAACATGGATTCATCAAGGGGAAATCATGCTTGACCAGTCTGATAGCCTTCTATGATGGCACGACTGGCTGGGTAGATGAGGGGAGAGCAGTGGATGTTGTCTACCTCAACTTGAGCAAGGGTTTTGACGCTGTCGCCCATAACATCCTCATAGGCAAGTCTAGGAAGTGTGTGTTGGATGAGTGGACAGCCAGGTGGATTGAGAACTGGCTGAGTGGCAGAGCCCAGAGGGTTGTGATCAGTGGTGCAGAGTCTAGATGGAGGTCTGTAGCTAGTGGTGTGCCTTAGGGGTCAGTACGAGGTCCAGTCTTGTTCAACATATTCATCGATGACCTGGAAGAGGGGACAGAGTGTACAGAGTGTTTTGATTACACAAAACTGGGAGGGGTGGCCAACACAGCAGAAGGCTGCGCTGCCATTCAGCGAGATCTGGGCAGGCTGGAGAGTTGGGTGGAGAGGAACCTAATGAAGTTCAACAAAGGCAAGTGTAGGGTCCTGCACTTAGGGAGGAATAACACTGGGCACCAGTACAGGTTAGGGGTTGACCTGCTGGGAAGCAGCTCTACAGAGAAGGACGTAGGGGTCTTGGTAGACAAGAAGCTCTCCATGAGCCAGCAATGTGCCCTTGTGGCCAAGGCAGCCAGTGGTGTCCTGGGGTGCATTAGGAAGACCGTGGCCAGCAGGTCGAGGGAGGTTATCCTCGCCCTCTACTCTGCCCTGGTGAGGCCACATCTGGAGTACTGTGTCCAGGTCTGGGCTCCCCAGTTCAAGAAAGACAGGGAACTACCGGAGAGAGTCCAGCGGAGGGCTACGAGGATGATGAGGGGACTGGAGCATCTCTCGTATGAGGAAAGGCTGAGGGAGCTGGGTCTGTTTAGCCAGGAGAAGAAAAGGCTGAGAGGGGATCTCATCAACACCTACAAATATCTGAAGGGTGGATGTCTAGAGGGTGGGGCCAGACTCTTTTCAGTGGTGCCCAGTGACAGGACAAGGGGCAACAGGCACAAACTGGAACACAGGAAGTTCCACCTGAATATGAGGAAAAACTTCGTTACTCTGAGGGCGACCGAGCCCTGGAACAGGCTTCCCAGAGAAGCTGTGGAGTCTCCTTCTCTGGAGATATTCAAAACTCACCTGGACACAATCCTGTGCAACCTACTCTGGGTGATCCTGCTCTAGCAGAGGGGTTGGAATAGACAATCTCCAGAGGTCCCTTCCAACCCCTACCGTTGTGTGATTCTGTGAGGGAACTGAACGCAGCACAGGCTTCAGCCCCGCAGAGAGCAGGCAAAAGCAGAAAAAATGTTTTACGTATTCCTCTGAGTCAAGTTGTTTTCATTTGCCTGTATATGTTTATATTCTATGAAATGTATAGCTATACATTTACACACACGCATGCCACTCTGTTTAAACACACTTGCTGTGGCAGTGTCGGTTAAACTGCGAAGCCGCTGCCTGCTAACGACGACGAGCGCAGAGTTGTCCTCACGTGCTGAACTGAGGCGTATGGAAAAGCTTTACTACTGCTCTTACAGAGTGCCTTGCAGGGG